>NC_048894.1:64332039-64446525 GCF_011077185.1 Oxyura jamaicensis | reverse complement strand
GGGGGAGAGATGGGTAAATATCCCAGCTGAGTGTTCTTTGCTTCTTTCTGAGTATCTCTGTCCATTCATGCTCAATGCCATGGAAATGCTTTGAATGTATTTCCTTGGAGATAATTTCACTTTTTTTTTTAAAGTCATGAAAAATTACATATAGAGTATCTTACCCTAAAAAAAAAAACAACCACCACCACCAACAAAACAGATAAAAAGAACTACTGGAAGTTATGAAAGCAGATTTGTTCCTTTTTATTAAATATGGATTCATTTAATGTGTACTTCTGTCGCGTAGTGAGCTTGAGCTTTTTTCTTTTTTAAAAAACTATTCAGAGAAGAGAAGCATGTATTCATGTCCAGAGCATAATTCCTAGTTGTTTTCAGCAGGTGCTTAAACACATAAGTTCCAGTTTATAACTGAGCAATTCACCTTGTACACCTGTATGTAAATTCATAGTGGAGTACACAATTTGAGTGTATAAATGATACCTTTTTTCAGTGTGGAATTCCCACTGAGAGGCCAGATCTAAAAATACCAAACGTTTCAACAAACAATTCCTGTGCACGGTGTGTTGAGTAGTACACCTACAAGAGAGCTTCTACTGACAATTTCTCAACTGAATGCAGGAGTCCAAGCTGAGCTAGATTATATATGTTTTTTTAATATTGGTCATATGCTCTTACAAGAAATCCAAATGCATTTGAATCATGATGAAGATTAGTGACACAAAATGATTGTTTGGTGCAGTATGGAAGTTTCTTTTGTGTAGCACAGACGATGCAGTAACTTCCAGTTAATTACTTCAAAAATAGATAGGGCTTTAAACTAGAGTTAAAGGGGGAAGGGGATAATACCAGGCATGCCGGTGATGACCTAAGGGATGGTGTGCTAGAATCAGAGGGACTGTGTGCCAGTGAGGACCTTCAGTCAGCTCCACAAGGTGCTCCATGTAGGGAGGCTCATCTGAAGTGCTTCTACACAAACGCACGCAGTATGAGGAATAATATGGATGAGCTAGAAGTCTTGGCCCAGTCCCACAGCTACGACATCATCGGCATAACTGAAACCTGGTGGGTTGAGTCCTGTGGCTGGTGTGCTGCAATAGATGGTTACAGGCTCTTCAGGAGGGACAGGCAGGGTAGGCAAGGTGGTGGGGTGGTGATATACATGAAGCATAGGCTGGACTGTGTGGAACTTCAAGCTGACAATGGCAAAGTTGAGAGCCTCTGGGTAAGGATTAAGAGACGAACAAATAAAGGGGATGTCGCTGTGGGAGTCTATTACAGACCACCTGGCCAGAATGACAATGCCGATGAATTATTCCTTGCAAAACTGAGAGATGCCTCGAGGTCAACTCCCCTTGTCCTTATGGGGGATTTCAACCTGCCAGACATCAACTGGGATCACCACACAGCTGACATGAGCAAGTCCAGGAGGTTCATAAAGCGTGTAGATGATAACTTCTTGATGCAGGTGCTAAGGGAGCCAACTAGGAACTAAGATCACTCTTAGATCTGTTGCTGGAGAACAGAGAGGGTCTTGTGGGAGATGTGGCAATTGGTGGCCATCTCGGTCATAGTGACCATGAAGTGGTTGAGTTTAGAATTTATGGTGACAGAAGGAAAACTGCCACCAAAACTTCAGCCCTGGATATGAGGAGAGCGGACTTGAGGCTGCTCAGGGAACTAGTCAGCAAGGTCCCCTGGGAAACTACATTTGAAGGCATGGGTGTCCATCAGTGCTGGTCAGTCTTTAAGCACTGCCTCCTAAAAGCCCAAGTTTGGGCAATTCCAAAATATCAGAAGTCAGGCAGGCAGGGCAGGAGGCCGGCCTGGCTGACCAGGGATCTTCTACTGAAGCTCAGGCGAAAAAAGAAAGTACGGCTGCTGGAAGGAAGGTCGGGCAACGAGGAAGGAATACAGGGATGCTGTTCGTGTTTGTAGGGAGAAAATTCATGTGGTCAAAGCCCAACTAGAGTTGAAGCTGGCCATGTCTGTGGGAGACAATAAGGAAGGTTTTATTTTCATGTAAGATGTGTGAATAATATGCTACTAAAACATGACTTGATTTACAGAAGTACATTTGTATCAGTGCTATACTTTTTCAGTCAAGTGTTTCAATAAATCAATATTTAAAAGACACCCACAAAGTATTCTCATCAAATAAAAGGGAAAATCAAAAGGTAAGATGTAAGGGGAGTAAAGGAATTTTGCAGGATAGGCAAGGGTCATTCTAAAACAGAAAATCTTGTGTAAGGGAACATGAAATGCTTCATTTTAGAAAGATTTCAAAATGGCAGAAATTTGAATCTGCTAAATCGAAATACCAGCTTTTATACTGAACTTCATATAATTATGAGTTTAGGTACTTGTTAGTGTTTGTATCCAATAGTAGCATAAGCATATTTCTGTTGTGTTACTACCCTAAATTTGTCTTTTTCCTGCTGCTGTAGTACAGTGCTTTCTTCAGTAAAATCCTGGTCAAGTAACTCTGGAGTTTCTCATCGAAGTACCCTCTCCAAATTAAATCTCTGCAGAAGGAGGCATATGACATGGGGAAGTTGCTTACAAGGAACACTTCCACCAACTATGCATTTTCTTGTTGCTTGGTGGGAAAGGCAGGGTTTTCACTCATCTGTATCATTTCCTTGTTTGGAAAAGAAGTGGATGAGAGTGATGCTTTCACAACTGCTTTCACTAATGTCTTTCTTCATCTGAAACCATTCTGATGTGTAATCTATAATCTGCAACAGCCTGGGAGATTTTAGTAGCCTCTGAGAAATGTGGCATTGCTGTAGGGCAGATTCTCATAGGAGTATAGATATTCTGTTCTTGAGATTTTTAAATTTTTTTAAGGTTATTGATATGCTTGAATAGCAGTGCTGAATGTACGCAGGGGAAAAAAAAGCTAAGAACAACGACAGACAGTTGATGTTAAACAAAACCCAAACAAACAAAAACACACAAAAATCTACAAGCCAACAAAACGGGATCCAGATGGAGGAAGTGAGATCTATATTGTTTAGCAATGGAAAGACTGTCCCATTTATCCCTGTTTCCCATTATTTTCAGCACAATGTGAGGAGCTCTGCTACATTTATGTATTGGAACCAAGAGTAAGAAAGTAGTAATGAGTCTGTTGTCAGTTTGTGTGTTTTTTAATTTATAGCAGCATCACTGTGTTTTGCTGCCATGAAGGACAGAATATAGCCTTTGTCCTTATTCAGCATTAGCAGAGCCAACAATGATGCATGGAATTGGCAAAGACTTAGTCTCCATACACTGTTGCAGAGTAGTTTGTTTTAGTTGTGTGCATGGTGCCTCTGTTACATAAGCCATTTGTGGTATAATTTGGGACATCACACAGAATAATATTAGGCATGGATATCCACCTGTTGTGCAGCTGCAAGGGGAAAAAATACCTTATTGCAATCTGTTGTTTGGGATAGGCCTTCAAACACTTGAAAAACTGAAATATTATGACCCATTCCTTTAGCAGCATCATATAACAAGTGCTAACAGCAGTAATGCACAAGTTCAATAGATGTTCTACTTGCACAAATATATACAGTTTTACCCTCTTTAATGTCAACTTTGACAGATATATGTGGAGCAGATAGGTAGGAGAAAGCTTTTCCTGAAAATACCATGTGAGTTACCAGTCTCACCGTGTAATAGTGATGTTTCAGTAGGGCTGAAGGAGCTACAAAGCAAATAAGATTTTTGTCATTAAGCTCTGAAAAGTTAGTGCCATTTGGTACTGTGTTTCCTGAAGGTAAATCCACCTACCTTTTGTAATTAGCATTCTGTGTGTGAGTATGCAAATTAGTATGAAGTAGAACGCTTTTCACTGCAATGAAAAGCAATGCGAAGAAGGAAAAATGAGCACCTGAAGTACATCAGAAGAGGATGATACTGAAAATATTGCTTTACCATCCTGAATGTTGTCTGACAAAGAAGTAAAATGCTATATACAACTCTCTTCAGTTAAAGTGATGGGTCTCTGTGTTGTTTTGGAAGGCTTTTTAAATAATAAATAAATGAAAGCAGACATCTTCCAGTCATGTATTGCTTTTGTTTTGTCTGAACTTTACTGGGGAGGCACTGGGTATGTTCTGCTTGGCAAATAAATCTTTATAATACTCACTTTCCAAGGCAGAATTAAAGGAATAAAATTTTGGATCATGTTTCTGTTGATATTTTTGAGCTCTTTTTTTCTTTGTTTTCTTGTCTTTAGTTATATTGCAATGAATATACCAGCAGTGTGTTATTCTTTAAGCTTATCTATGAACATGTCTTCCTGATGAGTAAGAAGACGCACAATTCTTGTGTTTTTACCTCTTAAGGACTCGGTTACATCATGTAGTAGAAGAGTTTTATTGAATCATGCGTCACTTTGTTTTCTAGAGCTATAACACTTTATAGCAATTATGTATGACATTAACATGCACTGTTAGTTTTACTTCAAGACCAAATGTTGCAAATTAAATCAATGAAAGACTTGGCCTTGGAGGAAGATACTTGTAAACTATCTTCAGCTACTATCCTGTTCTACATTTAGTTACTTCTGGGAGCTCTGTCCATCACAGTGGTGAATTATAAGTAAAATCTGAGAATCTAGTTCCACTGTCACTATAATTTTTCATATTCATAAATACATGTGGGTGGGAAATTTTGATAAATTTGTTTAGGTCATCTTCATGTATTTGGGGGCTTCTTTCAGTTGGCTCTAAGACTGAAAATACCCAGTTGAATCAGCTTAGTAGAAGGCAGCTTTCATTTCTTATAATGTATAATAAAGTCTTTTGTAGTTGGGCCATGCAAAAAAAGAAAATAGGGACTTTTTGCATTTGGAAGCTAATTTGAATTTAAAGGAGGTATGACTGTAAAATTCAGAGAATGTTCCAGCTCCACGGACAAGCTTATTCTTTGACAAAAAAGTGCTCTGTGTCTGTTCAACTTTACCCATTTTTAAAATAGAGTATTTAATCACAAATAGCTACTAGCTGTGTGTAGCTAGGCTTTGAGTGTATGGAATTTGTGCATGTCTTACTTGGCTTCCTAAAGTGGCAATGCCCAAGTATTATTGAAGTATCAGTTTTCAGACTGAGTATTTTTAGTCATCTTGTTTTGCAGGCACCTAAATTTACCATAACTGAGAGAAAGGAAACAAACTGTAGTTTGTGCTTTTGATAACAATATGTATGTAATCAACACTTCCTGTTTAACGAATTAGTTGACTGTTTCTTTCATACATCAACAGCAGGGAAGATTGCTGGGATAATCAGCAAGTATTGGTAAAGGGATTCGGCAACATGTATAAGCTAATATTTCCTTTAAATAGTTTTTATGTAGACTAGATCAAAATTTTGAATGAATTCTACTATGTATCTAATTATTTTCCAGAAACTGAGTCAAGTCAAATATTATGATCTGTACAGTCTTTAATTACTTTCTTAAACCTGAAGGAAGCACGTTGAATGATTTTGTTTCCCCTTTACAATGCAATCAGTCTGCAGAATAAATTCTTAATTTTGAGTTAGAATTTAATATATTTGATTTTTTTTCCAAAGAGTTCTTTTGTACTGTCAATATAAATACCTTTTTCTTCAGTGATGATAAGAATACATTCTTTGTACAGATTTCTGTTGTGCTCGTAACACAATAAGTACCAGGGGCCCAACCATGTGTTCAGAAGCTCTATTACAATTCAGAAATAATTGTTTACAATGCTTCTAGAATTCAAGTATAGAGAGCTGTGTCAGCCCAAAATAATTTTTTCATTGGTCGTGGCTACTGAACCTCAACAATATGATGTTCCAGAGTCTAGGCTTTTCTTTCAATATAATGTATTGCCACCTGGACTGAAAAACCATTGGAGAGGAGGGTGGGACCATTCCCTAGGCAGTGAACTGTGAGGAAAGCGTGGCTGGCCACCAGGTGCTGACTGCCATTCCTGTTCCAAGAGGAAGGGCAGCAGGTGAGGAGTCGAGGTTCAGGTCACGGGGATGCTGAGTGGTGTTGGAGAGGAGCTGAGGACAGAGAGGGGCTCCTGGCCTGCAGAAGGCCTTGCCAGCCATGCAGTGTGGCTTTTGGGAAGATCTAAGACCTCTGTGCAGCTCTGACGTGTGCCGGTAGTTTGAATCATCTCGATGTTACCTCAGCTTTGCATTGGGTGGTACAGGCAATTCTCAGTGTGTTCTGGTGGTTTTGTGTTACCTTTCTGGTCTGTTGGAAAGCTGGTGATAATTATTACTTTCTGTCCATCAACTGTACTTTCCTTCTGTAGGAGGTTTTTTTGCAATCTAGTTAAGGATGACAGTATTTTTGTAAAATGTCCAGTAAAGAGAAGTTAAAATAATTTCTGCTCAGAATTGGGGGGGATATGTTTTGCAAACATCATTTTCTAATACAACAATGTGCAAGTATTTTGCATTTGAAAAAAGTGACAGCAACAAGTGACTGTAGAAGAAGTTGGGATCACCACAGCAGAAGCAATGGTGCACAGAAACCACTTGAAACTGTTGAGTCTGACTGTGTGTGTGTGCTCTTCCCATGTCTGAAGGCTGCCAAATTCTAGATGCCATCTTTCCTGGGAACTAACCAATGCTCTCTGGCATGATTTTAACATCCCCTTATGTCTATATTTGAAAAAACATATGTGTAGTCCGTAAACGAATATAGTGGTTAACAAGCTATGGATTACAACCCACAAAACATATTTTCTAAAGTAAGTTTCATAATGGCTAATGGAAAACAAATACCAGAGCTACTAAAACATGAATAATGCTATACATGCATATATTTCATAAAAAAAAAAAAAAAGCTGAAGGAAAAATCCCTTTCTGAGGTTTTTTTGTTTGTTTGTTTGTTTGTTTGTTTTTGAGCATGCTTCCTCCTGTTAGACTTAAATTCTAGAGATCTGAGGAAAGAACCTCTACTTCTTTGCTACACTAATATATTTTCCCTGGTAGGGCAGGACACTAGTGTATGGCAGCAACCTCTATTTGCTGTCACTACGCCCTCTGTGCTCCCCATAGCATCTGCTGGACATTCTTGGAAAAGGTGAGGAGCAGACCTGTACTGGGAAGGAGTGTGCTGGTGTAGAGCAAATTTTCCCACCATCTTCATCAGCAAATTGCCACGCTTGCTTGCAGTTCTTTGTTGCCCAACTTGGGTAGCACTGAATGAGGGAGCTAATTCTGCTAGTAACTGCTAGCTTGAACACAGCACAAAATTAGGGGGTTGATTACAAAAGGCTTGTGTTAGTAGTATTCTTAACCTCAGGTGCTCAATCTTGAGCCAGGGCTTTCAGAAGTTGGCTTAAACTATACTTTTTTATTTATTTAAAAGGAACTTGAAGTGTGTTTATGTGCCTTCTTTCATCTGGTACCTGCACATTCAGTTCTTCCACATTATTATAAGTCTGTGAAGGTTAGGAACTTGAGAAGAAGTAAGGTTTCTGTAACCTTTTGATTCTTCCGTCAAACCCCTTAAGAAATTATCAAACATTACCAAGGTTTATGATGCAATTAAAGACTTACTAATACATTTTATAACTGCCTAATTCTCCAACTAGAAGAAGGAAAACCTAGTTGCAGAATAATGTGTAATCACAAGTATACCGGCTCACATTTTGAAAAACTATTTTTTTAAATTAACTCTTACATACCTATACACATACTCTTAGTTCTAGTAAGATCAGTGGAAACTCTTAGATGGTTAGCACTGCTTTTGATCTAAACTGTACCTTTTTATTTCCCCCCTTGGTTATTATTTTCTCAGTACTTTGTTGATCCTAGTGCTGCACTTTGTATTTAGGAAATGGGAGGTAACTTCCGTATTAGCTGCCTCTTTTTGATACAGCAGCTACTGTGGAACATCTACCCATCTTGCCAAATTCAAATTTTTTCTATTTTGTGTGTAATAAAACAGTTTCATATATGCATGCATACCTAAATATATATTTTTATTTGTCTAAGAATATCTTAGCTGGTTGCTAATGTGGGAAGTTTGTGGTTTTCTAATATATAACTTTATACAAACCAGAAAGAACTGGCCTTTCTAATTTCAAAATTAATTGAAGCATGGCTCTTGGGTACTTTCCAAATGAGTATATGATGACATCTTGTGTAGCTAGCCAATACAAATCTCACTCTGTACCAGCTGTTGTTACCTTGTCAAGTACATCTCATGAAGCAAAAGGCCATGTCTGCCATGCATTTGTTTTGGCTACTGCAGAGAAAATGAGGATTGCTGTGACTAATAAAAGTATTACCACAGCTTAACATTGTTTTTCTTGGGCTTTGGAGCATGTGTGTGATATATGGATATACAGAAATTTTGTTTCCATCAGGCAAAGCCCAGCGTTATAACAATTCTATTTCACCTGCGTGGAACAACAAATGGAAATAAACTTTCCAGTTAAGGCACTTTGGGTGCTATCTGTACTAAAAATAAGAGGTGTTTGCCCAGTAATAGTTCTGATAAATTGGTTGTCAAAAGCTGTTGTATTTAAACTCAACAGTTGCTTTGCATGAGACGCAACTTCAGAACAAGTTCCTGAAACTTAGTGGTGCGTGTACGGTGGGCAAGGCTTTGGTAAACGAAAAGTATGATAGTAATTTAATAGCTGAGGTGTTCTGTGTTGTCTGAATTATTTCCTCAGAGGGCTTCAGTTCAAAAAAAACATACAACTTTCTGTGGTGCCAGTAAAAGGAAAAGCAAAAAGAGTGTGTAGATAGGAGGACTGCAATCCTGGTGAAGATCTCAGTCCTTTCAATTTTCACATAAACCTAGAATAGTTTTAATGGGATCTCTGTAATCTTCTGGGCTTGGAGAACATGCTTCATTGCTGGACTCCTGATGCAGTCTGTGCTCTGGAAGATGGGAGGAATGCATCAGGGTCCCCCTGCCTTTAAGACATAATGGTTAGTGTACAAAACTCAGCATAAAATAGGGACCTGCAGGCATCCAGATTATGTTGAGAGGCCCCTCCAAGCCCTACAGCAGTCCAAAGACAGGAGAACAAAAAATGGTTTTGTAACCAGCTATATTGTTCCTTGGTCTATGCTTTGTCCCTTAGAGGCATGGTAGTTTGTGCCCCAGCTTTCTAAGACATCATTGAAATGCCTTTGTTCTTAACAAGTCTTGTTATGTGTTCTGCATCTTCCATAGCTCTGTCAGGCTTGCATCTTTTTTCCACGCTCTCTATATGTGAAATACTTATTGGTTTAGTCAGTTTTGATAGCAAAATCTGATGTTGCCCTTGGTAGTTCAGTATTAATCTGTGCTATTACGGCTTATAGGTGAGTGAAGCTTGGAGACCTTTGCTTTTAAATGTTTGGAGGAAGCAGGCACCAGGACTGTCCCCATTTTATTGGAGTTCAATGTGCTTGTCCTACCACTTTTCTTCATCCTGCTGTGTAGTGTAGGGAAATAAGAAGCAGCAATGAAGAAGAATAGCTAGTGGAAAGCAGAAGAGGTTGGAAAGAGAAAAGAGCAGAGAAAAAGAAAGGTAAAATGGATAGATATATTTAAAATAAAATAAATAAATAAAAGGAAGTAAAACTTAGTTGTGGGACAGGGAAAAAGAAAACAGGTTAGCCCCAAACTTCTAGCTGTAGATAAATCTCTGTGAAGTGAGAGATGCAACTCATTTGTTTGGACATCTCTTGGGTGATGAATGCCTGTACTCCAGCTGAGAGAGTTTCCTATTTTACTAGGGATGGTGTAAATAAGTAAAGGAGTTTTTAGTCCATACTGCTAGTAGCTTGTGTAGACAAAATATACGTATGAGAGGGCAAAGCTGTGTGGTTAATTTAGTAGTAGGGTTCAGAGAGGCTAATGCCAGCAGACAACGTGCATTCTCTGCTGGTACAGTGAAGAGAAGTCTAAGGTGATGTTCCAGTAGATTTTTGCCGTTTTCTATTTGTATACCTCTGGGCATCAAACTGTGAACTGCTTTCTGTTCTCTCTGTAGTACGTTATGTGGACTTTATTTTTTTTTCCTTGGCTCAGGTGACTTGCAGTACTCCACGCAGCTGTGTCATTGTGTGCTGTTCTGCCCTACACTTGCTGCTGAGGGCCAGGTTGTACCTGACCTTTGCCCAACATGGGGGACAGCATGACCATAGCCTCTTTTCGTTTTGTATTTTGAATTAAAGGGACTGCTCCTCTCATAGGCCTATGTGGGCACTTGGTGCTGGGAAAAGGGTAAGGAGGTTTGCATACGTACAGAGTCACAGGGTTGAACTGGATCCCCAAGCAATGATCTGACTCACTCTAAAACAGAGCTGTCTAGGGCTTGGTCATTCTGACAGCAACTAGCATCTTCATAATCTTCGTATATAGATATATATTCTTAATCCTATATATATATATATATATAATATATGAAATAACCAAGACTGACTGACTCTCTCTTCCTCCCTCCCTCTCATCCTCCCTCACCTGGCCCCATGTGATTTGTGTGTTCTGTTCAAGAGTGTTTCCTTCTGTCAGAAAGCTTCTCTTATGTTTTGGTAAAGTCTTTCATGTTATAATTTAATTAGTTACTCTGCTGGCCCTGGATGATGAAAATAAAGTTTCCTCTTTGTATCATTCTTCCGGTCCATTGAAGAATCATACCTTGGCTCTCTTCAGTCTTCTTTTGTTTAGGTTAGATATGTAATTCATCTTTTCTCAGCTCTTCTCTGAATATCTTGCGATTTCTGCTCATCTTTATTGGACTGCAGCAATGAAACTTGACCAATATTCTCTTGCTGACACGCCAGTAATGGTGAGTGCAGCAGAAGGCTTTCCTGGCAGACCTCCTTTGCTGTCTGTGTGTTCTGACACCATGTTAGCTTTTTTGCAAGAGTGCGGTATTGTTGATGCACATCTACCATAATAATGTATTTTTATATAACGCTGTAACCTCTAGGTCTCTTCCACAGAACTTCTGCTTAGCTGAAATAGTGGAGGTAGGGTAGTTGATAAAAGGTGGAAAATTGGTTGTGATTGTAGACCAGATCATGAAATGGAAGGGAGGATAACAATCACTTGGAGGGAAGCTACTAGAATAATACTGCAAAAATATTTCACTGAATTTATTACAAAGAAAAGGGGGTGATGGGGGGGGGGGGTGTTGAAAAAGCTTGGAAGATTTTATAAATATTTTTTCCCACGGTCACTAGATCTGATGCCAAAAGGATTTTAGGAATAAATGTGCTGCAGTTCTGCAGTTTAGCTTGTGTCTAAAGGATATATAACCTGACTGAGACTAGCAGATAGCCAAAACAACCTGTTTATGTTGTATATACGTGACAGTACTATTATTTGTATTAATGTTAGAAGTATGAATGTTAACATTTGCTTGCTTGCCTTGGTGTCTGCTTGAAAGCTGTCACTTCACAACCCAAGTAGCTTTTCTCTGTGACCTTTTCCTATTCTTTGTACAAAAAAACTTCTGTTCAAGTAAGTTTTATATAAAGTGCTAGAGAAACTCACTTGTTTTTGTTTGTGCATATTTTCTTTTGAACAATAGTAAATTTGTAAGTTTGAAGAAGTGGTAGTTCACAATTTACTGTAGCTCTTTTGACCTACATCTGGAATGCCAAGGTTACTGCTGTGTTGTGGTCCAAAGTGAGAACACACTTGCATGTTTTGGGCTGTTTAGGCTGTGCCACACATTCATGTGCTCTTTCTTAAAAGAGGGGAAATCCTTACTCATTGAAACAATTTGCCTTCCAGATTGGACAAAAAGCTGTGGGTCTTTGCAGGGGGCTAAAAGCCTGCAAAATCTCACCACTGTATTTTTTCCAGTAATACTAGGATTGTTTGTTCAGCTGCTTTTACTCAGTGTAGCACTTAATGTGAATATTTGAAAAAGGTGGCTAAAGCAGGGAACTTTTATTTCTTTCACATATACCTGTAGATTCAAACTCATTTCCATGTCACGTTATTTATTTTGTGTGCGTGTGTGAAGGAGTTTGTTCTGTGTGTGAGCACTCCCAGGAGGGATGTCAGCAATTTGTCTGATTCAGCAGAAGTTGTTAGAAAATGAAAAAATGGACAGAAGTGCAGCAACTGCTGTGGTGAACAGTAGTTGCTGTTGAGGTTCACTTCATATAGTGTGATCCACATTATGGGCCTTAAGTCCATACTGACAGGCATAATTCCATTGTTTCTGAACCTGCTTCTAAATGCTTTCTTTTGGAGATGAAACAGCTATACACACAACATGGTTCATTTTGAGGCTTCCTCATTAGCCTTAAGGGGACTTTCCTGAAACCTGTGGCCCACGCGTCTTTGTTCATCACAAGGAAAGTTCCTAGTTCACTAGTGTTGGCTTAGGGACTGGTGGCTATGCTGGGCCTGGAGGCAGGAGGAGGAACTCGAGGGAAGGCTCCCAAACATGCCTAGCACCCCGAAGGAAGGTATGGGCTGAGACTTGCTCCCTTATTGACTCCTGCCTTGATAACGAGGGAAAAACCTGACCGACTATTACCGAACGGGCAAAGACTGAGTCGAAATCATGCAGGGATCTTGGAGCTCTAATTTCTCCTTTAGTGATTCACTTATGGCAATTTTGAAATGAAACTTCACACGTTGACAGGAAATATCTTGTCTAATTAAATGTTTTTTTTTTTTTTTTTTTTTCTCCTCTCTTTTTCCCACAGGAAAAAAAATAATCAGCTGAATTCCTGAAGTAGTACACTTGATCACCCTCTGATACTTGTATCCTTGAGCAAGTGTACTATGAAAGCTTGCGCAGGGTGTCATTGGTTGTAGCTAAGGGGCAGTTGGTTATAGAATTGTCTTGTACTATGTCTTTTAAGGCCTGCACATTGGTGAATGCATTATTTGTTCTTTAGCATGTTTTGTGATTGGTGCTGAAATTCAAGAATTGTGCAGTTTTCAGAGATGCTGAGTAATTGCTGCTTCTCTCTTATTTTGTTTTAAATAATTCAAAAAGATGCTTATACAAAGCTGTGGGCACCATACTGCGTAATTAATACTACAATGAAACTACAGCAGTATTAAAATTAGTCAAAATGGAGGTCTGCCTGTCTGGTACCTACAGAGAAAGTTCTGTCCTACCTTCTTAGTGTTCTAGAAACATACTTCCAGGTCTCTCTAGGAGCAGTTTAAAATAGCTTGGCTGAAGTCCCTGCATTGAAATTTAAGAAGGCATAAAAAGAACAGGAACAAAGAGGACATGCCACTAGAGAGCTCAAAGGCCACTCCGAAAGGACCAGTGGATGTGAGGTGAGATCAAGGCTTTGATCTCAGTAAGACAGGGTCCGTGTTCTTTGGTTTCAATAAAGGTTCAGTAGGATTTAAGCTGCATGCAAGCAGTGGGTGGGATGCAGTGAGATGAGGTGGGTACTGGGTGTCACCCTGGTGAGTTACATAACCATCTTTTCCCAAATTGTTTGCAAATGAACTCAATATGATCTCCAGATCATAGCTGAATTGTGAACTTTTTTTGGATATGTATACTGAATACTTTCAATACAGAAGCTGAAAGTTAACAATGATTCCTTTATGTAGTGGTCCTTTTTGAAGTAAAGAGCCCTGTATCTATAAGAAAACATTATATAGAGGAATAAATTCTACTTTTAAGTCTGTATTTTGTATATAGATGGCTTCTGAATCTTTTCAGCACAGTATATGTTAACAAGATTTACATATTTTACATATGAAAAGAAAATATAATTTTGAACTATTTATTTGAATATGCAAGTATACTGTCCTTGTTTGATGTTGTTTTCAAATAATCAGCAGAGAACTTTAAGGCTTTGGCATTTCATGCTCTTCTCAGAGTAATTTCTCCTTGAATACTGATACTTGGTTCTGTCTTAGTTATTTGATAGTGAGGTTTCTCAGAAAGCTTTTACGTCCCGCTCCGCTGGTCTGGCTCTTTTCTTTTGTTTGTGGGGTGGTGGTGGTTTTTTGTTGTTGTTTTGTTTTTAAGTCCCCTTCTTAATGTCTATCACAACATTTCCTACACAATTTCACAGCTGTGGCTTCACCTAGAAACTGCTGATATTCTCATCTGTTCCTGAACATCCCAGTGTGTTCCTGCAGCATGGCGGTGGTGCTGTGGCTTGAGGAGGAGTTGGTCTGAGAACATCAGCAGTGGCAATGGTCACCACTCCCAAACCCCATTAAGCAACGAGCCCAGGTGGAGGATTTGCAGCGATGTCTGGCCCTTCAAAGGCAGTGTTGTCTCGTGTCGACATCCTTCGAAGGCAGTGTTGTCTCGTGTCGAGGAATTCTGTTTGTAGGTCACTTAAGGCATCTTCTCACATTAGCAGCCTACTGGCCTGTCTTCTTCCAGCTGAGCCTCAAGGCTTATTGCACCAGTGCTCAGGAGACACATTCCTGCCATAGCTTTGTGCTGATGCTTTTGATCAGGCAGTGGTGATGTGGAGTAACAGGCCGCCCTTGATCCTGCATTATATGCCTGACTTAATAAGGGCCCAGGCAGGGCCTAGTTCAGGAGAGTAATGTGTGCGGCTGCCACTTGGTAATGTGGTTGAAACCTCATCCTGGTGGTGATGAGAAAAGTTACTGTTTGCTGGTTGCCCACAATGGACTCATGACAACTGATTGTGATACACCAACAGTGTGTTGTAATGAATCCTGTGAGTCATGCTGTTACTTTTTGGAGTATTGGTTTCCTTTAACTTTGTGCTGAAAGGGAGCACAAATGCAGGCACAGGGATTCGTCCCTTCTTCACCTCCATGTAGAAAGCAGCTCTGTGTGGTTTGGGCGGCAGGACACTGTTGTGTGAAAGAACCTTTTGTACACATTCATGCAAAGTTCATGCAAGAACCTGAAAGATTTTTGGCCACCTAAGAGGTGAGCACCACAGAAAACCATCATGGATAGTCAGCATTAGCACAGGGTTAGCAGCCACTCTGAAGTCATCTTCCATGAGGTAACCAAAAAGTTGTGTAGTAAATATTTGTGGTTTTGATCAGCTGTGCAGAATATGTTGTGTGACAGACAGACATGCTTAGGGGTCTGTATCTTCAGGCCTGTGTTGTCATGCAGCTGAATATTTAAGTGTATATAATAATTGTCACACTTGAAAATTTGAATTTCATTAGGTGGGGGGTTAGACTTAAGCATATGAATTATTTTTTACATAACACTGTAATGTGCTTACTAGTTTTGACAAAGATTTCCCCCCCCAACACAGAGATGGCAGATAATTATAAGCAACCAGACAAGGTTATACAAGGGAATATTTTAATCATCTTCATTTTGGAGGAGACAGGCCAATGTGAGTTAACTCTTAGACAATCTACTTTACTGATACTTTGCTTCAGCTGATTGACAACATCTTGGAAAAGAAAATAAGTATTTGCTATTCCTGTCATAGACTTCTTTCAATCACTGCGACAGATGTTCCAAGCATGTTGTTCCTTTGTTAGGTTTCTCTAGTAGTAAAAATACTGTGGTCTAAATATAGTTTAAATTTGGTGGGATACATTGGTGGAGCATGCTTCAAAATTGCTTTATACATGGTTTAAATCAAATGGTAATGGTACAAAACTATGAGGGGGGAAAAATGGGAAAGACTACTTGAGATTTTTTTCAAACCCAGGTAGGAATTTTTGTGCAATTACATTTATAGCAGTTCCAAGGAAGTGCTATTTTTTTTCTAACAATTTTTCTTCCAAGTGCAAGAAAGTGCTTTCTTTTTCTAAACAATCTTTCTTGCAGTCTGACTTAGGATGAAGACTACATAGCATAGTAAGTTCCTATTTACAGGATCCATTGGTTAGAAATGGAAAATAGAAAAAATAGCTAAATAGTTCTCTCTTCCTGTATCTTCATCGTTGTCACTTGTGACAGCTGTATGTTATGCATCAGAAAAACACAAATTTTGTTTTCCTTTTTTCAATTGAAGCAGAGTTTAGAATTCAGCAGCAGTTAAAGTAACTGAGAAGAGAGGGATAACCAACGAGCATATGAAATGTACTCATGTTTAATTTGGGGAACTCAAAAGGTAAAAGAACTGTGATCCTCACAACCCTTTTTCCCTCTGTCAATGAGGTGCAGTTCAAAGCTCTGTCGTCTCCTGCTCACGCAGTACTGGAGACCACTGGGAGAGCTAACAAGATGTTGCAGGCTGTGTTCTGCTGGATAGTAGCAAACATCTCCTCCTTCTTATTACCCCCCTCACTTATATCTGGATGACTGCTTGCTGTTCATGAGACGTGTTCTTGGAGACCACCACTTGGTAGCTGCTGCCGCTGGCTCTGCCTGGAATTGGGTTACGGGGCTTTTCCAGTAACTGCTCCAGGTTCTTCTGTGATTGCAGGTGAAATTCCAGTCAGTGGCACTGATCAGGGAAATGTTCTCATTTGGCTACTGGCTCTCTGAAGGCTTTCTGCTCTCTCTTCATGACATCTGTCATCAGGACATGTGTACAGATTAAATTGCTAAATTGCAGTGTCTGGAATGAGGCACTCATTCGTTTTCCAAAAGCGACGAGTAGTTCAACAATAGGGCACAGTTCAAGGCTTATTTCATCACTTGGACTTTTGCTCCAGTGGAAGAGATTGAGATTTCAAGTTTAAAAACTTGAGATTGTCACTTCGTAAATGTGTTTTTTTTTTTTTTCATTACTAGATAATTTTGTAATAGGCCATAACAATACTCAGAAAATGAGGTAGGGGAAAACAGGTGCTGTGGTCTCCAATTCCAAATGACTGAAAATAGTTGTCATCCTTTGTTTTGTGCCCTTTCATGGGGGAGCAGAGAGAAGCTTGTGTGGTAGTTCCATGTTGTGAAGCTGGTGGCTGTAGAAACACATCTTGGTGGTCCTTCTTCTGAGCCTTTACAAGTAGTTTGTATGTGCTTTGTCCTGAAGCCCTTTGGGCTGCGCTATGATCTCGTGTAGGGAGGATACTTCTAGGTTTTACAAATTTTGAGTGAAGTTTATTCATACTATCTGTCTTTTTCCTTGGTTTTGAGCTTCTTTCGCAACAGTGAACAAGAGGATTGTAGCTATTTACTTATTTCTTCATGCTACTTATGGGCATTAAATCAACAGATGTATTTAAGCTGTGAGAACAGTGGGAAAGACTTTGAACATCTAATTTCTCCCCCTTTTTGCAGCATTACTCTTCTGATTTAGCGGCAGTCCTGTTTCACTCACCCCAGGTGGTGCTTTATGAAGTTCTTGGGGTAATTTTACTACTCACAGGCTGCTGAATGAACTTTTTTTTTTTTTTTTTTTTCCTTCAGGGTGATGGTGGCCTTCTCTTAAATGTTTTTATGAAAGAAAATTCTTTATGCAAGAAAATCATAACATACCTCTTGGGTTTATTCGCCTGTCTGAAGAGCATAGAGGGGTATGTTGGGGCGGTTACAGCATGGCAAGACCATTTTTTCCTGAAAGGTAAATTGTTCATTTAGGGACAGATGCATGAGATACTTCTTTAATTCTTTGTCCTTACCCATTTCTGACAATGTTTGCAGAAAGATGATGGTGCCCTTATCTTCGTATTGAGCAGCTCCAGTTGCTGCAGATGAGGAGAAGAGGTAAAGTTTCTTGGGGGTGAATAGTAAAACTGATCCTGCCTGCCATAGCATTTGGATATAGCTAACAAGAAGGGGAGATACTGTGATCTTAACATAACCTTCTGGCAGGGTGCTCTGCCATCTGTCTCGAGACTTGCAATAGGAGATTAGACAGCCTCTCACAAGCTTTCCTATCAAGGCTGTCTACCCAAATGGCAACAAGGAACAGAGTTGTTACATAAAAATGTTTTCCTTCAAAATTCTCCAGTATAAAATTCGTCTAAGACTCTGATTTAGCTAAGTCTGAAACTGGTGCAAACCATTTTCCAAGGTCCGTTTTTCTGCCTGTATAAAGAACATACAGTAATAGTTTAGTATATGGGGCACAATATTCCTAAATAACAGCAAGGAGAGCCAAAAGCATTGATTCACTATTTGATAAGATTTCTTCCTTCAACAGGGGATACAGTTTATTTGTCAGAAATCAGCAGGTGAGAGCTCTGAGGAGAGGTGGTGTGCTATGAACGAGAAATGGAAGCAGCTGCAGACATGAAACCTTGCTGATGAATATTAATGAGCTGTAACATTTGTATTTAAGGTTTGGAACTCATTCTGTGTGCTCAGTTTGTCAAAAGTTTCTGGGGGCATCAAGGGCAGGCAGTGTCAGTTGTGCAACAGGCGAGGACCTCAGCCTGTGCCCCTAATAGCGACCTCACTTGAACTGAGAAACACGTCTTAACCACAGCTCTTAATGACTGAGATATGTTCATAGTCTACAGCTTTTTAAAGTTTGCTTCAAAAGGGTTCATCAGTGGATAAAACATATGCATACACTGCTCTGTGTGGTCCCTTCTGGCTTGCAGCTGCACATCAAGGAAGTTGCGAGGCTTGTAGAGGGGCAGAGCAGTCCTTCTGCTGTGTGCCAGCTTTCTTTGTCATGAAAGGTGCTCATTCATAGGGATGTGTGGCCGCATGCAGCCTGTTGATCCTACATGGGAAAAAAAAAAGTGTGTTTTTTTTTTTTTTTTTTTCCTCTTAATGGAAAGTGAAACTTATTTTCTGTTTGTATTCTCTGGTTTAATCTGAAAGAAGGCAGAGGCAATATAAAAATTTAATGAGGGTAGTTCATTCTGTTGGTTCACAGTGGCTTGGATTTGGGGAAAAAAAACACAATGTCAATCAGCACAGTACTTAAGGATTCCTGTTTAAGAATGCTATGCTTCAGCAGATGCTTATGGACTGCCCTGAATAGTAATGGGTTTAGGAACATGCTTTAGGGGTTTTCATGAAGGAAGACCTAAGTTATCTTGGCAAGTGTTGTATTATGGCTGCATTTACCTTTCCCATAAATCCCGGTACCAGAGGCAGAGTTCGCTCTCATCTCTTGAGTGGTAACCGGGTCCATAGAGTTTTCCACTTCTACTTGGCTGGCTTTCCAGGGCTCTGTTGCAGCAATACGATCAGACCGTCAGAGGTGCCCGCACCAATCTGATTGCACGATCAAAGTCCGCACCTTGCCTTTCATTCCCCTGTCCCCAGCCTTCCTGTGGTTATTTATTTTAAGGCATCGAATGCAACATTTCTCCATTTCAACACCACCACCCACCCCACCCAAATTTCTACCCCCCCCCCTCATCACTCTAACTGGAAGCAGAGCCAGACCAGCGAGCTGCCAAGTGGCTGGGCTGTTTATCATTTACTTTTTATATTTTTATATATGGTCTGGAGGGTGTGTCAGTGGGTTAATATCAGTGACCCGGCACTCGGGTGGATGCCTGGTGTACCCTCCTCACGCCTCCGAGGCGGGCCGGGCCGCGTTGCCATGGCGCAGCGGCGGGGGAGGGCTCCCGGGATGGCGGCCGGCCCGCGGCCTCCGAGCCCGGCGCTGGCGGGGGCGGCTCTCAGGGAACGGGTTTGCAGCAGTTTTTACGCCTTTAATGATAATGCCGCTCTGATGAACGCCTCCTGACATCCGCCTTCCCCGAGCAGAGACATCGGGTCAGATCCAGCCCTCGGCGGAGGGGTCCGTGCTTGCATGGAGGGGGTGCCGGAGGGAGATGGTGTTGCCCGCTGCGGTGAGTTTGCTTTTGGTTCCCCATTCACTGTCAGTGCTCCTGGCAGTGGGGTGTCTGCTGCGTGCTGGCCCCCCACTCCAAAAATGCTTCTGAGAAGAAACCCTGCCCTAGCTGGTAATGATGCGGTGTCATGGTTTATTGCCTGAAAACGAAATGCACAAGCAAATTTAATGTATAAAAGATATTTCATGGCAGCGGGGTGAGAAATGAGTTAAGGTGTAAGAGAGTGCACTACTGGGAAATGAGCTTGCATTACACCCACAGAGCATTTACTGTACATTACTGTTGTTTTTGTTGTCTGCAGTTAATTGAGTAATTTTTTCCAAGACTGAAACTTCAGGTTAAGCATGTTTGCTTTGAAAGACAGTCTTCCAAATGGAGACTGCTTCTGCACTTACCATATTAACAAGCTCTTGTGAGGCACATTTTGTATGCTGTGAATACAAAGGTATCAGTGGGGGTTAAATCACTGTTACATAAACAGCCAATAACAGTGTCTCACTGTACTGGAATTGCTCTAAAATAGTTATTAGCTTCCAGGCTATTACTGGGGGAAAGGCTCTGTTTGGTATACATGAGCAAAGGCATTTTGCTGTTTGCAAATGTGTACCTACAAATATGTAGGAAAAGGCAAAAATGAACCAGGAGAATTTTTAAGCACTAAAATAAGGATGCTGCTTTAAAAGTAGGGAAAGCCTAACCTTGGGCTGTAATGCAGCCTTAGCATTCAGTTTTACAGCTCTGACAAGATCTTTATCTCCTAAGTTGTACAGGCAGGGGTGAAGCAAAATCATGACCAAACCAATTTTCAGGGAGCTGCATACTGTACAAAGACGTTTCCAAAGAGTGTTGTTGTTTTCACTCGTGAAGCATGGTCTAACTGGTCGCAGGTATGTGTGCAGGTATCCTAAAGATGCAGAAGTTATTGTACAGCAGAATAGCATTGCCTTGCCAAGATGCAGGTGCACGAGCAGCAGGGTGAATCATAACCTCAGGTTTATCAAAGCAGCATTATGCAGTAGTTGAAATGCCCTGGGCATTTCGATACTGGGGGATAGCATGGAATAGCAGAGAAATGTGTGCTGGGAGGCGCTGTGGCAGGGAAGCAGGGGTGCTTCATCCCCACTGGGGGTGAGCAACTGTTTCTGATCACTTTTTTTTTTTTTTTTTTTTTTAAGCTTTGAAGCAGAAGGCAGCTAGCTAATTTCTTCGTTTGGTTGGCAAAACAGGCCTGCTACCTGTTGAAGGAGCCTGAAAAACTGACACTGTCATCTTTGAATGAGAGCAACTGTGTTTACTCTCAGAGCTTCACGTGCTTGAGTACAAGAACTTTGCTGGCATGTAGGTGTTTTCAAATGGCTGCAGAATAGCGTACAGCTGTTTTTTACAGGTACTGGAAATACTGCTTCTTCTGCATTTATGTGAGAAAGCACATCTTTTTGTTTTGTTTGTTTAATTCAGCTTTTTCATTTGTCTTGTGCTTATTAATATTGGCAACTACCTTCTAAGAGATAAGGTGACTTATGTTTTGGTTGTTTCGGCTGTAGGGATTTAACACTTTTTTTATTTTAAAAGGTGGCATTGCTTTGCATCACCAGCAGTTACTTATTTAGGCATGTAAGGCAAACATATGACTTTGCATTAACCTTTCCTTCCTTCCTGCCTCCCCTGACCCCCAAGTATTTCAGACTGAAACTTGATAAGTTAATCACAGTTACCTTGGCAAAACTAAAAACAAATTAAGATGGATGAAGGTTGACTTTTTTTTTTTTTTTTGATAGGCTGGGCACACACACAGCTGAAAGAATTAATTGCTGCTGTTTTGTCAGCTCCCTTTGACAGTGTAGGATTTCAGCAAATACTTCCTCTGCGAAGGAAGTGACACATGCCCTGTCTTCTGCTTTTTGAAGCTTGCTGGATTTACAGAGGGTCTTTAGCACAGTTGTGTACATGTGCCTTTCAGATGTTTGCACATCCATGGCACGTAGTTAATGTCAGCTAGTGTCTGGATCTTCATCTTGGTATGTATGCTTGTCACAGGGAATTTACTGTTTATGCACAATTTAAAAATGGCAGACCTTTAGTATAGATCTTTATTATCTAGGTATTTATCTATCTATCTATAGGTATCTATCTATAGGTATCTATCTATAGGTATCTATCTATAGGTATCTATCTATAGGTATCTATCTATAGGTATCTATCTATAGGTATCTATCTATAGGTATCTATCTATAGGTATCTATCTATTATTAATTTCTATTATGCAGAAATTAATGACATTTTAAATTGAGAAGAGTTTTTGCTCCTTTGTCTGTTATGTACTGTGATTTGATTATTAATCCCAGCAGTGCTGATGGATCAGGAGATGCTAGATGGCAGGGCACTGTATGTTGTAGAAAGTCAGCTATTAATATCAGCTCATCCATTCCTGGCTCATACTTTGAAAAAACATTGAGAAGGGACTTATGACACAAGAGTGGGATTTATTTTGAGGGAGACTCCGCAAGAAAACCCAAGCCCAAGTCTTCCCATTAATATATTTGGAAATCTTTTCATAATATCAAATCTGACAAGGTAAGTCCATGCAGCATATTTTACCAAATATGAACTTCAGCAAGCTGTCTTTCATCTAGAAAGTGGGTTACTACAGGGAGACTGAGAAGCAGGGAGGAGTCTTTTGGACCTTCTCTTTGCTGGCATCATTCTGCTACCTGAGCCAGGGGAGGCTGAGCTGGTTTTAAAGCAACACACAGGCTTCTTTCGGTGTGTTCCAGGGGTCTGTTAAGATGTTTTATGGGTGCACCCTTCTGTCTGGGTCTTGACTCAGTGCATTATGAAGTGAATGGTCACAAACCAGCTTGTGCTGACCACAGTAAGATTTTATTCTGGTTGAACGTACCTTTACATATATGAGGTTTTTATTGCCACTGCAAGATAAATGTATTTTTTTTTCTTTATAATTAAGTTTTATCTTTAAAGACCATTCTAAAAAAGGTAGAAATATGTTGTTACCACACTTGGAAGTTATGATCGTGATTGTCAGGAACACATGGGAGTTGACTTGGATGAATGCTGTTTTCATTGGTGGTAGTTTTACAATTGGCTTCTGTGGGAAAATTAATTAAAAACCCATCACCAATGACTGAGTGCCTTTTGAAAATCCTCAACTATTTTATTAAGATTTTTGACTTTGGAATTAATGGCTGCAGGTCAGAATAAGAGGCTATTTTCTAACTACCCTAATTTTGTACTGCGTGTGCAATAATTGCTTACACTGTATTTAGCAGACATGTACAGAAGTCAGGTGTTCTTGCAAAAGGGCTTTGGGCAGCTTTCTTTGCATGGGTTGGATCTGAGACAATCTAATAGGGTCTGATTTTTAGAAAGTCCATTGCTGAAAAGGAGGCCGTTTCAGGAGAATGATGCTTGGGCACCTTGACTTACTGGCTGCTTTTGCAGCTTTTGGGCCAGCTGTTTAGCAGGACTTGTCAGAGTGCTTCAGGGCAGGGGGAGTTTGAGCCCATGCCTTGGGTGCAATAGTGATATGTGGTGAAACAGCAGCAACTCATCTTCCTTTAAATCTTTGTGCCATTGGAAAAGGAAGCAGTAAATGAGAAGATGCTCAGGAAGGTATGTAATGGGTTAACTCAAGAGCATGCTTTACGTGAGCAATTGGCAGCAAACTATCTAAATATGTCCATAAGACTTCATCTCTGCAGCAACTGTGTTCCTTAGAAACACACGGTAATTCATCATTGCAATAAATCACTGCAGTATGAAAGTGTTGTTGCGGGTTGGAGCTGAGGCACATGGGAAGGCTGTGGTTGGCCAGCACGGAACCTCCATTTTCCAAAACCATTCCTTAACCCCATTCCTGAGCCCAGGCTTTTCCTCCTGTAAGTATTCCCTGTGCTGTCTCACCCCACCTCCCTGGCCTCATCCTGCATGTTCTCCTCTGCCTGCCTGTCACTGAATTGTGCAAAACCAAGTGTCCCCTTCCCCATTTTCCGTCTAACAGGGGATTTTTTGCTACTGGTAGGCACACTGCTGCCGCCTGCTGCCATTGCACTGTTCCTGGATGCTTTCCAACACTGTCAGTCCTTGCTTTCATCTATGCCCCGGGATTTCAGAGGAGCTGTGAAGAAGCAAACCTTTGTGTGAGATTTGGCTGCTTTACAGAGTCGCTTGCCTCAGTGGAATGGAAGTAATAACAAGGGAGTTTCCACAGATGGATGGATATTGTGGGGCTGTGCCAGGATGTTTGGTTTCCTAAAAAAATTGTGAACCATTGAAATTCTGGTTCTCTTAAAATCCTTTGTAGCTTTACAGTTGGTCTGAACACGGTCTGGATTTCAGTGAAGAGGTACAATTAACAATTAACAAGTTAGCAATTTTCTGATACCCAGGATTCCCGCTGCTCCACAGATGCTCGAATTCAGAGTGTGGGCTTGTTCAATGTCCTTTGGTGGTGGTGTCTTAGTGGAGGAGTAGTGTGCATATCTCGGTTCTGAGGGTGGGGTTAGGGAAAGGATTTTGGCTTCACCACATTTATTCCACAAAACACAGAGAGAGTTCAAGTGTGAGGGACAGGAATACAAAGAAAAAGCACTGTGTTTTGGGATCCTTAACTAGGTTTGTAGGTTTACGATGCGTACAGTGCTGTTCATGCAAAAACCAAAATATATGCCTATTAGAACCACTTAAAACTGGAGTATTTTCAGAGTGAATCCTCTGAACATTACCAAATGCATTAATTGATTTGAATGCACAACATATGTTAAAATCTACACGTAATAAGTGTGTACCAAACCATTCCTTGTGGGTATGTCAGATGATTGTAATAGATTTCAAATCTATTCCAAAATCTGCAATTAAAACAAGTTGAAATTAGATTCATAGGTCATTGTGCCTTTTTTTCTGTACAACTTTTTAAAATGTGAAAACTAAAATCTCAACTCACAACTTGCCATGCTTCTGTAATATGAAATTAAAATAGGTATTAACTTAGAGTATTTAATTGTTATAAATTTAAAACACTTTGTTTTGAATTTGACTTCTTACAGTCCACATGGGTTTTCTTTGTGTAGATTAAACAAGAGTGAAACAAAGCTTTAGATAATGCATGTTTTTTCTTTTTTTGGTTGGGAACTTAGGAAACTGTCCTGGAGAAATATTTCATAATATAAAACTTGCTGAAACTCCTATTTTCTACAAACATCTTAGCTTTTGGTAATGTATTTTCTGATGGAAAGAAGTTTTTGGTGCATTTCCTCTAAGCAATACCCTCTTGTCAGCACCGAAGCCTACAGTTTTCCTGGGGAAGCGAAGCATCAGCCCAACCTAGGCCATTTTTAGCTATAGAAGATTTGCCAGCTACTACAGCCAAACAGTGCCAGCTGTGCCCTTTGGTAATATTAGTATGGGAGAATAGCTATTAGGTCACTACATAAAATTTAAATTTATTTAGGGTTTTGAAACACCATGGTATCTTGATGATTATTGACTCCTATGATACTAAGGCTCTGTTCAGTTTGCACGTGTGCCTTGACAGTGCACTTCCCAACCATAACGTGTTTCAATTTACTTTGCTCAGATTTTATGGATACATGTTACTTGGATACATGGATACATGTGACTTGGTTTGGGGATAATTCTGGGGCTAATGTGCCATATAATGCATTTTATTCTCCAATACTAACATACCAACCTCTGATCTTCTTAAAACCCAGTTTTTATATGGCATTTTAAAGGGCAATATATGGTTTGAAATGCTTCATCCACTTCTTGTTAGACAGGATTTGCAGTATAATAGTTAAAGCCCCTTTGATAATACAACACAGTTCTTATTGGCCTCTACAAGGTATTCCTGAAATAAGTTCATTAGTGTGGTTTGTTGCAGCCTTCTGGGTTTTTCTGGCACTATGCCTTAAGGAAGCTTTTCTGTTGCACTGTTTATTTTCAAGTGTTACTTAAAGATGCAAATTAGACATGATATATTTATAAAGCAAAATTTTGTGAACTTAATTTGACCAGCCATCTCAAATATGAACTAGAAATAAAATATTGCAAATAAAATTTTGGTTTGATTTGCTTAAGTCTCATTAATTTGTACAATGGGGGGGGGGCATATCATTTCTCATTGCATGTATTTGGCAATCAGTAGTATAACAAAAGTCTGAGGAGTTTTTCTCTCTTGTAGATCAACAGCATTAAAGAGAAGTGTAGCGTGGTTATTTTTAATGTACATTTCTTGATCACACAAAACATTAATGGTTTTTGGAGGTTGTATTTTTAAATCCTGCCAGCTTCATATTTGTTCTTTTTCCTATTAAAATGTTTAATTTCACTTGGACAGATGAACATTTTTTCTTCCACTTGAAATAATGGCAAGGGCAAACAGATGTCTTTCAAAATGCAGTTTCTGCCTGGGTTATGCTCAAAGAAGGGTGTGAAGGAAAGGAGGAAAGAACCATGCATAGCTAAAATTTCAGAGTACATTTTGCTACTAATCCCTGTACCGTCAGTTGTGGTTATTTTTAACCTGTCTCCTTAGTCTCAGTTTCTACTCTGCTTGTAAGCTCTTGTACAGACTGAAGGCAGCTCTTGGGTCTTTGTGGAAACAGACCTCTTCCCCTGGACTTCGCTCTACTGCAAAGTACAGAGTAGTCAAGGTGGCATTGCAAGGAGCAGGTCAGTCAGTGATGTGTATCGTGCTGGATCTTTTGGCTGTAACAGCGTGCACCTTAGAGATGAAGTCAGGTTATCTTACAGTACCTGCAAAGACAGGATGTTTATAAAATTTCACCACTTCGCTTTTGGGTAAAATGACTGAAAATAGTATTTTGGATGAAAGAACGAATGGTACCTCAGCAGCTACAGTGGCTTTATAATGATGTATAGAACCCTGAGCAGAGGTATGGGTTTTGGGATTCAGCAATGCTTGTGAAAGAGTCGCTATTTTAAATATTTAAATTACTTCAGACTCCTTGGGAAAATGAGAAGGTGAGGTAACTCCACCTTTCTCCCTTTCATAGCTCACTCAGCAGGGTCATGGTCAGGCTGGGACACAACCAGCAGTAATTTCCCTGTGCAGCCTTTGGACCTGTTGGATCATAATCCTACAAAAGCATGGGGGTGTGCTCTGTATTCCTTAACGTTTCTAAGTACTCGGGTTGCCACCTCCCATTTCTACTTAGAAGTGATCAGAGATCTCTTGGATGCTGCCTGGCAGAGATCTGTTGATGATGGATGTGATTTGTAACTTCACACCATGAGCGCTCTGTGTCTTTTCCTGAACACATACCCAAATGAAGGTTTCCGTGCTTGTTGAATGCCTGTTAGGAGGGGGGGAATGTATTTTAAGGAAACCAGGGCAAGTACACATCCTTGCCATAACGCTCTTGTGGGCTGTGTATATGCTGCCTGGCTGATCTGTATTTTATTTGACTTCATCGATGGCTTTTCAAATGCAGAGTTCAACTTTCTACATCTTGCTGCAGTTGAATATGGTGTGTTGTCTCGCTGCTGCCTGCCTTCAGCTCCCAACATAATGTCCCATTGGCTTTTCATGGGCAAATACTCCTTTAATTGTTTGTATCCTGCCCTTTGGCACTTTCTTTCTCTTGTAAAATGAGTTAAAAGCTTTCATTTAGGATAAATAGTCAGATAGCTGGTGCTGTTCTCTCTCTGTGAAATGACAGAAGGGGTGTTGGTTCCCTGTGGTGGGGCTTGCTGGCATAGCTAGCTACCTTTTACATTTTCTAGGAGAATGTTCAGTAGAAACTTGATGACTTGCTGTAGGAGGAATAAGGTGCATGGGTGGAAATGGAGGAGGTTCTCATGAATGTCAAGGTCTCTTGCAAGCCTGGAGCTCGGCCTACGTTCCCATATTTAGAGGGATGGAAACACAGCCAAGAAATTTATACTTATTATTGGGATACGTATGTATTGGGATACTGAGCTGAGTGTCTCGGTGCACCACATTCAGAGCACTTGCATGGCTTTGCTTACAGGCCTAAGTTTGAACTAAAATAATAAAAAAAAATGTTCCAGCTGGAAATGAACTATTTTATTTATTTTTTTTTATATATTTTTTAAGTGCCTTGGAGTGCCTTGGGTGTATTGGGTAATTGTGTAGTCAAGAAATGAAGTTATCTAAGTGAAGACACCCCTGTAACTAGCCTGGCAGGAAGACACCATAGAAAGCTCACTCATCACCAAAGAACCCCAGTAGCTGGGAAAGGGAAGAAGTTGTAGCTTTTGCTCTGTGCTTTGTCAAAGAGAGAAGCTGTCCTGGGTATCTCCACCTGGCCTCGGAGGCGTCTTGGTTGTTATCCTGTGGAGCTGCTCTTTCTCCTCAGTGTTGCAAGCCACAACCCCTAACCCCCGCAGAAGTGGTGAGGTGGGCATTTTCCACAGCTCAGCACCCAGCTCCTGTTGCCAGCTGCAACAGCGCAGGTGAGCTCTTCCCGGAGGCAGGGTTGGAGGTAGAAGCAAAATTTGGGGCTGCAGCTCTGGCTGCCCTCCCAGTGCTGCCTGCAGAGGAGAGGGGAAGGGTGAGGATAGATGTAGGGGCAGCACCTGGAAGAGGTCTGTGCTTTGCATTCCTGGGTCAGTAAGGAAGACAAATAGCAAAAGACAGTAAGCAAATCCTAAGCAGGGACCAATGATGTCCTGCTCTAACTCCCACTTACCAGTGTGGTTTAGGGGAGTTTTAAAAGAAAGAAGCAGTCAGGGCAAAAAAAAATAATAATAATTTATAGGTTATACTGTGTTTACTAAGTAGGGACGCTTTCAGTTATCTTCTTTTAGTTTATGAAGCATATGAGCAGGCCCTAACAACTCACATTGCTTGGGGTACATGTAAGATTTAAATGGATGTGGAACTTTTCCATGTATTTCTTGTGATTGTTTCAATGGCAATTTGCTTTTGCTGTGAAAATGAGTTAAGTTTGGGATGTTTAGAATAAGTTTGGATTTAATACTTTGCTTATTTTTTTCAGAGAAAAACACTGTGCATGTCAAAAACATATTGATGAGTTAATTTTTTACGATGTCAATGTGTTAGTTGACTTTTGAGAACAACCTTGTAGATAATGAGTTTTATTTTTCACAGAATCACAGAACAGTCTAGGTTGGAAGAGACCTCCAAGATCACCGAGTCCAACCTCTGACCTAACACTAACAAGTCCTCCACTCAACCATATCCCTAAGCTCTACATCTAAACGTCTTTTAAAGACCTCCAGGGATGGTGACTGAACCACTTCCCTGGGCAGCCTGTTCCAGTGACTAACAACCCGTTCAGTAAAGAAGTTCTTCCTAATATCCAACCTTTTTATCTTAGATCTGTCTGATTGTAGTGCCTCTCACAGATCACTTAATGGTTATAAATACATAGCAAAATTTGGAAAATATTAATTAAACAATTCAACTAAAGGGAAAAAAGGGAAAGGGAAAGGGGAGGGGGAAAGGGAATAACAAAACAAAACAAGTAAAGGCTATGTGGAAGTGCAGAGGAAAGAAATTACTCTACTTCCCACAAATGAGCGATGTTTAACCACGTCCTTGAAGCAGGGCCTCAACACATGTAGCTGGTGTTCGGGAGGAGGACAGATGTTTTCACAACAAGAGCCCACCCCTCCCCTCTTCTTCCTTTTTCCACCTTTTATTGCTGAGTGTGACATCATATGGTATGGAATATCCCTTTGGTTGGTTTAGGTCAGCTGCCCTGGTGATGTTTTTTTCTCACTTTTTTGCCCACCCCCTAGGAGGGTTAGAAATAGTCCTGATGCTGTGCCAGCACTTCTCAGCAGCAGACACAACACTGGTGTGATACCACTGTTCTAGTTACAAGTGCAGAGCGCAGCACTGTATGGGCTGCTGCAGGGAAAGTTAACATCCCAGTCAGACCCAGTACAAATGTAACATTCTATTTTCCAAGCACAGCACATATTAAGCAATGAGTGTTGCCTACATATTTATTCTTAATCAGTCGCTCTCTAATTTCTAATCCCATGTTTCAATTATCAACCTTGCATTGCATTAGAAAATATTCACTGTTTCCACAGACTAAGGCAACAACTTTGTCTGTAAAAATGTGCAAGAAATTTTGCGGAAACTTCAGTACTTTTCGGCTTTTGACCGCTTAAGTTGATTTATGTTGAGAAACTAATCTGGTTTACTGTGCCAGTCAGTCAGCAACTTCAGTGGGTTTATTTGTGCAAACAGTGAGAAAGATTCTGCGTTTGATACGAATACTTTTATCTTTCTGGTCCCCGAGAACTATTTTCTTATAGTTAATTACGCATCCTTAAAAATGTATACATCTGTATCCATATGTGGAAGGAGAGATGGCCCTTGGATTTGCAAACTGCTGAGCCTCTCTTTGTCTATCAGTGCTTTTAGTATTGGTTTGAGTCAGAGCAGCCTCCGAGATGTGAAGACAAACTTGGATTGGGAGACTTCTAAGCCAGGTCACGTATTAACGTAAATTGAAGCATGTGCTACATACAGACGCTGATTTCTGGAGCACCATTGCACCTCATTGTACCTGTGTGCTGCTTTGCGTGTCGCTGCTGGGTTTGCTCGCAGCAGTGTCTGGGATGTAGTTCGTTTGGGCAGAGCCTGGGGTTTTCAGAAGCCAGCTCAGCAAGGACAGTCTTGTGAATGCAGGACTTGTTAGTGTTAGGTCAGAGGTTGGACTCAGTGATCTTGGAGGTCTCATCCAACCTAGATGATTCTGTGATTCTGTGAAAGGGTTTTTATGGGGTAAGACACAGCAGATCTCCGAGGAGTCTGCCAATAGAGATGACAACAACAACAAAGTCACTGCTGAAAATAGGAAAGCTCGCATTGCTATTTTGATGGTCGTTTTTTGCTTGGATCAGTGGGCAACAAGTTACTGTAATATTTTGGTGGTTACAGTCAGGTCACTCCAAAGCAGACACAGCCAAGCATTTTTGGTAATATTGAGAACATGCTCCGAACTTTGCTACGGCAAACTTACTGTAAATCTGCAATGACCTCTTTTTGGGTGGCAGTTTCTTAGAATAGCTTTAGTTGTTGTTGGATAGTGGCAAGTCTAAATTGTACTGCACACATGTGACATTGTTTCATATTTCAACAAAACAAAGGATGTCAGTGTCTAAAGCAGCCAAAATTATTTTTAACACTTTCCTCACTTCTGTAAAGCAAAACCAGACTGATTTACCAGTATCTTAAGAGTGCCCTTTGCAAAGTGATTTGGAGAGAGAACAGCAAGTGCTTCAGTGAGGAATTTTGCAAGAAATTGCTGTGGACCCTGGGGTTTTGTTTTGTTCTGTGGCTTTTTTTTTTTTTTTTTTTTTCAAACTTTCATGCCAGGCAATTAGTAGATGGGTGGTGCTCTGAAAACTGTTTGATCTCTGTCGAGAACATTATGTTTGCCCTTACCACGGTATGTTTTTATTAATAATAGTGTTGAGACTGTCCTGTATGCACCTTCAGTACTTCATGGCAAAAGCCCAAAAGCCAATATCTCATTGTGTTTAAAAGGATGTCTTTTCAATGTCATCAGAAATTGATCAATGAATTCATTTGCAGTGGGAAAGCTAAATCTAAAACATATGTATTTAAAATATCTGCCTCAAAGCAGGGAGGAAATGAGAGTTGAGATAAATTGGTTAAACAAAGCCTGTGGGAAGTTCAGCTGCTAAGGCTTACATCTTGATATTGCAAATAAGATTTATGAGTTTTCAATTTCTTCTTTTTTTTTTTTTTCCAGTAGTGCACGGTTTGACCTTCCCTAAAACATTTATTATTTTATATACCTGTATTATGTCATTTTTTTTTCACTTCTCTGTAAATAAAACCGGTGTGATCTTTTAGACTTTTCTCATCTAGAATCTTCAGCAGGCTCCTAAGTAATTTTATTGCCCTTTGAACTTTTTCTGTTTCTGCTCTTTTGCCTTCAAGATAAGGCAGCCAGCATAGAACATGGTTCTCACTCATAGCAGTGCAATAATTACATTATTATTGTCCATATCTTTTCTTAATGCAACCTGACATTTTGTTCATCTGCAAATGTCCCTTCCCAACGCAATCAGTCAAAGAACTGCAGAAAACAGGTGATCCCTGTGCATTATGTGGCTGTTTTCAGAGAATCATCAAGAACTGTGGGTCAGTTCCTCAGTGCTGTGTACCAGGTGGCTATAAATTAATTATGTGAGTAGTTTAAATAGATAAAGGGATTTGATCTGTTTACTTCCTTCTATATTTCAATGCTTTGATTGTGGTTTTTCTCTTAGCATACTTTTAGGACAGCCTTCCAGGTAAAAACAATTTTTTTATAATTCACAACTTAGGTTTTTAATATACTGGTTGCGTCGCATTGCTCTTGCTGTCTTATGAGGAGATGACTCCCACAGTGTCATAAAGTAGACTATAGTTAAATCATGGATTAAGTCAGGTATTTACACTGTTTGCATGCTCAGAACTATGTCCTTGTAATAATTTGAAAATATGTTATTGTTTTTTTTTTTTCCATATTTCAGTTGTGCTTTTGGAAGGGTTTTCTTTCCAGTGAGTGCCATGAGGTTTGTCTCTGCTTTTCTGCTACATTTGGAGTAACAATTTCCAAATCTTTTGTTTACCATAATGTGTGAGCTAATGAACCTGCAGCCACCAAAATCTTCAAAATCAGCTACCAGGAGTGCGAAAGCATAAATTTCATCCAGCTGATAATTAGTAATTAAGGTCAAATTCTGCTACTGAATTCTTTCTTGAGTTGATAATGAATACCTGCTAAGTATTTAATTTGAATAAAACTTAATTTCTCTAAGTTCTTAGAAATAAAACAGTCAAAGTTTAAAACACTTGGAAGCAATTAGTAAATGGGATAAAACAAATGAAAACTAAGGTAATTAAACTGCCAAATCATAAACTTCATCTGAGTTGAGAGTATTTATTGTGTTTTTTGTTTTGTTTTGTTTTTGGAGTAACAAAATCCAAAAGCTGAGTAGCTGACTAAATAAGAATCCTGAATAATTAATCCTGAAGCATACAATAAAAAAAATAAATTTGGTTTGTGATAATCAATTGTAACCACAGAGAATGAGAAGCTCGACAGAAAGACTGCCAAAGGTGAGAAAGCAACAGGTTATCTGCTGTAAAAGTGTATTTTTTATTAGTTTTTGCTACCTGTAAGATAGTGTCTGACTTTTTTTTCATAAGGGAAAAGAAATAGAAAATCACGTGTTCAGTGTTTTCCTACTTACTGTGATTTCTGCTAAGTAGATGCTTCAAAGTATAAGCTGATCTATGATCTTCAGAGGAGGCAAAAATGAAAAAGAATTTCAGAGTATAATTTCTACAGTGCAGATGCCATTTGTTGGCTTCATTATTTTACTTTACCATTTTAACCATGCATTATTTTTGTCTCAGTTGTTCTTCCTTTGGCAGGAAATGTGGAAAGTTTGAGTGGAAAGTTATTTTAGCAGAACTATTAAAAAAAAAAAAAAAAAAGGAGGGGGGCATATTTGGGAGACAGAGGAATTTGGCCAACCTCTTTTCAGTGGTTTGTGTGGACAATACAAGTGGCAATGGCCACAAAATGGATCACAGGAAGTTCTGCACCAACATGCGAAAGAACTTCTTCATTGTGAGGGTGACGAAGCACTGGGACAGGCTGCCCAAGGAGGTAGTGGAATCTCCTTCTCTGGAGATATTCAGGGACCATCTGGATGCCTACCTGAGCAACCTGCTCTAGGGAACCTGCTTTAGGAGGGGAGATCTAATGATCTCTGGAGGTCCAACCCCTACAATTCTGTGATTCTGTGACCATTTAAAAGCTTAATAGTTTTAGAAATTTGGGGTTGTTTCCTAAGGAATGAATGTTATTGCTATTGAGAAAATGTTGAAACAGGCATATTAAAAAGAAAACCAGGAAGTATTTCCAGAATATTATAGTGGCTTTGAATTCTCATTGTTTCAGTTAAGTAGCACATTCTAATTTCTTCTCCCACTCACCATATTTTACAGAAGCCATTGTTTCAACAACAAAAATAATAATGTAAATGAGTTAAAAAGTCAGATGCAAGTCTTTCCACGTGGCACAGAACTAACAATTGCAAAACCTTCTTGTTGAAGGACAAAAGCTCTGTGAGGACTTGAAGTCCCTGGATGTACAATTGGGTGCAGGGCTTGCCAAGCTCCATCATTTGCTTCCTGACACAGTGTGCTGTGGCTGCCTGCCACGTGTTCCTCACTGCCCCCTCATCTACAATCAGACAATACAACGTGGAGCTTGAGTGCTAAGTGAAAAAGGCAAAAACACAGAGGGTGGTGTTCAGATTGCATCATGTCATCGTTTTGTGGGTGTCTGAGAAGCAGCTAGTTAGTTATCTTCCTTAAACTTGCAACTGGTAAAAATAAAAATAAAAATAAAAAAATTCCCCAGTGTACCCAGGAAAAGGAGGGGCGGAGAGCTAGGTTTGTTTCAGTTTAGATTTTACTTGTTTTTTAAAAAACCGTAGTGCTTTGTCACAGGAATAGGAACTGCACTTCATTTGGGATTATTTATGAAGTGGTGAAAACGGTAAATAATGTGAATGGACCTATAGAGTTTTTGCTTTGTTTTTCAAAATACTGGTTAGCTTATTAATAATGCACTTAAATAGCTATGAAGTAATACTACCATAATTTGCTTCCTATTCTTTATTTACTAAATGAAGCTTTCTTAGTTTCTTGTAATAAGTAGCTTTTTGTATAAAAATTAATGAACTATGTTTGCAGTGTCAGTGTTCCATTATTTTTTTTCTCCAAGAGCTTCTTTGTTGTTCAAGGGTATCTTGGAGATAATCAAAGAAGGAATGCCAAGAAGATAGTTCAGCCTACTTCCTTTTATTTCTTGGGGAGAGAAGAAGGGAGAAAACTTCCTGTTTTTTCTTCAGATTTGGTGCTGCTTAGAATCTAGGGCACACAGCAGATTTCTTTTACCACCAACAACTTTCACGAGTGAGTGGTTACTTCATAACAACTTGTTTTTAATGGTTCTTGAAGGTAGTAAAATAAAAAAGCTGCAGCATTGTTTCTAATTTCAGGTTGTCCTGATCTGCGGGAGATGTATTGGTGAACACATGAACCATTTTTGTTTCCTTTCAGCACAGAACTCCTCCCTGATACCTGATTTCCTCTACATGTGTCTGCCAAATTACTACCTTCTCCCCAAAGTAGTAGCTAGGGATATGTCTGGCGAAGTTGGATGATTTAGGCTAATCTGCCCACAACTTCCCTTCTGATTTTCATTTTCTTTAGTTAATTCTCTCTTCTTCCTCCTGCTTGACCTATATTTTTTTATTTGGAGCCATTCTGCTCCTTGAAGCAGATTGCTGAAGAAGCGCCCGAGGGCACTGCAGGTTGTGTCGTGGGTCTGGGGGAGTTCCCATGTCTGGGCTTCACCTCTGCTGTGCTAGTGTCTGCATCCCCAAACCCAGGCACCCCATGCAGTGTTCCTGAACAGAATATCACGTTTTCATCCTCAAAATTGACATCTGCGGTCTAATTGTTTGCCTGGAGAAGCAAACATGAACTCCCCATGGCAAGTTTCTGTGGGTAAGCCTCTTAGAATGGCTAATACCATGTTAGTGGCTAGAGCACCCTGCTAACAAGAGAGCATCGTATCTTTGTGCCTTCAGTTTGTATTTCAGGTACACATGATCCTGCATCAGCTTGTAGCTTGACCAGTTTTCAAAGCATTTTGCTTTTTGCCAGTCCAATACGTGTTGTTGTTTTTCCACTTTAAAGCTACAGCTCATAACATTTCATGCAGCATTTAAGGGAAAAAAGGGACAAAAATAGAAGTTACTTTGGATAGACAAACTTTAGAAGTCCACAGCTGAGCAATATCTAGTGTAAGAAGTTAATTGTGGATTTTTTAGATGCTTTGTTTTTTCAGCAGTAAGACCCACTGATGTCATTCTGAGTGGACATAAGTTTGATTCATACACTTCAGTGTGTAACATTAAGTCCTGTTAAACTCTCGGAAAAACAAGCAAGCAAAAACATAAATATGTTAGTTTGAATAATGGAAAGCTTTAACTTTGCATTTAATGCATAGTAGTACTAAAGAGGGCTTTTGAATGTGAAGGCGAGTGTGATTCTGCAGCAATGTTCAAAGTGAATTTACCAAATCGCTTAGAATTTAAAGTTGAGATGTTTTTTGGAGAAGCAGGTATTGACATGTCCTCAGAAAGCAACATTGAGGTTGGGCAGAAGAAAGGACGGAGCAGAGCCGACTGGACATTTGTGTAGAAGAAGACCACAGACTGTTAGAGCCAGCTCAGTTAAAAGGAAAATTTATGAAGATGCTGGAGTTTGGTAAGGGATGGATGGGCAGTGTGACGGTGGGACAAACCACAGGCATGTTCTTTGAGCTGTCTGGTGAAGGCACAAAGAAATTAGGAGAGGGTGGGTTTTAAAGATTGAGTAAGATTAAAGAGTATTGAGTAAGCTCCCTCTACGTGGCCCCCCCCCCCCCAAACCCCTCTTGTGTGTAAATTCATTGAGAGGCTGATACTTATATGTTTCACAGTCTCTACCTGTTCCATAGCAGACAAATGCTGCCTGCCATTTTGTAGTTAATTTAAATGTGCATCTGTCAATTCCAGTTCTTCTGAGTGATCCAGGAAAGGGCATGAACAGTGAAGTGACAGCACTGCTGATTTGATGGAGTTACCCGTGGTAGTAAAGATGGAGTTGTAAAACGAAATGCAAAGCATTTAAAAATTAAATTTGGTTATAAAATGACAAATGAAATCCAGTGCAGATAAATGCAAAGTGATATCCGTAGGAAAAATATTCTAACTTTGCATTTAAATTGAGTTGCTAGATTACACTCAGGCATGAGATCTTGAGGTCATATATTTGTGTGGAGAAGTGAACTCTATACTTGTTAGCTGTCAAAAAGCAAATAAAACATTGCTAATGTGGAGACCATATGAAAGGCTTTTTTTTTTTTTTTGAACCTCATCAAATATATTTAGTTTTTGCTTTTTCTTCATAGCCACTGGTACTATTTATTTACTTCATATCTGATAATTATAACAAATTCAAAATCTAAAGTCCTCCTAATGATCTAATCTTTTCCACCATTTCTATCAATCAAGGTTTTGGGATCTCAGTAAAGAGATCATTTTTAAAGCATGCTAAGCCCAATAAGACTAAGGTGTTTTTAACAGTGTTGCTGGTGCTCTGGGCTCCTGAGTGCTAAGTTTATATATTTGCATGATTCCTGCCTTGTAAATTTGGTAGTGCTTGAGGACCTCCAGAAATAGAAGGAGAAATTAAAGAGCAGTTTGACCCTTCAGAGAAGTTGAAGAAAGTCTCTGAGCTATTGTTTTAGGTGATGAAACACAAGCTTTCTTGTTGCTCTACTTGTTGAACCAGTTCTGTTCCTTGCTGGGTTTGGTAAGCGCTCCCTCAGCAGCTGCAAAGCTGGGTACAGTACCAGAAAGCTTAATTACCATTGTTCCCTGTTTGGCTGGGGAGTGGCTGGCTCAACTAATTGCTTCTTTGGTATAGTCTGTATTTGAGACAGTATAGAAATTAAAGAAATCTTTTGTGCCTCGTGTTATTTTTACATATGTTTCTGGTGAGTGGCAAATTTGAAGAAAAAAAAAACATGCAGGGGTTTCACTGGCATTCATTTAATCTTTGTGTTAGGCTTTAAAAAAAATAATAAATGAAAAACACGTTTTTTCTAGTTTTGGGGCACGAGATCAAAGGACAGTGAACCCACTGGGGGAGAAAGGAGAGGGACCTGCCTCGGTATAGAAGGCCTGAAGGTGCTCTGGCAGCAGCTTGGAAAGGTGGTGAGCTAAAGCAACTTGTCAGCTTTAAAATTTTACTTTAACTTTTAACCCCAATACTGGGGTAGGTATAGAAAAAAGCATAAAGCTGAAATGAAGCCTGGAACAATAAATACCCTAGAGGCTCTTAAATAATTATTAAGCAGATTGCAGTGATAGCAATCACCCTGTCCTAGGTGAATAGGTAGAATCTGGCTGCGCAGAACAATGCGCTAGACATCAGCATAGCAATGTTGTAATTATTTTGCTAGATGACTGATTAGAAGTCATGCAAATGTAAATGCAATCAGTACTGTTTCTAGTTTGTTACAGAAGTGAAACAATGTGTAAGTGAATTATCTCCCTGGTCAGGGTTCACGTGTATTGCAGAAGTAAAAGTGGGTGGAAAGATGCCTAGCAGCAGCTAACCATTCCAGAGAGCTGCCCACCTCTGGGCTAGACAGTTACTGAGGTGTCTCCTTTGTTCTACATCCTTCTGGAAGGAAATGATCATCCAAAAATCCTCCCCACCATGACCCTTGTGTGCTCAGCTTTTGATAAGTTTCAATGCTGCATAATAAAATACGTCCCGAATAGTTGGAAATTCTGCAATAGCGACTCAGCTTGGGTTCCTATGTGAAGTGTGTATGTAATTTATGCGCATACACCCTGTCAGTCTCATCAGGAGTCCTTGCTGTGCTTAAGTAATACGTATGTGATAACAAGGATAGAGCTGTTTATATACATAATTTATATATAACCTCTATATTGAGTGCTTTATTGTATCTATATATAGTATAATTGTACACTGGTGATATTAATTTAATATCCTATTTACAGATTGTATTTTGAAATATGCAGGCTTTTTTCTGGTTAAAATGAAAAAGTAATAGAAGGATCTTTATCTTCTATTTTTAAGGGGGTTATGAAAAGAATCTATCATCAGTTTTTAATTTTTAGGTGCAAATAATTGTATATGGCAGGGACTATGATGAGCAGTCAAAGTTAAAATGAAAATGCGTAAAATTTTCCTGAAAAACTGATGAAATAGGTCATCAGTGAAGGTTATAATGACTAGTAGAACACGTTAAGATGTTTTAAATCTCATTCAGAATTTTTTATTAAAAAAAGTTCATAGTTTTTAAAATGACAGCTGTCCCTGCAACTTCCCACAAGCTGCTAAGAGCATTAAACTCGCATTTCCCAATTTTTAGGAGATCTTTATTTTCCCCTCTTTTACATCTTCATGATCAACCTTCAAACACAGTACCACCTGGCAAAATGGGATTTAATCGTTTCACCTTGTGTTTGTGGTGGGGTGGGATCAGCACTGCTATCAGTTGTCATGCTCAGCCTGTGTTCAGTAACCCACTGAGCCCTGGGGCTTTGATTCTCCAAGCCCCAAGCTGGAAAGGAGAAACCATGAAACAGAACGTGTGCCAGAAGGTGTCAGGTTCCCACACTATAAAATTAAAAAGATGTAGGGACTGCTTTTGCCTCATCTGATCTTTTCCTTTTAATCCTGAACATTCCTCATTAAATGAGAAAAAAGAAACATTTGGGGACAGAGGAATGGTTTTTAATTAAAAGTAGATTTAAATTTGAATGTCATATAGGTTTTGTGAAATGTCTTTTTGCTGCCATTTGCCAGCCTCAGGTTTTAATTTTGCAGCAGGAAGGCAGCGGTGGGAATTTGGGGCCATCAAAGGAATCCTCGGTGCAACTGGTTTATCTTCTGCCAGCTCTTCCACCTACTTGCTCAGGGATGAGCTCATCCTTGCAGCCAGGATTGCTGCTGCCAGCCCTCCCTCCCACTCCATGTGCAGGGCATGCTTCTCCTGCATTGACAGGTGCCCCTGAGAGACAGAAAAAACAGAGGGGCCTCGTGTTTTCTCCATCCCTTTTCCGTGTCCTTCATCTTACCGGCCTTGCCTGCAACAGTGTGCAATTTAGTGCACTCTCTTTTTATGGAAGATTACATTTGCTGCAGTTTAAACTGCTGTCAGAAGTTACTGGTTTCATATTTTTCAAACCTCATGCTTTTCAGTATTTGGGCTTTCCTTTCCAAAAATCCTAAACCCTTTTTTTTTTTCTTAGCTGATCATGTAAGTAAGGCCTTTAAAATTTCTCATGTGTAAAATGAAAATTCCTAATGCACTTCTACTACATGTTAGCATGTTTATGTTCATATATGTTGATGTCTTAAAAAAAAAAAAAAAAAAAAACAACCCGAGGTCTACATTCTATTTGTTGTGTGTGCAGTTAAATTTGTGAGATTATATCCTTGATGAATATCAAGAATAGAGAATGTAAATTGTTGAAAATTCTGGTTCAATTTTGCATTTATTTTTCATTCACCACAGCACTACCTTCTCAAACTAACTCTATTGGTGTCCACTTAATGATCTTCCACAGCAGGAGGCATGTAAAACAGCAAGCATCTTTTCCTGTGTGCAGATCTACTTCCTTGCATTCCTAGAAAGCACGACATTAGATATTAAAACCCCAAGGAATTTGCTGGAATTTGCATGGAGTATACACCTGTTGGGAGAGCTGTATTGGACAATAGTGTGAAAAGCTTTAATACTTGAGTTTAAAAAAAGTCATTCTGTTGCTGCAAACACTAATAAAAATGCAGCTGTACTTGTTTGAATGGGTTATGATGGTGGTGGCAGGGTAATGCTTCTGAGCAAGTTGCATTCAGAGCTTGGATTGGACTTGGATTGCAATATTGCATAATTGGTGCAAAATAGTTGAAGTGTCTTGCTGCGGGGCAGTAGGCTGAATGCAGTCAGGACAGACGGACAGCTGGAGGCTGGAGAGGTTAGTAGTGCTCATCCTGTGCTGCAGTTCACAGGTGCCTGCAGCTACAGCCAGGCTTTCTTGGGAATTGCTGCATCTCACAGGTAGTCACAGACTTTTATTCCCTCTATCTTGTACCCATGTTGTTTTGCTACATTATATATTACTATTATGCTGTATTACCTGTGCTTTTTTTTTTTTTTTTTTTTTGTGGTATGCACCTGCTTCTGATAACCAAGAGTTGGTTCTGTGATGTGCAATGTGATGTATGGCATCGTTGTTCTCCTTTTGTCTGCTTTTCTTCGCTTTAGTTAAAGAACGAACTCCCAGGCCTTACTCCTGAGTCATCCTAAAAATACCTCCAGCAAAACTTGGTGGATGCACCGCAATTTCCTTTTCTTATTGCTCACCTCTCGTGAGCACTTAATGAGAAGTGTCCTGCCTTAAGTGAGAGTGTGTCTTCACATGGTCATCGTTTGCTTCTAGATGTGTGCCGCTCAGAAAGATATCTGCTGGCAGTACTAGAATGTGTCTTACAAGAAGCCTACAGCTCAGCTAGGCACTGTTGTGTCATTGTATGAACAATAAAGAGGGTGCTGTACCTGCAATGTACCAGAAATTTCCAAAAGTAATATTCTGTTATCCTAGTAAAAGTAGATAGTATTCTAGTGATACACAAATGTCTCCTTTGTAGAATTTCAGATCAGACTTCAGTACTGTGAGTTTAAAACTGAAAGGCCGCTAAATCAAAGTTAAGTGAGTATTAGATCAGATAATGTTACTTCCTGATATTATTTTGAATGGACAGTGGACTTTGCAGCTTTCAGTTCCTCCTAGGTTTTTCAAGATAATCTTTGACTAAGGTATTTTTGTTTAAGAAGAGTTTTCAAAGGTGTTTACTGTTAGAGAATCTATAATGCAATTATGAAAGAAAGGGTACATTATTTGAAATAATTTGCCTGAAAATGTTTCACCTAAGGCTAATTAAAAGAGACAAAAGGGAGGGAAATGACTAGATGATATAAATGCTCTGCTACTCAGCAAGTTATTTTTGGTATGCTTGTGAGTTTTCAGAAGAACGAAGGGAAGACGCATTTTGGTTTAACTTCAGTGAGTAGCTCATTTACCTCCATGCTCTTCCCTCCTTCTCTGCAGTGTTTTGGGGTAACCCACTCCTTCCTTTGAGCCAACAGTGTTTTGGAGTAACCCAGTTCTTCCCTCGAGGCTAAAACCATCATGAACCATTCTAGGAGGCAGCCACCAATGTAGCGTCTGGAACTGTAAAACACAGACCAGATTTAGCACTCATCCAGATTTAGCACTGGGCTGTGAAAAATGCCTCTGTGTCCTAATGAGAAGGGGCAGCTACCTGGTAAGTATCATTACAAGGATGTTGTGCCCAATGAAGGTGCAAGCACATAGACCTCTGTTAGTACCTGTACTACATATATTATCAAAATTGGAAGTATCTGGTCTCGGCCAAGATTTAGCAATGCTGTGGCAGCAGGGGCTTGCAAGGCATTTCTGTGCATGGCTACAACTCTGCAGACCTTGCCCAACTTGCCACCAAAGTCCCATTCCTGGGGCTGTGCCCTCTCTGTTCAGGTCTTTGCTTGCTGTTTTTGTGTTTGCTTGATGGATTGCCACAGCCACTCCCTCAGTTACCAGAAGCAATATTCACATTTTGCAGTGTGCATGGTGCTTGAAACTCTTCTGCACAGATACTTCTACAGGTAGAAAGACATGTATGCAATTGATGTTACTCACTGAGGAAAAGATTTAAGGAGATGCAGGAAGTGTAGAAGATTTTCTGGCTGCGTATGAAGCATATGGTTACCTAGTTATTATTTCTGTTATCTGTGGTTTTTTGTTTGGGATTACAGTCTGACAGAGAAGCAGTTGGGAATTTCTGATAGAAACTCCTTTATTTTCTTATTTCCTTCTTCTTTTTTTTTTTTTTTTAATTTAAATGAGATAATTGAGTTTAGGAGATCAAGATACTTTATCTTTCTGGCAATTTAATGTTGCATACTTCTAAAATATGTAACTAATTTTTCCCTATAAAATAGAATGATTGTGAATTTAAACACTTGAATTTATTTTACCATCTATGTAAAGTATGCAGGTAATTCTTTTAATAATTAGACTGCATTTGTCTGTGTGCTTGTTTATAAATATTTTGGTGACAAATCGTTCACATCCTCTCAAGAGCTAAACACTGCATCTTATATATTAGATATATTTCTAAACAGAGGGTATATGAATTTGATAGCCAGTCTGTGGTTTTGCTTGCTGCTTTTTGGTAAATCTGCATTAATTCTTCTATGTTTATTTTTTCTGGTGTGTTCATGTAGCTCATCAGGTATTGTACAATTCTGTAAGCAGCTTTTTCCATCACCTTTCTATAAAGAACTAATCTGTAGGAAAACAGTGTAAGACTGTTAGATGCATTTTTTTCTAATAGCATTAGTGGCATGTGTTTATAAAAGATGCTTTGTTTTCTTTCTGTTAAAAATTGTCATTTACAACTCTTTCTCAATATTAATAATAAAAAGTATAGATGCATACAGTATTTCAGCAGTAGCTTAATCCAGAAAACTGTCCAACAGTGAAGACTTGAATTGAGTGATTTAGTGAGTCTGTGTAACAGGGTTGGTGATGAGCTAGCAAAGGGTTGTTCTTCTGGGTCACTTATGTTTTGTGTTTAGCGGCCAGTGAATGCTGCATATATAAATATGAAGATGATGCTGCATATATAAAAAAAACTTTGCTTTAAATACATACGTACTTCTTGCTAACCCCAGAGGAAAAAGGAAGACATATGGCTTTTAAAATTGTGGGGGTAGTCTTTCTCATCAGCAGCTCAGTTTGGTTTAGCTCTGGAAGCCTGGTCGGTAACCATGTGTGTGGGTCAGTCTGTTGTATTCTTTGGATGCAGGAGAGAAATTACCCAGCATTGGTGAGAAAAGGAGTTTAGTTACAGTTCTTTAGTCCTACTGAGAATATAATGAAGTCTGAAATTGTTTTCCCAACTGTGAACAAATGATTCCAACATCTTTCAGTGGTTTAGCTCATAAATATTAGAAAAGTTGTTTAAAACCACTGATTTTAAGTCTGTTGAAGAAAGGACCATCTTCTAGAAACCTTGCATTGCATAGGGATGGTGAGTAAATTGTCAGAGCGAAACCCAGCCTCTGCACCAGTGAACAAAGAGGTGAAGCCTTTGCAGGCCCGTCTTCCTCCTTAGCCAGGAAGCCTGGTATTTCCCAAACCATACCAGTACAGTCAGAGAGGTTTAGGGTGATTGCAGTTCTGTTCTGTTCTTTCAATTTTATTTTTTAAAAAAACTGCACCCCCAAAAAAGCTTTCATGTGTATTTTGGGAAATGACCAATGATGTCTGAAAGCCACGTTCCAAGCTTAGGTCTTGGTTAGTCAGGCCATGGTGCAGTGTGAGGCTTGGCCTGTCCTCATGCCACTGCTCCTTATCAACATGACCTCTTTTCCCTGGTACATACCAAAGGACTGTTTGCTACCAAAAAGAAATGTGGCTCAAGTTTTCATTTGTTCTAGCTGCGCATTTTCTTGTTTCTTGCTCTACACATAAACAGACATACACGGATTGAGGTTCACCCCCTCAGCCAGATCCATGGTGCAACATCAGTGGAAATGCAATTCCCTCTCTTGCACACGTGAGTTTGGGGGCAGCAGGCATTGTGCTAACAGCAGAGCGAGCTTAAAGGCTTGAGGCTGCTTTTTGCTCCTACTGTGAGTATGAACGATGGGTAGTTTTGCAGAGGAATTAGTGTGGGGCTACTGCTCATCCCCCACTGCTCCCTTGTGGCATCGTTGGCTCTGACACTTCATGTATCAAATCCTATTTGCTGTCTGTATCGCCATGCTTAATGCTGCATTGCCTTGTTCTAACAGCACTTTTCAGAAATGTATTAAAACACCCTGTTATGCACAGTAATACCTATTCTGATGAATCCCCTGACTGCATAAATTATTATTGATGGTATGAAGCTACAGTGGGATTAGCTGTTGACTGCAGATCCATTGCTTTTCTCTCTGCAGTTCTGTGTAATTTAACATGTGAATAGCCTTGCTGGTAAAACATGATGAAATTTTATATGGCAGTATTACTTATAATGTGCTGCGTATTTACATGTGAATGGTATTACTCCTCAATATAAACAGATAGTTCAAGACAGACTTCAGTAAATGATTTTATCAAAACTTGCATTTTTTAAAATATATTTTAGTAATGACTTCTCTTTCTTGCAGACAAAATTGAAGAAGCACAAAAACAACTTAATGGAACAGAAGACCAACAGAGAGGTAATAAACAAAACCAAAATGAAATAGCAAAAAGGAAAAATATTTTGCTATTGTATAGGCTGATGCAAAGCCTTCCAACATCAGTGAAAAGACTCCACTGGGCCATGGGCGTTGGGTGAGGCCCAGGGAATGTGTATCTACAGGTCAGGCGCTGTGATCTATAACACCCCAATTTTGCTGAGACACAAATGCTTTGTTTTAACCGCTTGAGTAGCTGCATTGACCTTGATAAGGCTGCTAAAGCTGTTGCAGTAGAGACTGTGCAAGTTATTGACTAAAGCCCTCTACTAACAGGTTGGTTCATAATATGATTTACCTAATCGTTAATAACCATATTTGGTTTATGACAAGCAACATATGATGATTTCTAACAGATGCTGAAAACAGATTGATCCTCACAGGCTATTTTAAGAAACAGATGACCTGTGACAGATTAATTCTGTATCTTAGGGCTTAGAAAGCTAGTGGAAAGTCATTGTATTTCAAGGCTGGCTGACTGCTGGAGTACCTGTTAGCTTTTATGTGATAAAGCTTGTATGTGTATCCACAAAAGAGCACAAAGAGATGAGGGCTGGGCAGGGGACATCCCAAATAATCTCTGACCAGGCTATCCCCAGGCCCATCACAACACCATGAGCCATCAGGATGAGCTCCACAGGTCACCTTTTGGACTAAGGGGGGTTGCTGCCTGGATGTGGGAAACATGAGGGGGTGCAAGGGAACAGCGTGGGGGCTCATATCGGCATGTCCAGCCACATATATATATGTATGTGGTGTATATGTGTGTTCTGTGTGTGTGTATGTGCTGGGAATACATTTTAAGCTTTGCTGCTGGTTGGAGCTGGAGGCATGGAGCAGCAGCTTCACCTCCCTCAGGCTACTGGATCCAGCATGATCCATTTTCCTCTATAAGTATCACATTTCACTGCTTTGTGTTGTTTTCTCTAGGCATTCACTGCTCTTGCAGTGATTTGTCCTTCTGGCTTGTGACACATCTGTGAACAGCATTGTAAATTGTTGATGTTCTGTCTTGGAATCAAAGTTTATTACCTTTTGAAACAATGAATTTCCCAACTTTCTGAACATAATAGAGCATAAGAAACACCATACTGGATATCAGCAGGGTCCCTCTGTCCCAGCATTCTGCCTTCAGCATAGGCAATAGGACATACTGGTTAAAGGACAGCATCTAAGCTTTTCCACTTTCTGCAGTCCATTCCCCTTAGGCTGTTCACACACAATGGGATGTCTGCCTTATCCCTTTAGTATCTGGACATTTATGGACCTGTTACCATTATATTTTTCTTTCAGTGCTGTCTGCGTCTAGTATTCTTTAGCAGCAAATGGTAGAAATTTGCTACCAGTTGCATTAAAAAGTACGTTATTTTAGCGGCGCCCCCCCGCCCCCCCCATTTCCTGCTACCTCTAACAGGTGTTTGCTGGTTCAAGCATTGTGAAATTTGTTAAATAGCAGTTTGATATTCACCTTACCCACTGCTTTTGTGATTTCATAAATCTTGTCCATATCCCACTAAGCTTTCTTTTCTCCAGACTCATGTTTGGGGTAATTTTCTCAAGGGAGGGTTTCATAGAGGGTGTCTTGAGTGGGCACCAAGACTATGATATTGCTCTACAGCTGAAAAAAGTGAAGGAGAAGAAAAAAAAAAAAAAAAAAAAAAACAAGTGGCTATGTTGTTAAAGCAGCTCTTTAAACATTTACAGAGATTTTCCAACAAACTAGGACCTTTCCAACAAACTAGAACTTCCACTGAATAGTAGTGACATATTTTTGCTTAGTGGATCATAGGCAAGTGACATTGTCATCTAAACATAAAAACTTGGTGTGTAAAGTATTACCATCTGCCCTTGTTCATGTTCATCTTGTAGAAGTAATATTGCTCTGGATTATTTTTGTAATGGACATGTTCAAGCTGAAGATTAACCCCTATTTTCATGGGCTTTGTTCATACCTGTGTCTCACTAGCATCTTTGTAGTCCTGCACAAATGAAGAGACCTTACCCAGTGTGCATTGAAAAGTGGTGTGGAGTGCTCTGGAATGGACTGAGTTGCTAAGATTTATGTGGTGATAGCACTCATCTTTCAGGGTCGCAGAAATCAGAAAGGTCATAGCTTAATTTTTGGCTCCTAACCTAAGTTTGCATGGCTGGTAGTCAAAAACTACTTTTAACATACAAAATTTATACAGAAATAACTGAGATAGTAAGGCAACACTTTCATTTTTCGTTTTGAATGAGAAACATTCTTTTCTATATTCTTTGGTTTCTTAAATATCTAATGGGTTTCTTTGTAACATGAAGTAAATTATTTGTTTGAAGGCCAGGAAAAAAATTAAAATAAGTGTTTTGAGCTAAACAAATAAAAATGTGAACATGTTCACGTAAGGTATTTTAAATCACAGTGTCTACAGGTTCACCTGAAGAATGGTTGTATGTTTTTCTTACATGTTCACTTCCTTTGCCTTTCAGTTCATCTAGATCAACTTAGATTTGTCTATTTCCTATCTGAAATGAATAGAGAATTCTGTGGAATTTATCACAAGTTAACAACTGCCCTGTCAGAACTGAAGCTGGCAATGGCTTAGCATATTTGTAGTTAGGAATTTCCTGTAAGTTTACCATTCTGCGTTTTCTGCTGACTAGTATTGTGCACTGATCAGTCATAACTTTATACATGTATGGGTTTTAAGTTGGATTCAATTGACTACAAAAAGTTATGTATTTAACACATCTCATTTTTCCATTAGCTGCAATAATCCAATTAAGTGCAAATTGAAACAGGTCTCTGTTAAACACAGAGGAGACAGTAAATGAGCAGACAGTTTTGAAGTTTGCAGAATTCAGTTATATAGTATGAAGTTGTAATGGGAAGATCTATTTTTTTATTTTTGGAGTGATAGTCCACAAATACATTCTAATTATGGATATAGAAATGGCCTGTCACTTGAGACCAGAAAGATATTCTTTAGAGGCCATGCTTAGCTCCATCCTTCTTCCTGCTTGGTGCAAGTATAAGATGGGTAATTCTTCTACTGACTCATTTCTTCTTAATTGTCCAGTTGCTTCTATAAATTTTCACTAGGAGAAGCTTTGCTTCTCTAACTCTGGGTATTGTCGGTGTGACAGAGAAGGTGTTCCCACTGAGTGCTCCGTGTGGTGTCCCTTAAAGCTTCAACATAAGCTTCAATGACAGAAAATTTTGCCTTGAGAAGGCAGTGAAAGATTTTTCTGATGTGGGACCCTGGGTATGATGGGCTGTGGAATGCAGTTAGCTGAATCTGACTGCTTTGACTTTGATCTACCACTGTCCATACTCTTAAGAAATCCATCACAAGAAAGTCTCTCTGTCTTCTCCCTTCCAGACTGGTAAACTCAAGTCCTCTCAGATCCTTGTGGTTACCACAGAGGCTTCTGATTTGGTCATCCCCAGAACCAGTTCAGCCACTGAAGGCCAATATGAAGCGCTGTAAGCATTTCTTTTCATCTTTATCCATTGCAGCAGTTCTCTGCTTACCACAGTAGTCCTAAGTTCAGCTCCACCAGCACTGCTATAGTGTTCTTTAGGACTAGTGGTACTCTCCTGTTTGTCTCAGTACTTGGCACCAATGATGCTAAGACTGCTGAATCTCTCTGCTTCTCAAACTCTTCAGAGAACTAAAGCTAGTGACAAACTCGAGCAACACCGAGATTACCTATGAAAGGGGTTTCAGATCCTCTACAGAGTCTCTCCAGATTCTGGAATTCAACAAATTGTTGATACGGAACCATCTCATGGCTTAGTGTATACTCTGTACACTCACCAATCCCGGGGGCTCTCTTTCTCTTAGGAGTACTGTTCTGGACATTATTTGGGATAATTGCTGCTTGCCCTGTCACAGGAAAAAAGAATCAATAATAAAGGCTAGAGCACAGGGAATATGCTTCCTTATTCAGCTTCTCAGTGGTGTCAATGGCTATGTCTTCCAGGTATAAAGACAGAGGTGGTCTGGGAATGTGTGTGTATGTATGTGTGTGTCTTCTTCAGCTTCACTGCAGTTTAGACTTGCATGCTGTTGTGGTTGCTGGATATAAGTTCATCCTTCTGAATAAGCAGCTGTTCTTGTTTGAATGTTCTTGTTTGAATCCCAGGACTGGCAGGTATGTCCCTGTCTAGCTTCAAGGAGAAGCCTGTTTTCAACCTATTTTACCAAAGGGTCATGGACATCATATTACCATGTTTGCCTCAACAATTACAGCCAACTTTATTCAGACAAAGCATGAGACTTCAAGGTCTACACTCCATGGACCAGGGTCTGTGTTGGCAGATAACAGTTTCCAATCAGTGCACTATGTTGGTCCCTTCCAGTTCATCAGTTCTGGTAGAGCAAGTACTTTTTTGGAGAACCCACTTGAGTTGAATGGATCAGGTCTGTCCTTAAACTATGTTTAGGTTTATCTAGCACCTGTTTAAATCTGTCATATCAACCACAGTGCTATACTTTCTCACCCTATCACGTTCGGGTTTCTCAAAGAGCTTTTTCATTATTTTGCCTACTGTTGGAGATGCTGCATGGTAGAATTTGAATACAATGCTGTATATTCTGAATCCACCGTTTTTCACATCCTTAGTGTAGCTGCTCATTTCTTCGTTAGTGAAAATAGATTTCTAAGATGTTCTCTCCTCTTCCAGAAGCCCAAGACATTGTGACAGCTCTGTCTTGATGACAGTGTTCCCTTCCAGGGTTACTGCAGGTTTTATCCTAAGGCCGTATTAGAATTTCAGCCAAATAAGTTTTCCTTCCATGGTCTTATGCTTCAGTATTAGTAGTACCTTCTTTACTTGCATCCTTAGATAGGGAAGCATTGTTGACAGATCCAAGAGTTCTGTCTAATTTGGATGAGTGTTTGTTTAAATGGCAGCAGGCTCTATCAGAATTTGCTGAGATACCACCAAAACAGAACCATTCAAAGCCATGGTTTGGAGTCCAGCAAAGTCCAAGCAATTTCTGTGGTGGTGTTGAAACCTTTATTTCCAGCTTCTGTCTTGGGACTACACAAAGTCTCACTTTCAGTGGGTAATAATACATTTCTGGTTAAAAGGTTGACCTGGCATTTGGCTTAGTGGTTCGCTAGTCACTATGCAGGAATATGATTCTCCATTTGCTGGCTTATGTCCTCATATAACGGTGTGGAACCACACATTGTGTGAATGTGCATTCGAACTGCCATGGAAAGAAAGAATAAAGAAAGAAGAGATTGCTTACCAGCAGCAAACATACTCTGAGATGCAGAATCCACGTGCACATATGTTCCCCTCCCACACTTATAGTCCCTTCAAAGTAGCATATTGGCATGGAGGAGAGGCAAATGAAATCAAATGCCCTTTACCTTATTTGCCCATCTGCTATTTTTTAAACATTTTTTTCCAGTAAATTGAACTGCGCTGAGTTAGGAAAGAAGTTTGGCATTGTAAATGGAAGCACAAGACTTTAGTTCAGAAATGTAGGTTCTGCTGCAGATGGACTCTAGTCAAATTTTTGTATCTTCTAAGTCCTTCAGAATCCTTCCTGATCATCCCTCTTGTTAAATGAATGCATCTTATTGACAAAATTATAAAGAGAGTTTCAAATACATTACTGTAAGTATACCAGTGTTCTCTCTATTTAATCAAAATGCTGTATCCATCTTACATTAAAGATTGATGACCATTTTATGTTGCCATGTCCCAGCTTACAGATGACTTATTGGCCTACCATCTGGCCTCAAAGGAGCAGCCAGGTCCCTTCCCATCTCTCCCTTCCCCGCGGGCACTCCTAATCCCTCTTCCTGCCATTGCAGTGCTCTCTGCCAAAAAGCAGGTGGGAACACTGCATGCTGGTGATATACCCAGCTTCACAGTTCATCAGCCGTGGTCAAGACTGTTCTTTCATCCCAATATTCAAAGGAAATAGGAAATTGAATAAAAAGTGGGTAGGTCAAACGAAAATCTGGAAATGCATAACTGAACAATTTAAGCATTTTGATTTGCTATCTTAGAGTAGTCTCCTCTTCCACACAGGTTTCCTTGAATTTCTCCTGTAGCTTTGCAAGCATGTGAGCTTTCTGGATTCTTTGCTGCTGTGTTACCCATGTACTATCATTAGCCTAAAATACTTATTTGCTATTTCATACTTACAGGAAACTGCCTTACGTTTTGGACAAGGAATATAACCAAGATCCAAAGTTCCATTTGATTCTTTTCATCTTTCTGTCGTTATCTTCAACAACCATGTGGGCTAGAAATACAGTTGCTCTAAATGGAAGTGTATAATCTTCAGAAGTTGCAAGTTACAGCACTGTCCTGTTTGCTACTTAATATTGGTGACAGGATTAGTCAGCCTTTTTAGTTTTCTGTTGACATACACCAGAGCTACCTACCTTTTACTTTCCAAACATTCTAAATGAGAGTTAGCAATGCTATTTCATGCGATTGATTTGTGCATTTTCTTGATGTCCGATATCATAGTGTTTGTATCTCCATTAAAATATGTCAGTACATGTGTATGAGAGGTAATTTATTTAAATTGTTCCATGTACATCAAGCTGTAAGGCTTTAAATCAAGACTGAATTATCTTCCTCAAATATTTACAGCAGCTCAGACAGCAGTGGTAGGCTTAACACGGGAACTATTGGTGTCTGTAGCTCATGTCATACAAGATCTCACATTTCCATGAGGTCCCATCTATTCCCAAAATCTGCACTGTTTCCACATTAAGGGAACATTGCATGCTGCTAGTAATAACAAGGATGACTTGAAAGGTTCTTTCTGTCTACAGGCACATTCAGTGCATGGTTTTGTACCCAATAAGGAAAGTGAGAAAACTCCACTGACTAGTGTGGCAGCAGGAATAGTCTCTGATATCATTTATACTCAGTTTTCATTGATTTTGTGTTCAATAGTTAAGTACGTTTTAATGTCCCCATTGTGGCTGTGGGGGCAAACTGATAAAAATTGAGATGTTTATATGTTCTTTGCATGGAGAAACATAATTAGAATATGTGCTCAATGCAAAGAGTTTTCTGGCTCCTGTAATCTTCCTGGATTGTGAGTCAATGTCTATATCTGTTATTTCTATTTAATTTTTGTTGTTGTTGTTAGTACATTTAGTTTACAATACTAGCAGCTGAAATCTGCTCAGTAAATCCACTGTTGGTACTAGACACAGCAAAAACTGTTATTGTTTTGACAGGCAGACAAACAGATTTACAGTTTTATATTGAACATTTCATACGTTAGAGCTATTATGAGAACTTGGTTAAAACATTAATGTGATGTAAAGTAATAGTATTTTGACTTTTCTTGACAAGTATAGCAAATCTTTTGAGTGACAGTTCAGCAAAAGAGATTCCAGCCTGCAAGTATCATTTTCAAAGGGACATTATAGAAATTTGTATTCAAAAACAATGATTGGAAAATAAAATTCCTGATAGTAAGTGGAAAGTGTCTTTTCCAAAATGTGGTACAGGTTATCATTAAATGAGTAACCATGTTTTCAGGCATCTTGAGGTTGACCCAGCTATAGTGAATAGAAAGATTTCTTGCAAGTTTCTAACATCTGAGGTCAGAACAAGCTCGTTTTATGGCAGAAGGATGCTGAGCTAAAACACTAATTAAACTGGCATACCTATGTGCATGTTGTAAATGCACTAGGTTTCTAATTTTAGCAGAAGCAGAAGGTTTCTAATTTTAGGAGCAAGCTAGCTGTGGAAATGCAACATTTTTACTCTTTTATTACTCTTTTCTTACTCTTGCATAAGAGTAATGGCTGGCTTTTTTGCACTTTGCAGATAATCCTTCAGCTCAGGGAGTTGTTAAATTCTAAAGAGTTTCCTCTAGAATTCTAAATAAATTCTAAAGAGTTTCCTTTCCTCTAAAGGGAAAATACACACAGACACACATGGTGAGTTAGATGCAGTATACCACTGTCTGGTGGCTATATGCTAGAGGCTGACCTGATGGAGTCTTTTGTAGGAATTCTGTAAAAGACTGTTACATGTGAGAGAGCAAAAAGAGAGAATACTCACATCTGTGGAAAAGGACAGGTGAAGATGGGGAAAGGAAAGAGCTCTCACCAGCTTAATGGGCTCAACATTAAAGACCTCTGAAGCAAGCCCACCCTGAGAGAGATCTTTTTGCCCACCTCAAGCATGCTAGAGCTTCCATGGTTAGGGCATTCCCGATTTCTAGATTTCCAGCAAATTGACTTCTGCTTTTTGTCAAGAGCACAATGCTATTTAGTCCTAAAAGAAAGACCTGCTATATAAGACTTTTCCTACTCACTTTGCCAGAACTTCTGTTCCTTTCTGCTTTGTTAGGCAGGTCTGAGCTCTTTACTGCTCTTCATTGTTTTTTTGCTACAGACAGTATGGAAATTACTCAACTTGATCACTGCTTTTCAAATAGAAGATGATGTTAAAGAAATACAGAGAATATGACTAATGAGCTTGTTCTGTTTAAACACCATTATATGCAAAGAGAGTGTAGTTAACATCTTGTTCCTTTCATTTCTGTTTTTTCCCTTCAGACTCCTGTTTGGGGAGTTTAGGTTCAGTATTTCATGACCAGATTGCAGTTTCTGGTTGCTGATAATCTGTAGATTGGTTGCTGTTTCATGAGCTGTTGTGTAATTATGGTTTAATAGCCTTTCTTCTTCTGGATCCTAAGAGTAGAAGTTGCTCTTATGTTTTATTAGCCAAATCTTAATTTATCAATAAAAATTGATAATCCGTAACTTGCAAGCAGATAATTTAATTGTGAAACTGTTCACAACATTAGTTCATTAAAGGCTTCTGTTTAAGAAATTTAGTGTCATCAAATGGCTGGAATACAGAGCAGGACATTAACTACATAACATAGTAAATATTTTTGAAACTTTCAGGATGTTGAAATGAAAACTGTAGCACATGCCCTTCCTTGAACATTCATATATTGACACTTTGTGTGTGTAACTAGGCATTAACCATGGGTCATGTGGTAGGCATTTGCTGTTCTTGTGTTTTTGTCTGTCTTTCAAAGAAGTGTTTGAGTTCTGTGAAACTTTTACAGTGATTCAGTCTCTGCCTTTTTTTTTTTTTTTTTTTTAATATATATACTTATAATGCTGGGAAATCTCGATCAGTATCAAATGTCTTGTTTCATTTAATATGTTTCATGCTGGGCAGGAAATTAGGTCTTTTTAGGGAAAAAGAAAAAAAAGTATGCATTTCACTTTGGAGATTGGTCAGAGATTTGTAGATGTGCTGAAATGTTACATTTGATTCCTTTTCACATATGTTGGCATTTCCTTTTCATATATGTTCCTTTTCATATATGTTGGCATTTCTCAACTGAGGCTCTGGTGTTACTGCTGTTTGGTCTTGATGGCCTTCCTCATTAAGCACACTATGGCTAAAAATCACAGAATAGTTAGGGTTGGAAGGGACCTCTTGGAGGTTATCTGGTCCAAGCCCTCTGCTCAAGCAGGGCCACCCAGAGCAGGCTGGCCAGGACCACATCCAGGCAGCTGTTCAGTCCTGAAAGTTATTCTCCCCTTTCAACTTTAGTATAGCTTTGCAACTGAAGCACTAGTGGGAGAGGTGCTAGTTTAAAATAAAGGCAGGCCTAGTGTTTTGGGAAGATGTTATTCCAAGGCAAGAAAAACTTCTCCCTTTCTCCAGTGTTATCTTCAAAGTGACAATTCAGTCATGTTAATATAGATTTACTGGAAACAGATTGTATAGTTTGTACTAAATATTGCTAAACAATGTTTGCCTGTTCTTAACTGTTGCTTACTTTGGTAGCCAACAACATGAGTATTTCTTGTACTGTTAGACTGGCTTCTTCCCCACGAGGACTGTCAAACAGTGTAGGATGTTGCTCACAGAGGCTGTGTCAACCCTGTCTTTGTAGGTTTCCAGGACGTGACCACATGAAGCCTTAAGCAACCTGGTTGCTTCCTTTACCTGTCTCTATTGCAAGCAGGAGGTTGGATTAGAGACCTGCTGAGGTCCCTTCCCACCTGAGTAATCTCCTGAAATACTTGTTTTTAAATCTGGGGAAACTTACCTAGTGGTAGAGGCACCAGATTTCTTGGAGTTTATATCAATATACAATTTCTTTGCCATTATATTTAATATATGAACTTTGGATGCACTGATTGTATAGGTTTATCAGTCTGTGATGGTAGAGAGCACTAAAATTTAATTTTACTTCGCAAAAATGAATACTGTCATTGAAGTTAATGGGACTACTCAAATGATTGCTGGTAACATATACTAGTGTAGCTGCACCTTCCTCAGATCTTGTGCTTGCAGGACATTTGCTACTTTAGTTAATAAGGCAAAATTATGATAATGAAACAGCTGACTTGGAGTGCTCCAAATTCCTTGACTCGCATCTTGGCCTCTACTGTACCTTCTCAAGAAGTCTGAAGTTAGGCACCCAAAATACATCTATTAAAGCTGATGGTGATTAACTTTAAAATCCTCTCAATTAGTGCTTAAAATTAAGCATGGCACATGGCTTAATCTTGTTCAGATTTTTCTGTTAACTGATAACATTTTTATACATGCACAATTTATGTAATCATGATTTTTCTACACTTTGGAAAAACTATAATTTTAGGAAAACGTTTATGGCACTACTTAGCACATAGGAGGCAATATGAAGCTAAAGATGTCATACAATAATAATAAAAAATGACAATTTAGTTATGCCCTGTTGCGTTTAATGTAAGTTCTGGTGTCCTTACATTTGCTCGTTAGACTTATGTCTTTATCTCATAATCATGTTCTGTTACTTATTTATGGAAAAAGACCCAGTGGGGTCATTTATGACCTCTTTGCAATAGTTTCAGTGAAATCAAAATCAAATAAGCATCAAATATCAAATATAAGAATATTTTGAATATTTTAAGGCACCAGGAAGCATGACTTTTAATCAGAGTAAAGTTCTTTGTCATGGTCTCTCTTTTTTGAAGAGTTGTCCGTCTTTGAACAACTACTGTTGTTAATTATGACATTTTAATTAACATTTTAGCTGTATGTTTAAGACTTAATGTTTGAACACTTTCACAAGAAGTTTGATTTTGCTTGCAGTTCCCTGGGAGCTGAAGTACAGGTTTAGGATCCAAAGGTGAGGCACTTTCATTTGAAAATGTGGTCTTTGTATGCAGTGATTTTAAAAATTCTGCAGTATAAATTGAGCATGAAAGAGAATGAAAGTTCATTGGGCTGTAGGGCAGATAGTGGTTGCTGGCTAAATGTTTCATAGGGTCACACCGAGAAGGAAGGGAGCTTGGTGCTTCACTTCAGTTATTTTCCTTTTTTAAAAATACAAGCACGTAGCTCTGTTGGAAGGAAGAGAAAGGGAGTGGGTGTTAAAATAACACATAGGCTTTGAGACAAGCAGTTCTGAAAGTTACTTAAAACCATTGAGATCATATTGTCAAGACACTGTCTAGTTCACCAACAAATGCTAAAGAAGAAAAAAAAATGCTTATACCTCCTTTATTTGCTGCATGAGTTACCTCACTATATTACTATTGACACCATCACACTTGTGTTCTTTTGCTCTATTTCCTGTGCATAGAGCAAAGTGCAGTAGAGGAATTGTGGTTGAACAAAACCAAGTTTAGAAACATGGCATGTTTTGAGCGCAGAATTCCTATCGAAGCAAAGGAATTAAACAGAAGGTCCTGATAGGAAGTCAGAACAAAGTGAGAAAGAGATACTCTGGTACCTGAAAAGTGAATCATTGTGCACAGCAGCATTGTTACCTGTCCTCTTGGACTGGGTAACCTAATCCTATTTGATGTCATACAGTTTATGGAAAAGATGCTTTTTAGCCCTCTGTTGGAAATGACAGTACTTGCCAACAAAAGTACCAATTCACCCAAGAGAAGGAGGAATTTGCTGCATCAGTGTCACTAGCTGAACAGGGAGAAGGGCTTTGTGACTGCACAGGGAGGCAAGCAGAGTGTGGAATGGCAGAGAGAGGAAGACAAGGAAATCAACTTTTTTTTTTTTTTTTTTTCATGTCAGGTTGGTTTATGTTCCCCTTGTTTAGCTTCAGCTTGTTGGTATGGGTGTGCAGCCCTGACAAGGTATTACCCTCCTGAAAGTTTGTGTCTCTATTCCTGTTAACAGGAATGTTAACAATTCTGGTACCCACGCTTTCCGCCGGTTTTGTTATTGCCTCTAGAAATATTGATACAGCTGATCTTTGTGCAAACATCTTAGCAGTAGGTTAACAACCATGTAATGGAATATCTTCAACATAATTTGGCAATACAAAAAGAAGACTTATACAAAAGGAACAGAAAACTAAAAAGTGAAAAGAAGTTGTCAGGGTTTCCTCTTTTTCCCCAAAATACGTTAGAAATTTGATCACTAGAAAACCTGAGGTATTTCCATTAACAATAAGTATTTCTAAACTGCCAAGGAGTGAAATCCAGCACAGCACTTATACTATTGTTAAGCCTTGTAAGGCCATCGAAAGAAAGTATGATTTGCAGGCTTTTATAGACAAGTATATTGAAGAAAACCTGAGATTCCATCTCTGGAATTGCAAAGCATAGAGTCAGAAGTAGAAATAAGAAACTGGTTGTCATGATTTCCATAGCCTGGAATTTTATAGGTGTAGATGCAGCACAATTAGTGGTTGTGAAGACCAAATTACTATTTTTGTATAGGATGTAATGCATAACTTGCCTTTTTCTATTTTTTTCTTTCATTTTCAAACAATTTTTATGGTTTGGCATGTGTTGAATGGTATTTTTTAAAGTAAAGCTGTAAACAGGTTCTAGAAAATTCTGATCTTTTGTAATGAATTCATGTTTTTAATTGCTTAGTCTGTAGATTAAAGATATGGCTTTTAGTGTTTTTAGGACTTCCTCAAGCCACATCACATCTGTCAGCCGTGCTGGTTTCCAGTCTCCAGTGGTGCTCTTTGAGTGTGCCTGTTGTTCCTCACTGTATTGATGAAGCCTTGGAATGGTTGTTATCTAATGTTTGGAGGCATTAAAGAGAAGCACATCCTTTGGTTGTTCAGTTACTGCAGTATAAAACACCTTTGTCTTTCTGTGTATATTTGTCTGCTTGGATGTTCGGGCTTCATGGCACTATTATCTTCCTAGCTGCATATAATCTGCCCAGCACTTTCCCCAGTGCTCCAGTACTTACACCGGCAGTGTGATAGGTGTGGAGGCATGACTGTGACAGGATAAAAACTGCAGTATGTTCATAAAAGGAACCAAATTACTTACACTCAATTAACGTGGCCATGGTTTTGAGAGATCACCAAACCATGGCTAAAAACACCCTTTTATATAATTACCTTGTTATTGTCTCTTTCATTGGTGTAAAATGGAGTTTTGTTGTTATTGAAAAAAGTTGCAGTGGGCCATGAATTTTAATGAAATTGCCACTAATAATATTAGTGTGAGACACTGATTTAATTGGGAAGCGATGGAAAGTATAGAACATCATGATGGAAGGCAGCTTTGCTTTGAATATGCTAAATGTAGCCTAATATGAATAGGTTTGGGTAATAAAGCAATAAATGCAAAGTTCATTTAATGGTTAAGTGCACAGTTACTACAGAAATTTCTTTCCAGGTATATAAGAAGAGCACAAGCTCCCCACAGCTAGCATTTCATAGCCCTTGTTTCTGGAGAGGGATTCTAGTGTCTCTGTTATGAGATGACAGAATGCAACAAGGCAGCATCTTACTCTTCATACTTAAATTTCTTCAGGTAGGGCTGGGAGAGCAATAAGTCAGGTTCTGCAGCACTTCCACATGTGCAATACATTGTGTACAATGTCTGTTCTTTAACCTTTCAGTTTGCAAGGAAATCTCAATATCCTTTCGCCCTCTTTGAATGTACGTGTAAATGAAGTTGGCAATAAATTGAAAACAGGCTTTTGAACTTCCAAGTACCTGAGCTCTGGCCTTAGCACACAGCTCAGCTGGATTGTGCTTTGGCATTGGGCAAACATGTCATCATCTTGGCCTTCTTTTCCCACTGGTCACTTTGTGTTCTCTTCGTCCAGACAAGTATTAGGTGTGCCTGGCTTTCCTTTAAATGGAGCAGGAATTTCACCCTGGACTCATCAGCACCGGTATCTATCATCAGATGCAGATGATGTGTTGGCATTCCTCTAACCACAGTGCAGAAGGCATCTGGTGTTTCTGTGAGAGGATACTCCTTATGCCACTGAAGGGGCTGTAGGAGTTGATCAGTACTGGAAAGCCTGAGCTTTCTCCATCTATCTCTTGTGAAGCTGACTGTGAGAGTTTTGTCTGTGTATATGCTGTCTTAATTAGTATTTTCTTACCTACGAGTGCACATAAGCCTCTGTTCCTGAGTACCTCTGTATCCAGGTAACCATACTATGTGGAGTTTCTCAGCACTGCTTCCCAAAATGTGTGTGCAGCTGAACCTTTTTAGAGGCATCAGACTTCTTGTCACCTCAGATCCTTCCTTTGTGTTGAATGTTGGCAATCAGACAAAATACGGTTTTGGCTAACAGCCAAACAGTTGTAAAAGTTTGAGAAATCGGATTTACACCCGTTTAATGTTTGGCTTCCTCTGAGTGTTTGTATGCTAGGAAGTACGTTTAAAATAGTTAATTGACAGAATAAATATGACACTGTTGAGGTAAACAAAGGTATATGTAAAAAAAAAAAAAAAGTTTGCAAGTATCAACACTGAAATTCAGTCTGTCTGTATGTTTTGTTAGAGAAGTTTGGACTCTTTACAAGTACTCACCACAAAGTTATTCTGCTGAGTAATATTCAAAATTGTTTGCTCTTCACTACGCTCCTGAAGCTCCCCATACATACCTGCTTAAAACCACCAACAAGTGTAGCTAGTAATGAAGTAATTCCAATTTATTTTGTTTCACGATGCACTAATAGAAGAATAATTTAAGTGTGACTGATTTTATTCCTCTGCAGTACTTGCTCATCTGAAACGCTATTAAAGTTCAGTAACTGGAGCTCTGAAATACAATATTTGACAGATGGTGTGGGTGGTTTGTGCCATTTCCGTGATAAATCTGCTTACAAATATAACCATGAGGAAGTCGTCTTCATTCATTGACTAGTGTAACATATAGACAGAAAAGGTGACAACGCGACATGAAAATGGATTTGTGTCTTGGTTCTTCATTTTCCTGCTGTAATGATTTGAATTTTGGAACAAGTGCAAAAGAGAGATTTCTTTTTATTTTATCTAAAAAAGAGTTGCTATAAATACTAAAATATTCTTTTAGTAGCCTTTCTTTTCTTACATTTTCTTTGACACCTTTCTTATAATGAATTGCTTTTGTAATATCTTAGAGCACCGGTTAGAAAGCATTACTTTTGCTAGATGGGAACAAACTGGATCTTTGCTAAGATACATTTGCTATTCAAAAAATACTGGAGGTGGCAGAGTTGGACAGTCTTGTTGCACCAGTGCTGTGTGAACTACTCTTACAGCTGAAGCTTAGAGACAATAGAATGCTATAAATAAAAATATACTGTATTATGTAGTTCTAATATTCTTTGTTACTCTCTTTATGTTTTAACAGAAATCACAGATGCTGGTACTAGAGGAAACCCAGATACAATTAAGGGTGTGAAAAGAAAAAAGATTGTGACTGAAAACCATCTAAAAAAAATACCAAAATCACCTTTGAGAAACCCCGCAGAATCCAAGGTTAAACAAAATGCAGACCTTCCACCACTAAAAGTTCTTCTGGATGCTTCAGAACATGCCACAGCACAGGACCAACTACCTGTGCAAAATGGAAGTCAATGTACCGAACAAAATGGGGGAGTGCTTAGTAGTGAGATAAGTGCTGAAACAACCAAATCTGAGATACCAATGCAGACAAAACCTTCACTGACACATCAGTCCTTAGACTTGAGTAAGCAGGCAGTAGAGGATTCTGATGTGAGTCAGTTGAGCTCACCGGAGAAGAAGTCTCTCTCCAATTCCTTACCAAGAAAAACAAAGACTGACAGTAATGAATGTATTACTTTTGTTGATGGTAGTACATCATCCCCATGTACGCGTACTGCATTTGATGTCTTGTTAAAAGCTATGGAGCCTGAACTGAACACTTTAGCACAAGAGTGCCCCCATTATGGGGTGCAGATAGAGAAACTGAGACCAAATAAAATTGTAAGCACCTCTCCTAGTCTCATATCCAATACAACGAGCGTCCAAAATCAGTCTGCTTTGTCTCAGCATGAGTTTACAGCTGGACCTCGCTATTTCCCATGTACATTGAACACTATGCATGTAGCAACAGCCGCCAAGAGTGGACAAACACAGGTCCAGTCGGTTTCTCATTCACAAGACCTTGTTACTAAAACCAGCCAACAAAATCACCAGGTTGTTATGTGTCCAAATTTCACAGGTTCTATGGTGCAACAGCAGAGTCAAGAAAATGCCAAGCTCCAGCAGATATACAGCATAGCAGTAACTTCCTCTGGTGTTCACACCTCATCTTCCACTGTAACTCAGGTTTTTGCTCAAAATCAGTTAGTAGCTAGTTCATCTTCACCTTTGTCAGTTAACACACCTAGTTCAACACACTTGTCTATAGGTCCCATGTATAATTCAGCCCAGATAGCATCAGTTGTAAACCATGGCATAGAACAAATATGTAACCTCTTGAAAGACCAGAAACCTAAAAAGCTGGGGAAGTACGTCTGTGAGTATTGCAATCGGGCCTGTGCCAAGCCCAGTGTTCTCCAAAAGCATATCCGATCCCATACTGGAGAGCGACCGTATCCTTGCGTTACGTGTGGGTTTTCATTTAAAACTAAAAGTAACTTGTACAAGCACAAAAAATCCCATGCACATGCTATCAAACTTGGCCTTGTCCTACAGCCAGATGCTGGTGGTCTCTTCTTATCTCATGACTCAGACAAAGCTCTTAGCATTCATTCAGATGTGGAAGAAAGTGGTGAAAGTGAAGATGAAGGCACTGCTGATGAAAGACAAGATGATCAAGAACTGGAACCTGCACAAATAGCGAAAGTCATTTCAAGTGCAGAAACAGTATGGAAGGGAAGCCCTGTGCCACTAAGTAACCCAGATTGTATCCCAGGTGATTCTTCATTACACAATACAGAACCACAAGTAATGGCAGCTTTACCAAAAGTAGTGGTTCACACTGTAAATGTTTCTCCGTTAAGGGCTGATAGCCCCAAAGTAACAGATCCAGAACCTGAGCTTGCTGCAGCACAGCGAAAAGGAGATTTTAAAGTGACAAATCTTCAGTCAAATTTAACACATACAGCCTCATTAAAGGAAAATGACATAAAACAAAATCAGAAAACAGAACTGGGCCTATTAGAGGAGCAGCTGGGATCTGCAGTAGGAGCTGTGCACGCTCAGCTTCAGAGACAACAGGCAACCGATTGTTCCCAGGAGCAACAAGGAAAATGCCTTCTGAGCCCTAGAAGTTTAGGTAGTACTGATTCTGGTTATTTCTCTCGTTCTGAAAGTGCTGATCAAACAATGAGCCCACCAGCTCCTTTCATAAGAGGATTACTGCCCTCTGAAAAAGATACAAATAAAAATTTGCCCTGTGTACCAAGAGCAAGTGGAATGGTAGCATCAGTGGTACAAACAGTTTGTACTGAGAAAAAATTGATTCTCTCTGGCCAAATGCGACCTCCCATGGCAACAAAAACCCTTGAGGAGCGTATCTCAAAATTAATTTCTGATAATGAAGCTGTTGTGGATGACAAACAGTTAGATAGCGTGAAACCAAGAAGAACATCTCTTTCGAGAAGAGGAAGCATAGATTCACCAAAATCCTACATATTTAAAGATTCTTTCCAGTTTGATTTAAAGCCTATGGGAAGAAGAACTAGTTCAAGCTCTGATATACCAAAGTCTCCTTTCACGCCCACTGAGAAATCAAAACAAGTTTTTCTTCTCTCTGTACCATCCCTTGACTGTTTGCCTATAACACGAAGTAATTCCATGCCTACTACCAGTTATTCAGCAGTACCTCCAAATGTAATACCTCCCTCTCATCCACTTAGAGGAAGTCAGTCATTTGATGATAAAATCGGCTCCTTATATGATGATGTTTTTGTATCAGGACCTGCTGCTCCACTGAACCAAGGTGGACATCCTCGGACCCTTGTTAGACAGGCAGCAATAGAAGATTCTTCTACTGGTGAAAACCAAGCTCTTGGATCAGTGCGACCTGCAGAAGAAAGTTATCTGGGATGTAATTTATCAAATGAATCTTTATTGCAAAGGAACAAGTCACTGGCACAGGGATCAAATTTAGAAAAAACTAAGAAGCTTCCTCAGGTGCGAGGAACAATGTTTGAGTGTGAAACCTGCAGAAACAGGTATAGGAAACTGGAAAACTTTGAAAACCACAAAAAATTTTACTGTTCAGAGTTGCATGGACCTAAAACTAAAGCTGCAATCCGAGAGCCTGAACATAAAACTGTTCCAAATAGTACACAACCTCAAATTCTTCACTACAGAGTCACTACTTCAACTGGCGTCTGGGAACAGACTCCCCAAATAAGGAAAAGAAGGAAAATGAAAAGTGTTGGAGATGACGATGACCCACAACAAAATGACACAAGCACACCATCAAAGAATGCAGAATGCCAAAATAAGCCAGCAATTTCTTCCAGTCAGTCAAAACTCAGTGCAACAGTAGTAGGTTTGCAACAGCCAAGCAACCTTCTACTTCGAAGTTCACAAATTCAGCTTGTGGCTCGAGGCACAGATCTGACAACAGAGCCAAAGACGTCTCCGCTCATTGAAAAGCAGACAAGCTCAGATATGCAAGAAAAGGTGGAGTTGAAAAGACAAGGGTCTGGTATTTCAGTAATACAGCACACCAATTCACTGAGCAGAAATAGCTCATTTGAGAAATCGGAGTCATTTGAAAGAGTATCACCAGTTTCATCTCAAGAGCCCAACAAGGTTGCAAAGGTTGCAGTTGCAATCCAAGAGGACAGACACTCTCATCTGAATACTTCCCAGCATCATCAGTCACTGTCATTAGAAGCACTTAGAGGGGAAGTGCAGGGAAGCCAAATAGTTTCTAATGAGAGGAACACACCACTTCAGACATCAAGACTTGTTCGCCAGCATAACATCCAGGTTCCTGAAATACTGGTCACAGAAGAACCAGACAGGGAGCAAGAAAACCAATGCAGCGATCAGGAAAAGACAGAAAGATTTAATTGGCCACAGCGCAGTGAAACACTGTCAAAATTACCAACAGAAAAACTTCCACCGAAGAAGAAAAGAATTCGCTTGGCTGAAATGGAGCACTCATCTGCTGAATCGAGCATTGACTCCACTCTTTCCAGAAGTCTAAGTCGAGAGAGTAGTTTGTCTCATGCCTCCAGTTTCTCAGTGTCTCTCGATAAAGATGAGATTTCGAAGGTGGACAATCCTTCTAAAGCAGAACTTACTAGTAAGTCATCAGAATTCCTTATGATTCCCACTGGCTCTCATGTGCTGGGCATGCCTACCCCGCATTACAGGGAAATGAGGCGTGCTGCATCGGAGCAGATCAGCTGCACGCAGCCCTCGATGGAGACTGTAGACTACAGGAGTAAGTCTTTTGACTGTGGAAGCATATCTTCATCAAAACCTGCCTCACTCATAGAGATAGCTGCTCCAAAACTGTCGTCTGGAAACGGAGTTACTGGACACGTGCCTCTGCTAGAAAGAAGGAGAGGACCATTTGTAAGACAAATATCTTTAAATATTGCTCCAGAAAATCATCCAGTTAAACTGACTTCTTCGTTTCAGACAGTTCATGCTACAGATGTGCCATTTCACAGGCTGCAGACCTCCAGCAAATCCTCAGTGGAGTTTCCTTCAAGTATTCAGCATTCTCAAACTCACTCCAGGCCTCACTCAACAATTCAAAATTCTAATCCCATTAACCTGTCTCCAGTTCAGCAGCCTCTAGATCATGTTTTGAATAATCAAAGACAGCAATCTTCAATGCATCAGCCTTCCCAGACTTTTACTAAAACATCAACCCAAGGGGAACAAGTGAATTCGTACACACTTTCTTGTCACCCTGATGAACAAAAGGATTGTTTTGCTCCAAAGTATCAACTCCAAGTTAAAACATTACATATATGTCAGCCATACTCTTCTAAATTGCTAAAAAATAGTCTATCAAGTCAGACTGTCCCAAGTCAAGCTGGAGTGGACCAGAATGCGTCCTCCTTTGAGCTTCAGGCTAAACTGTCTGACAATATGTCTAATCCTTACACTGTGCGTCCTCTAAAACAAATTGTCCCTAATAACTGCAGCAGTCAGATGCATCAGATTCCTCCTTTTGTAGTTCCTGTCCGTATTTACAGTAGCATCCCATCCTATGGCTTTGCGACCGTTACACCCCTTCCTCAAATTTTAGTGACTCAGGATCACGTAAACCAATCTATTTGCAAAACAAATGCTGTGAGAGTGCCAACGCTTGAAGGCAAAACTCAGCTGCCAAAATCTCTCAAAGATCATCAAAGGACTTTGCCAAATTCATTTGAGTTTGAAAATTCAGTACCAGAAAGTGGAAACAGAAATTCACCTTTGTCAAGCTCTTTGAATATTATTCAGAAAGTGCCAGTTAGTGGACTCTTCCCTCAACAAGAGGTTACACCTTCAAGTAAACGAATGCTTTCCCCAGCCAACAGTTTAGATATTGCCATGGAAAAACAGCAAAAGCGTGTTAAAGATGAGAGTGGAGCTGCCTGCATGACCGATGACAGACCATTACATTCACTGAGCGTTCGATCTAATGACCTGGCTAATAAGCAAAAGAAACCAGTTTTGGTGAGACAGGTTTGCACCACAGAGCCTCTCGAAAATCACCTCCTAGATCCTGATGGTGTTGCACAGAATGAAAAAAGCAGCAAAGCTAGTATTTCAGACATTCTGTTGCCTGATTGTCATTCATCTGAAACTGGGGTTTCGGAAACCCTGAGGGAGTCACCAGAATCTGAAGATGTGAAGTCTTCAGCAACACCAGCGTTTGTAGTTAGAAAACCATCTGAACTGTCTCCAGTGAGTAATCAGAATTCTCTTTTAAAGGCTGTAGGCAGCAGTCAAGAAAGAAGATCCCCAAGTAGTAGTCATGAGAGCAAGCAAATCAATAGCCAGAGTCAAGCAAAGCCTCTAACCACACTGGCTGCGGTGAATACAAGAGAAATGCAGAGGTTGTCATTTCCAAGCCTCAAGACCTCAACGAGCTTTACCTGGTGTTTTCTCCTGAAGAGGAAACCGTTACATCTGCTGCAAAACGATCTGAAAATTTCAGCCTATTCTACGTGGACCATTAGTCACAACAATCCTAATCCACTTGGTTTGTCAACAAAGGTAGCTCTTTCTCTCCTCAACTCAAAACAGAAAGTTGAAAAACCACTATACACTCAAGCAAGAACTACTCATCCCAGGTCTGATGTACTGGTTTATTCAAGCAAGTGGAAGAACAGCTTAACCAAGGTACTTAAGCTATGCTTGATACATACTGATTGTTTACGGAGGACTTGCTTTGTTCATATTTTGGAGAATGTAATGTGCCTGACTTGTAATATGTGCTCTTATTTATTTTAGTTATGCTGGATCAGACTGCTAAAAAGATCTTAAGTAATTCCATTAAGAAACCTCTTCATAAGGATTTATCACTTTTTATGGAAATTAGTTCCTGGATTTAAATCTGCATATGAAATGTTTATTGTGACAGGAATGCGTTTGGCTATTTTTTAAATGCAAAAGGTGTAACAAATAGTTCTGATATAATTTTTTTAAAACACTTAAAGCAGGTTAATTCAAGATCATAGCTGCATATTTTCCTTTAAAAATCTACTGGTATCTTCAGTTATAAAAATGTTCATATAGTGAACAGGCGTCAATGGACAGGGTAAAGATATTTTTCACCGTTGCTGATCATCTAACAGTGGGAAGAGCAGTGTACACTTCCCTTTCTCCCACCTAGGTTAGTTGGTGGTGTGAAATAATTACAAAAATAGTGAAGTTTAAAAGAAAATTACAGCTTCCATAAAAACATTGGCAACTTCTTAGATTGATATGGCTCCAAAGATGCCATTAAATCTTGTGCAGTGGAATATACTCAGGGTAACATTTGTGACACACATAAAACACAACATAACTCCAGAGTCAAATGTGGAAAAGAGCCAAGTAGTCACTTTTTATTTCTTTAACCACCTTAGGACTGCATGGATGTGATCAGGATTTACTAGACTGTGTGCTGATTTGCACTGAATTTGGCATTCCTAAGTAATTGGTACGCTTCTGCAAATTGTTGACTGTGACTCTTGGACCTGTAGTATAGCAACAAGTGTCACTGTCTAGTGGATCACATAGCTTTTGTTAACTCATCTGTTAAAGCCATAAAGCTTGCTGAGGAGAGCCTTGGTGTACAGTGTGGTTTCACACTCTTCTCTGTCCTCTGCTGTGCGTGGGGTGTGCTCTTTGCCATGCTTCTCCTCTTAGCTGGCAAAAACAGAGGATTTCCATAGAGCACCAATTCTCCAGCATTGCTCAGAGGCTGTCTAGGCTATATACAAACCCTTTCGGGAGGTGAGAGCAATTGTTACTGCTCTAATCCTGCAGTATGCCATCTACAAAACTTTCTGGGAATCAGGACCCACAGGGTGTGCATTCACTCTAGAGGAAGCATGCCACAGCCTCAGGAAAAGACATGCATTCCTGCTGATGTTGAGTGATGAAAACTTGCTCTTAGAGGTCATGAGGGGATGTTTCTGTGTTTGCTGAGTGTTTTGCTAAAATACAAACCTGTCAATGGGGGAAAGAGCAATAAGATGAGAAACACTATGTAAGAGGAAGAATTAGTTGCAGAATTACAGGGAGAGTTGAGAATATATGCAGAAACTTCCACGGCCAAAAGAGCAATAGAGTTAAATCTATCTCTCTTGATATCATTGGGAGATCTTGCTAACATTCATATTGGTGTTCAAAGCGTAGTCTATAATGTTTCATGAGGGAAATTCAGACTGCTGACTTGCTGCTAGTACTGCAACTAAATTCAGTTACCGGTTCCATATTAGTGTGCCTCCTTTTACTTGCTTAAGCTCATATTGCCTTTTCTAGAGTGCTTCCTCATGTGTTTTTTGAGATGTTGTACGTAAATAGTGCTAAACCTTAAAATAAATAAATAAATAAAAATTGGAAGGTTTAGCTTTTTTCAGCATACATGGTTGAGCAATTTGTTCCAAGGAAGGCAAGTCTCTTGTTACCTGTGTTGTTGACTCGTGCTTGTTTTATTTTTAAAGAACAGTCTGTTAGAAGAAATTCTCTGATAACAAAACTGCTGTGTGCCTCATGAAGAATAAATTTTATCTACAAACAAGTTCTGTTTAGAATATAAATAATGGATAACAGTACTCTGAAAAATATTTTGACAGCACCCTTTTAAGCACTCTGGGAGTTCTTAAATGCAGTAATAGGCAGCTGTCAGGTACATTTACACTGCTTCTTCCACAAAGGACCTACAGTTATTAATCTTTCTTCAGTCTTTCTTGGTGACATTTTGCATCAAACATACTAGCAAGGTCAAGGTGAAGAGTTCTTAAGCTCTGCTTGGGGCTGATTTACAGATTTTCTTCAGAGCCACTACGAAGCAAGAACGTACAGCGAGAAATCAGCAATAAAAGTTTAATTGGCATCTTAGACCGTACGAACAAGATTCAGGGTGGCAGAAATTAAAAGTTCTAACGGCCTGATAGGTAGGATATGACCTAGGATATGACCTAACACCCCCAAAGTATGTCTCGTTTCCCTTTCAGTGTCTTGGGCTTTTTAGGATGATGAGGATACTCTTAAAAGATAACCTCTATGTTATCTTTCTAGTTAGTCTTGATAGGGGAATGGCTTGTGCCCACTTGGAAACTTCTAGTTACTGTCATCACAGGAGCCATGCTGAATGAGAGCAAAACCTGAAATTGCTCATTCTGTTCATGCCCAGTAATTCTCCAACTGGCGTCTTCTGGTTGAGGTTGACAGTGGAACCAGAACATTGGTGTTCCTTTGGGAAGATAATATTCCATTAAAACAAACAAACAAACAAACAAAAAATGCAAAGTAATTCTTTGTTACCCTCAAAAGAATGTGATTTGATTTCCTGCTTTAATGCTTGGCAGGGTCCCGAGTTCATTGGAGAACCACAGTTTAGATTGCAAGTCTTTGAGGGTTGTGACTGTCATTCAGGTGTTTGCTTGAGTGGTTTGCACATTTTAACCCCGACAGAGAGCTCTAAGGGTCACTATAATACAGTTTATAAATAACAATAGAAATATGGTGTTGTTATCCCTCACCACTTCTTTCACAGTCTCAGCCCTTTCCAGAGAGATGTGGAGCATTCTGCTAAGGGGCTTTAACTGCAGATCTCACAAAGATAAACCATCCCTAGTTTTGCCCCCAGAACCAAGTCATGTTTACTGAGCTCGTGTTGCTGCATAACTGCTACTAATCACTATCACAAAAAGGTAATTCTTTCAACAATAGATGCCATGGGAAATGAAGAGACGTGAACAAAATGCAAACAATAAGTAACCCTGGGACTTTGTTTACTCTTCACAACTCACTGCTCAGAGGCAATGGGTGAAGTTGCCACGTTCCAGTGGTTCAAAGAACAAACCACAAAGTGGTATTGTGAAAGAAGCTCCTGGAATGAACACAGCATGTTAAAATATAACATGGGTTCACCTGTATGGAAAAGGTTTATTTTATCTCCCTACTTCTTATTTTTTTAATGGTTTTATTCGTTAATATTTTTTGCCAGTTTTTGTTGCCTGAAATCATTGATGTTGCAAGGGGAGCTCTGTCTCAAGCCTCTGCTTGTTTTTTTTTGGCTTTTTTCTCGGAGGTGAATCAGTAAAGTTTGAAGTATGCCAGCGTGAAGATCTCCAGGCATGAATAGGCTGAAGAATGGAAAGCTTCTACTAACTAGAAAGCTTTCTTTTCATGAATGATGGGCCACAACTGTCCAACTCACCAAAGGAAAGTAGTTAAATTGAGAAGATTTTTATGTGTAAACTAGTAAAGTTTAAAAAAGTAAAAAAAAATTGTTAAGTGAAAGTAAAAAAAGATATTAAAAACATTTCCCTCAAGTGGGTGCCTGTGGGAAAAATGTTTAATGAATATTATCTGAAATTTGTAACTTCAATGATTCAGGCTCCAAGCATTTTTTTTTTTTTTTTGGTTTGTTTTTTTGTTTCTTTCTGAGGGATGTTGTAAAGTACCAGAAGCATCTATCTATCTCCACGCAGCCCTAACAGCAGTTTTGTTTGTTTGTTTGTTTGTTTGTTTGTTTTCCCAGTTAAAACAGATATAAATATCATTAACTGGAGTCAGTAGAGTGAAATTGGAGCAAAGCAAGTAAAGCAGAAATGAATCATGGTCCATGTCTCTATAGTAGGAGAAAGAGAAGACTTAGAAGTGGAAGGTGTAAGCAATTGTGGAGAGGAAAAATTTACTGCACTGTCATTTTTTATACTTTCCCCTGGTATGTGTGGGGTTTTGTTAGGTTTCAGGTGAGGTACGGTAAAGTATTTGCATACAAGAAACGTATGCTGCATAGAGACTGATCCCTCTTGAAGATTTACAGAGGGACCCAAATCTTATTCAGCATCAGTGTGAAATTTTTCATAAAATTAAGCATATTTTCTTCATTATCAGTGAGCACTTCTGTGACAAGCTCGATGTTTCTCTTAGAGCATTTCTGGAATGGCAGCATTTTGCATGTTTAAGACACTGAAACAGCTGCTAAAAGTAGCATATAATCAGTAAATTAAAGTACATCAGTGGGAGGTAGATAGTAATTTGAATGTTAGACTGTCTTATCTCTGTACATAATTATTTGTATTAAAAAAAAAAAAAAAAAAAAAAAAAAGGCCAAAAAGGGGGTAGAATCCCAGAGCCTGGTGCTAGCTTTTGCACTCTAGGTACTTTTGTGAATATATAATATTTAGTTTGGGTAACAACCTAGTCCAGATACATCTGGAATCTTTCGTTTTCCCTTGCCTTTCCATTGTTGAAACATAAGCGTGAAAAAAAATACTGAACATTTAGCATCAAGAGATCAGGTATTTAAAGACTGCATTATTTCAGATGCTGGGAATATTTATACAGTATTAGGCTTATTGCATATATTCTTTTTTTTTCCAGTACTCTTTTCATTGTTAAATTATAAATGTCACCTTATTACTCTTTATTCACAGTGGAAAAAAAAGTAATTTCTATATATATGATACAGGAACTACAGCATTGTTGAGTTGCAGTTACCGTAGCAAGCTCATTTTCTGCTATTTCATCCTAACCATCTTTTCCTCCACCTTGTATGAATACTGTTAAAACATGCAGGGTGAAATTTCTTTCTTCCTACACACAGGCAGAGTTGTCATGTGTGCTTTGGTAGGACTGCTCAGATGCTTGAAAATCCACCCCAAATCAGTCACAGGACCACGTGAGAGCATATGGACTGGTGGGGTACATGCAGCTTGTGCAGATTCCTGAGGATTTGAACCTGATAGGAAGTCGCTTTTCCTCTGATCCATGTTAAATCCTAATCATCCCCATTACTCCTCAGAGGGGAAGTAAATACGGTGGCAGAGATTGCAAGGAGGGCAATGGGCGAGGACTGGGTGCCAGAGCGATGTCACCCTTCGATGCATGTAATGACTGGTGTAAATCATCAGTCATTTTAAGGCAGCCAGTGAAAGCCATTACTCTTGCCAAGAATTCTAAAGCTTGCGGCATTAGATTTTATGAGTAAAAAACATAAGGCCAGTCTTTTTTTACCCATAATTTTATTCACTTATCAATATGAGCAAATATGGTAATTATGCCAGCTACGTGGGTAGAACAGTTTATAAATACAGCAGTAATAATTGCTAGCTAATTGGATCTTTTCCTTCACTGTTGCCCATTTTATAAATATCCCAGACTTGGAAGGAGTAGACTTTAATTGTACGTGTTGGGGGAACTCATCCTCTTTTTTTAAAAAACAAACAAAAAAAAAAAGGTTCCTTAATAATAAAAGGAAACTGAGAAATGTACTTTTGTTCTGCTAGACCACTGGTACACTTTTTCTAGTAATTTGGCCTGGTAGCAGTGGATAGCTGTGGAGTCCTACTCTGGAAGAGTTCTGGAGTCCCTGTTAGCAACTTCACCAAACTGAGAAGAGTCAATCCCCACACCACAGCAGGAGTGTTTTATGAAAAATACTAGAAAACAGAAACATTACCTGTCAGTATGTCTCCTTGATCTATCTACCCCTTTTCCTCTTTGCTGGGCTTCAGGAAAGCAGCTCCTGGGACAAGGGAGCTCTTCACTGCCCATGCCTCTGGTAGGCAGCAGGCAGCTGGAGCTGGGAAGGTGCTACTTAAATGTCCAGGACTTGAACCATGGGGAGAAAGCACTGCTAACTGCCTGTGCACAACCACTTCCTCCCTCCCTCTCTGACAAGCTGTGCGCAATGGTGTCCGATGCTACTGCAGAGCCCTGCCTCCATGGTCTAGTTGCTGCGTCTAGAGCAGAGGAGTTGGTCAGTCGCCATTCAGGAAGCTACTGGGTTTGATTGGAAGCATTTTTTCTCTGTAGCAGGCTATGTGTGAGCTAAAAAATGTCACCTCTACCTTCCCAAAGGAATGAAGAGGCATCTCCTATGGTATATTCAAAGCATTCTTGGTTTCCTACAGTGCCATGATATCCATATAGATTTGCCAGTCCACGAATAGTCAGTGCATAGTAGAGTTTAGTGCATATTAAAGAAGAAGTTTAGCCAAAGATACTGTTAGATTCACGTATCTTAAAATTAAATATATATATATATATCACAATGGTGGCTTGTAAAATAAATTATGTTTTTATTCCTAATACTTTGTATGTTTGAATGGTGTATGGAAGATATTAATTTTAATGATAGATGTATGGATATCTCATTTTCTTTCAGCGAGCATTAAACAGAAAAAAAATGACTGCATGTGAATTCAGCAATAAGGAAAACTCTGAATCAAGTACTGAGCATGATAAAGAAAATTCTTTTAACAAAACTGAACCAAGAAGAGTGAAAATATTTGATGGAGGGCAAGTATTGTACTTTGTGTAATATATATTGTTTGGAAAAATATTTTTTCTTGATTCTAGACTTTGCAGAGGTGTTGTTTCCTGTTAGATTTATTTTAGACAACAGTTCCCATACTGTGGTCTGTGGATGTTGGTGTATGTTTCTGAGAAAAATGGAAAGTCACCAGAAGCATGGAGCCATGAGGGTTACGGGGACATTATGAAATAAAGAACAATAGGCAGTGTGATTCATTTTTTTTTCCAAAGGGCATTAATCAGCAGTAAAGACAGCTACATACAGCCATAGATGTAGCCTATTTCCTGTATTTCTCTTATGTGATAAATAATATCTATTCTGCAATAAGCTTGTATAATTATTGCTAGAGCAGATACAGTCTGGGGCAGTCCATTTGCTGTCTGGAGGTTGCAGAAGTCCTGGTCTGAAAAGTACTATGGAAATACTTAACTGAGAGTTCCCATCTATGCACTGCAATACTTTTAAATCAGTTGCCTGGTATGAGTAACAGTTGCTTTAGCCACAGTGTTGTGCCATGTACAACATCTAATAAAACATATTTTTTTTAGTAGAAAAATGTGCCAGTGACACTTCTAAAAGTTCTGAGCACAAATGGTATGTATTTTATTGTTCTACTAATTGGTAATGGGCTCTAGGGCTTTCCATTGATGAATTTTTGTTTTGAGCCCAGTCTAGGCTAACAGTTAAGTTGTTACCAGCCACCCAGGTAAAACACTGCTATGTGCCTCAGCTCAGCTCCGGACGTTACAGGAACCAGGTCTCAATTTGCTGTCCTTGAGTAGAGAGGTGAATGGTGGAATACAGCCTAAGGGACTTTTTCCATCAAGAGACAGCCACAATAGATTGAGTCCTGAGCACATTAACAGGAACGTTTAAAGACATCCTCACTGTCACAACTAATGTTGTTCCTTCTCTGCATCCAGCACAGAGCATCAAAGATGCTCCTTTTAAAGCTTTCTCATGGTGCCCAAACTCACTTCCAAGAGCTGACATTTTTTCAGAGTATATTCCTGTGTTGCAAAGAAGAAATTTGAAATCTTGAAATGCTTAGTATCAAGTGGCACCTTTATTAAAAAAGATTAATCCTAAGCAAGTCCATGATTATGAGTTTAACATAAGAAATGCACAAGTAGAAAATAGTTTCTTTTTGTTGTTTTCTTATTTTACTTTTTTTTTTTTTTTTTTGATTTCATAGATTATGGTTTCTAACTAGATTTCTTTTTCCCTTTACACCTAATTTTTCCCTTTACACCTAATTCCCTTATTCTTATGATGCTGTTACTAGGTACAAGTCAAATGAAGACTATGTGTATGTTCGGGGGAGAGGAAGAGGGAAATACATCTGTGAGGAATGTGGAATACGTTGCAAGAAGCCCAGTATGCTGAAGAAGCATATTCGCACACATACAGATGTCCGTCCTTACCATTGCAATTACTGCAACTTCTCCTTCAAAACTAAAGGTAGGAGTTTCGGTGTACATTTTTCCCCTTTTTTTCTTCAGCATTAAAGCACAATTCTTTTCTTCTCAAATTTGGCTACCTATAAGCCAAAGAAATTGCTTCTCTGTGGAGTTTTGTTGACTAATATTTCCAGGATTTGAAGTCTCTGATCTCCTTCTTTTCCTTTGTTTTCTGTATGCTTATTCAGATAATCACATCTTTATATGAACAAACTGTGTGGCATGTTGTGGTAGGTAAGAAATTAGAGCGGAAAATGAAAATATGGGAGTATGGTGAAAGTTATGTCCCATCCCGTGTAGCGATGTGAGCAGTTTTAGGTCCCCACTGATGATCATTTGGACGTATGACATTGGCATATTTTGTACTCCTATTAGCACTCAATTTAAATGCTCCAGTAAATAAATTGGCCTTTATTAAATTATTATATTAAAATGATTTCTATCTCCTCAAAGGACAAAGTTCATTTTCCCCTTGAACTTGTAAGACCCAAAGATGGACCCATACTTTCTAAAACCTATTTACACAAGTACTTAAATGCATCCAAATGTAAATAAGAGGTGAAAGAGCCAGGATACATTCATATCCAAAATACTTTCAGTGAAAATTCAAAGCAGTAAAATTTTTCTGAGCTTTGAACATCTTTTAGCTATAATTCCCCTCAGCTATAACCTCAGAAACATTTGTACTTTTGGTGGGCTTGAGACTACTCAGCAGTTAGGCGGAAAACTTTCAAGAAATAACAGAATTGCAGAAAGCAGGATGGATATTTTTCAGATGTGTTCAAACCTAACACTGCTTCCTGACACCCTGGGGTGTCATGTTGCTTTGTCACACCATCTTTAAGATGAAATACTGGATTGTGAACCCGATAAATTCTGTTACGTTTTTTGCTGAGTAGCCTTGCCGGCCCAGTTGAGGTAATTAAGTTTTACCCATTTAAAAATCTCCCTTTCTTCAGTTGTAGAAGATGCTTGTACTTGATTCTTGTTCTACAATTTCTGTCATGGCTGCTGCCATTACTGGCAAAATTAGATGCAGAGCTGAGTGCTTAAAGTTTGGTAAACCACCCTTCATGAAAGGACAATGTAGGCAATAATTTCACACAGCTGGGTATTTTGCTATTTTTGAGTCAATAGCAACACCATATAGCTTCATAACAAGAAATTCAAAATTTGGGCTGAAATTCTAACCTTATTTTAAAGTGGGAATTACATATTCCATAACTATAGAAGAGTCAGTGTTTTACCCACTGTAACTTCCATCTGAATGTCTCAAAGAAACTGTTTTTGTAAGATAATATTAAGTGTGAAGTGAGTTGTTACTTATATACATTCAACATACTCATCAATTATAACTCTCTAATCAACTTTTAATTTTCTTTCCAAAGGAAGAGGGAACAGTAGCTCATAGAGCCTCTCAGTAGTTATGCAGTGATTTTTGAGATTGAGAGCTAATATTTTCAGGCTCTTAGTATGAATAAAATTAATCTAGTTGTTTAGGTTGGCAGTGGAAATAATTGAAACCATCACATACTAAAAGAGCTGCACGATAATTATCTTCAGTTTCACATGGTAGTTTTTTGTCAATATAATTTTGAAGACTGAATCAGCCTTTATTTCTATTTATCAGAAAGAATTGAGGGATGTTTTACATGCATGCAAAATGCATCATTTTCTATTATTTCTACCTTATTCTATTTTATTTCAGTAAATAATTGAGCCTGGGAACTAGTAGCATTCATGATGATGAATCTGCCCTAGCCCTTGATTAACTTATATTGAGGGGCAAGGCTCTGTCAGGTGTGCAATTAAATTATACAGTTGGTTGTAAATGTAACTGAACGAGATACAGACGTGTGTATATTGGGGTATATTTGCATAGTCAAAGAGTATTTAATTTTTGGTTTCTTATTTCCTAAGGAAATTTGACAAAACACATGAAGTCAAAGGCACATAGCAAGAAATGCATGGATTTGGGAGTCTCAGTAGGCTTAATAGATGACCAAGATGGAGAAGAAGAATTTGGTAAGAATTTAAAATCTTTTCTTTACTGCATTGCGGTATTTATTTTATCATCCTGGTTTCTTACACTTTATTTTCCAAAGCTTTTAAATTCTTGTAGAGGGAAAAGATACAGAGATAAAAATCTTAGAATCTAGTCAAAGAGAGCAAGAAATAATGGAAAAACCTTCACCAAAATAAATGACAAGCATATGCTAAAGATATTTTGTTGCTGAGTTTTTCACAGTGTTATGCAGTTTAACTTTATCGGTTTCACAGATAAATATGTGAAGATTTAAAGTACCAAAAGAACAGCTGTGTCTAGGGGAAATAAAAAGTGAAATGTAGTATTTTTTGAAAATAGTTGTGCATGAAATTGTCAAAGTTTTGAATACACGTTTTGTAAATTGTATCAATAACACACCCCACAGAAATACATATATTTGCTGAGTTCTTTGCACAGGCTTTTTAAGGAGGCTGATTATCTTCAGGTGTAGAGTGCTGTCCTTCACAAATAACTGGGCATAAATCAATAGATAGAGACCAGTTTTTCATCTTGACCTGTTCTACTCTTCCATTAGTGCCAAGAGTGTTATCAAGATTACTTGCTAATAATTGAAATTCTGCACTTTATGCATACCAAGACCGCTCTACTGAAAAAGAGGTGAGATTGAGGACAGTCAAGGAGGCCACACTGGGGTCATGTAGGCTTTGCTCAGCATGATAAGAGAGATGTAGCTGCATCAGATGCAGCGAGATGTAAGACAGGTTTTTGTGTTAGGACTTCAGTTTGGGTCTCAACATGTCTTGATGCAGTGGAGGCATTTTCTACATCCTCCCACTTCTCAGCAGGGATTTGAGTCCTGTTGCCTTGCCTTGTATTTTTCTTTTTTCAGTGGAATAGTTTATTAGATTGTGGATGATGTTTTGAGAAACAAAAGCAGTGGGGTCTTCAATTAAACAGTAAAGGGCAAGAAAGATGAATGCACTTGCTCCCATATGACAACCACTAGTAGAATAAGAGAATCGTGTTGAATCTAATTATAAATTATGTTGGGAATATGACTCAGGTAGGATGATTCAGTAGTGCACTACATACTAAGAAACTTGCCTTTTCTATTTTTAGCATTGTTAGTTATATTCCTTTTTAGTAAGGTTAAAACCTTTTCCCCCTTTGCAATTGAGGTACCAAACAACACAGAAGATAGGCAGCAGGACAATTTACTATCCTTTCCTCACAGATAAACAGTGTTCATTAACATTTTAAGCATTTGCTTGACAGAAAAATTGTCATCACTTTTTTAAACATTATTCTGTAGCTTTCAACATTTTATTCAGTTTTATAAACCACTATGTATGTCCATTTTCTAGGAATTGAAAACATTTTATTCATTAAGTTGGTATTCCCAATTACATACATGTGCAGTTCTAATGTAATGGTTATTGTTTAAAACGTTGATTTATCAGTAATACCCTGTAGAAATAAGCCATTTCAAGCAGTTGTGGAAAGATTGTTCTTCTTTGTCTCTAGTACTGTACAACTGAAAATGTCCTTATATATTGTGTAATGGTCTATTACAGGTGTATGTAATGATAGTATAAATATTCTATATATTCCCTGAAATATGTTCTTTGTTTCAGCACAGTAGTTACTTAAATTAAAATATTATATTTTGGCGGAAAACAAACAAACAAAACCAACAAACAGAAAAAAAAAAAGACAAACATTTGCTAGGGTTTGCCACAGATCTATGAAATTATTCCAGAAATTCAATTTTAAGGCTGCAGTGCTTTTTTTTTTCCAAACAAAATGGGGAACACTTTCTTTTTTTTCTTTTTTTTTTTTTTTTTTTAAACTGAGAACCCAAAAACAAACATCAACTTCTGATGAAATCCCTATCATTTCTAAATGATCTGGCTCAGGTACCCATAGCAAAACCAGCTGTGCAGCACAAAGCTCAGCATAAAAAATCCCATCCAAGAAGCAGGGTAATTAAGCCGATGATAAACACGTGTCTGCCACGGCCAGCCCAGTCCAGCTTCTCTAGCTGCTGCACAATGCAGTGCATTTACAATTATTCGTGGACATTCAATGAGTAGCCGTACACTTTAAAAATATGATTTAATCTCTCAGCTGATCTAGCTGCATGGGAAGGTGTTTCTCATAATTCAGAAACTTGCTTGTTGGCACATCTTTAAAGCAGAGTCAGGAAGAAAACAAAAAGTGCAAATTATTTGCATATGGGCTTCTTTAAAATGTAGGTGGTTCTGCTGTGCTCTCTGAAATCCAGTACATACTAATCTTTTGGTTGCATTTGAATGTAAGTGACTGTTTTTTGAGGCACGTAGGCAGTCTCCTTGCGTAGTGAAAAGGTGGCTTTGACCACCCTTTGGCTCCCCTTCCCCAGGGCAACCTGGCAGGGTTTGTCCCTGGGGCAATACCCTCTCCTGCCAGGGCTGGGCTTGGGGAAGGAGTTCCCTGCCAGACCAAAAGGTCTGCGCAGTCCAATTGCTTTCTTCAGTTGGAAAACAATGTGAGATGATGTGGAGAAAGGTGCAGAAAATCTGATAAGAAATAATTGTGACCTCAGGGAAAAAAAATCTTGTTTCCTGTAGGCTGTGCAAGGTTGGCTGGTTTCCTGACCCGCAGAATGTCTGTGTCTAGTTCCTTACCCAAATACTGATTATTCTTAAAGCAATAGAAATGTCAACACCTTTCATTAAAACAACTAAGCTGTGTATCTATTGTCAGACTTTGAATTAGATAATTCATTTCAGAGAGTTAGCAAGAAATTTAACAAAGCCACCAACCTTTTACTTGCTAAGGAATTTGACAGTTCTACTTTTATGCATTTTTTTAAGCACAGACAGTCATGATTTGAATATGTCAGATTTATATCAGAAGTTAGCTTTGCCCTGACTGTAGTACACATAATGAACATATACATATTGAGTAAGGAGTGCAAAACTGTACAACCTGAACACAGACATGCACACACACACAACCTTCAGTAATATGAGAAGCTGAAGGTTTGTTGTGCTGTCTCATCTAGGGGGAAAAAAAAAAAAAAAAAAAAAAAAAAAAAAAAGAGAGAGAGAGAGATGCCCTCTAGCTGTCTGAGAATGTATGTGATCAGAGCTTTTAACAGCATTCTTTGTATGTGGACTTGTCATCATCTGGGTATTAGTAAATACTTTCCGGCCTGGCTTTTTGTGTTTAAAACTATTCCCTCATCCATTTATCTTTCATTTTCTGCTCTGTGGAATGTTCTTGTCACCAAAATACAGGGTTACAATGTAAGGAATGTTAATATCTGAATTAAATTGTCAGATGAGGTGAACTGTTTAGTGTGATGGACTACAACTGGAGATACCCTCTTTTGCTGTGTGAACTCAACATTTTGCTATGCAGTCTTAAAAACAACAATTTGTCTTCAAATTAAAATAGTTGATAACTTTAAACTCATAATACTTCATACATAAGCTAGTGCATGAGTGGTAGGGTATGCCTAAGTAAATGTGAAGATGAGAGTTATTAAATAATGAAGTCTGTAAATGGGGAGAAATTATTTAAATTGAGTATAGAAAACAATATCCAGAAATATTCCAGATGTACCTATAATAAGGCCTAATTTTAAGTTTCATGTGTGTCTTATATAGATATATATATGTACACATAGTATAAAACTCTCATTTTCTGCAATATTAAATAAACCTTTCTAAAGATAGTGTTTCTGAGTTAATTAGCTATATATTATTATCATAGTGGATCTTAAATTAGTTTCCACGGCTCTTCATTAGCTTAATCATGACTCACTCACTGTGTATTCACTGCACCTCCATTTAAGTAAAAATAAATGAAAATTCTTGCAATAATATCCTCCTTTTGTAAGTAGAATGGAAAGGGGGTTCTGTGTAACTCACGTGATTTTTTTATTTATATTTTTTTATTATTTTTTTATTTTTTTTTAGTATCACTGCCTAGTCTTCAACTAGATGTATATTAAGTATGCTGGAGCCTTACGCCTACAGCCTCAGAATAGACTAGCTAATGCTAGGGTGGATTTACAATATATAGGTTACCCTGGAAGATTTAGGAATAAATAATCTCTTTAAGGAAACAGAAGTTACTCTTTTTTTTTTTTTTTTTAGGTTATTTTTACTTTATTTTCTGTACTCCTAGGAGTGAAAGTCAAAAGCTCACTTCTTTTTTTTTTCTCATTTATGAGGAGCAATGGCTATTATCAGTCTGAATTTAACCCCGTAGATGTCACTGTGAGTTCTGTGTGGTGATGATGAGCTGACAATATGAGTGGACAATAGCTGAAGCAAGACTGAAATCAGTCAAGTAAAGCCTGTGAAAGGACTTGAAAAGGCAGGGAGACAACAAGTTTGGATATAGATGCTAACATCATTTCACCCAACAGTATTTTGTTTACCCTTACTTTTTAAAATTTGTTTGAATGGTTGTGGAACGGTCCATTGCAAGAGTAATTCAATAGGCAAAAGGCAAGTCTAAGGTTTTATTTGTTTAGAAAAACACATAATATGTTAATAACATACAGACCTTACTTTTAAGTTAATGATTATATGATACCATACTCAAAATATTTCTACCTTTATTGCTATATTGTATATATATTTCTTAAATTTGATGGAGAAGAGAGAGAGAACAGATGCATTGTTACTAAATGCTTTTATATAGATTTTATATTAATCCGTAACTGAAGACACTTACACAATTTGAGTTAATAAGCACTGCTTTGAATAACTCACATGCTAAGAGCCTATAAATCTAAATCTACAGAGAGAATCAATGATGGAAGTAGGCAGTAGACAACAAATACTTAATAAAATGTCTTTAATCTGTATAAGCAGATCTAATAGTGATACCTATAGTCAGTCTAAGTACCTGTTTCCATTTTCTTAGAAACTCATAAAACTTAAGCAATCTGGATTTATATTTTCAGGGCTTCGTGGCAATGAAAGAACACAAACAAACATTTTGCTCTTCATGTGAAAATCTGCCTCAATATGGTCAAGTTATAAGCCATCAAACTTTATCATTGGATTTGGTGCAGAAACCACTAAGCCTGTAGGACCAGGGCCTGATAAAACAGATCATGTAGTGGACTAATTGGTCATAATATGTCAATTAAAATTACAAACTCTAAGTTTAGATTCTGAAGAACATTTCTACTGGTACTTTGCAATATAATAATAATTAGATGACCATTGTTAAAATAATGTACAATAAGGATTCATGTAGGAAAATCTTTAAAATAAAGAACTTTAAAGTACATAGAGAAAACCCTATATTCATAGCATTGCGAAAAAAGTAGCACATAGACTTATCAACCCCAGGCAGTTTGCTAATGGACATATTAGGATACCAATAACTCCAACTGATTCTATTGTGCTAAAGAACTTTAAGGGTTTTTCTTTCTTGCTTTGGGGTAAAATATTATAACAGAGCCTTAGCCAATTAGCTCATCAACACCATAAACAAAATACATACCTGATTAACAATCTGAGGAAGGACAAAATAAATGAATAAATAAGATTTCTGGGTATGATTTTTATGAGTTTACATAACTACATAGGATTTAAAAAAAAAAAATATGATTATAGCTGGAATGCTAGCAAAATCCTTGATCAAAAATTGTCAGCCTATCTAGTATACCTTTGTTTCCAGCTGTTACTAATTTTTGAAGCATTTATGTCTAAAGTACCAAGTTTTCCTGTGAAGTCCAGAAAGAAAAGGGCTTAAAAGAAGAGATTGCAGCGGTTGACAGAGGATGAGAGACATTCCTTACTCTTCCATAAATACTCCTTATCAAAAATTGAGGCTGTCTTGAACAGCCTTTCTGCTAAGATGATAAGAGTTACAAATTTTAAAGAGAAGTAGCTTTTATAAAACAGAACAGCTTTTCGGTGTTCTTCAGACATGAGAATTACAGGTTGGGTTCATGTAGGACTTTGGATATGCTTTTTCAGTACTGTTTGCAAGCTTCCTAAGCAAAGGTTGGAAATAAGAGAAGTGCAGCACAGCTAGGAAAGTGCTCCAGGAACCCCACTGGGGGCTTGCTTTGCTGATAGCAGATGCCTTGCTGAATGATATGTGCAGAGTGACTTGAAGAGGCTTTGGATCAGGTATGTGTTGAAGGAAAAGAGCCTTCCCTATTAAGTGTGAAACTTTTTTCTTTTTTTTTTTTTCTTTCCTCTTAACTTTCACAGCACAAGCCATTTCCTTATATGCTAGTGAATTTGAATTTATGACTTATCCTTCACTCTAAAATATCCCACACTGATTTACAACCTCAAACAAAGTTGAACACAGAAGCACAGAAGTAGTTCTGTTCCCTTTGGAAATTAAGTAATTTATAGTTATGTATATCAGCTACATAAACATATGTTCATAAGCACTTGTTCATAGTTTAAGGTAGGAAGTAAAGAATTATTTTTTCCCAATTAAAAGTGCAAGACGATGTGTAGTAAGCTGAGCACTGTTACCAAAATGGAACTGGGCCAGAACTCCGTGATTAACAAGACGGTGCTTGGGAAACCAAGCAACCAAGTTTTCGCTGTAATGAGTGGTCACAGCTTCAATACCTTCTTTGGGTAGACCCATAACCTGCCTGGTTCCTCTGCCACCTCAAACTCCAGAATCAGGTCCTCCCACAATTCCACCTATGTGCAGTGAAGCTTGAAGGGATCACTTGCAGAAAAGTTTGGGCACCTCTTGTTTCTGCAGACACACACGGATATAGAAGGAAGAGCAGTCCATTTTGCATTGCCAGAGAAAGAAAACACAGATTTGGGTTTTCTTGGTTGTTGTTTTTTGTTTGTTTGTTTGTTTTTCATCTAATGTTTCCAAAACAGTGTGGGAGTAAGGGAACCACATTCATCGCTGTCACCTCATCCACATTGCAGGCTCTGGCCCCAGGTAACCACACTTAAATAGAAGCTGGCAAACTTATAAAGGGTGGAGGTAAACAGGGAAACAATAGAGGGAAATGACAATCCCACAGAGTACTGCCTTTAAGGAATCTGTGTCCCACGCGTGGTTCCCCTTTACCCTTTCTATGTTTTTTTTCTAGAAGGCACATGCAGAAAAAGATCTACATAAGCAATGTTTTGTAGTAAATCCTGTAGTGCTTTTAAATGTTGATTTTAAAAGGGTAGTTTCATATTATGAATCAGGGAATGTTTGAGCATGTATTTTCCCTTTAAAAATGTGGCATCAGTCTAATCACTTCAGGTAGTTTATTTTGCCAATGGAGACAGTCATTCATGATGGAAGTCAACTTCGTAGAAAATGTGATTCATGTAGAAAGAGGGAGAGAAAAGAAAAGAAGCAGTAGGATTTCCCAGATGAAATATAGGTATGTGATGTTGGTAAAGAGAAGAGTACCCTACAATGAGATCAAAATAGAGAGGAAGTCTGGTCTGAAACCCAAGACTTTGTAACGCTCCATGCATTATTTTAGAAGTTGCAAGAAATGCATAGGTCACCCTTTAGATGTAACACATGGAGAAAATTTCAAAATCTGTTGCAGAGGCACTGAGTTCCGTTCAAAACTCAAACATATATGGAGGTTCTAGTATTTTAGATTTATTTGCTTTGCAAATTACTGTTGAAGAAATGTTTGTATGAGGAAGAGAAATTACAGAAATACAGAGAAAAACTGTTGAACAACTCTATGTTATTTTGCTAATAACATCTTTAACAATGCTACTCCCAATATTTTGGGGATGGACTTTTCTGAATTAATTTTTCCACTAAAATGTATTTTGTTCTCTAACAGCTTTGTCTGTAGATGAGATTTTTTTAATGAAGACTATATAAAATCCTAAAAAATACTTTTATTAGAACCATTCCAATGACCTAGAGGATTTAGCATATTTTTAATAACATTTCAGTTTCATGCCTGCTGTAGTAAATGTAGAAAACCTATAGTTTCCATATTTAGTTAGTGTACAAATTACTGTGTAGGCAAAGAGGGGCAAAGTCACTACAGAGGGATTTTTTCAAATAAGCTATTAGTCTTGTTCCTAATTGCACTGCTCATTTGAAAGGCTTGCAATGATAGGTAGCTTACTGAGATGTAGCTCACTTAAACCCATTTATTTTACCTGGAGCTCAAGATGCTTATTTTGGTTTTGGTAGCATAGCAGCCTAATGTATTTGTCATACATCCTCCTTCTTGTAAAAGTCTCATTTTTTTCAGGGTTATTCATTCTGATGGTAAGCTGCTGTGCAGATTTCCCTCAAACAGAATCTCTGAAATTTTAGCTAACCAGCTGCCACTGATTTTGCAGAGCCAAATGATTTTTATGCTTGTATTTTGGGGGGTACCTTAGCAGACAGACCTTTAATCAAATACGAAATATTAGTGCATGCAAAGCATTTTGTCTTTTATAAAATGTGATCCCAGACAGCCTGTCTTGGAATCAGATACAGCAGATGAGATTTTGTCTCTTTACTAGAGAAGATTCTTTCCAAGTTATGATATAAAAGGAGGTAAAAAGCTGCAGTAGAACTATATTTTGTAGAAAAATGTACCAATAGACAGCAAAAAGTATTTGATCCAGTTTGACTTTAAGATGTGAAGTCAGGAGGGTTTCTTCTTATGAATAAAATTTCATGCATTAGTAAGTTTTTATAGGATTAGGGGTTTCTTGCCTCCTAGGGCATCTTTGATGACTTGCTCATAATCCTTTCAAAACATGAGCAAAGTGAAGAAGTCTTGTAAGCTCTAATTTTGATCTCTTTTGCCTGTTAATGAGACAGATTCCTGACTAACAGCCTCCAGTCTTTCTGTTTGTATCTATCAAAAATTTTTGCAGCAATGATTCATATTAGGTATAAGGACACCCACTGATGAATCAGAACCAGCTAGAGAATATCCCAGTGTGAAGGTTGGCAGAGGAGCTTCGTATGTCATCACTGGGAACCTAATGAAGCAGGAATCTGCTTGCTTCTCCTCAAGCGAAAGAGTGAAGGGTGACTTTGAGCAAATGGCTATAAATGGCTTAAAACAAAACAGCCAAATCCAAAAGGTTGAAAACAACACAAACACAGACGATGAAAGATTATGTAACTGTAGAATTAAATATGTACACTGAAAAATTCTAGTGAAAATCTTCTTGGTTGTTTTGATGCAGTGGGAAGTGCACATGGTTTTTAAAAAAAAAAAAGTGGGAAGTGCACGTGTTTTTTTTTTAAAAAAAAACCCTCGGGTTTTTTTTTTTGGTGTTTCTAATTACTCCCTTCTACCTCTTTCCTAATCTATCTGTGACCTTCATTGGCTTAACTTCTAATTCTCCCTTTTGCAGGTGAGAAACAAAGATTTGGCTGTGACCGGTCAGGGTTTGATGCAGAGGAGTCTGATGGTGCAGATGAAGATGAAAATGACAACGAAGAAGATGATGAAGACAGCCAAGCTGAGTCAGTCCTATCCACAACCCCCTCAGTGACAGCCAGCCCCCAGCATCACCCCTCTCGACACAGCCTGCAGGATGCCACAAGTGCTGATGAAGATACCAGACTGCCAGACTGCTTTGCTGGGGTTCACACGGACTCAATGGATGGTCTACCAAAAGCACTGCTGACGAAGATGACTGTCCTTAGCACGGTGCAGTCAATTAGCAGGACCTCCAGGTCGCCAGCAGAGGTCACCCACCAGGAAGCACATGAGGATAAAGCCCAGGAGAGAGGAGCAGGTCCCCACAATGCTAGTGCTGTGCTGGCAGATGTTGCTCCTACATCTCCAGGTAACCAGATGTCTGTGGATTACCCTGTTACAGAAGCAGCTATGGGCCACTCCTTAATATCAACTGCAGTTCTTACAAAGGTAAGAATGTCCAACTCGGGGGAGGTGGAGGGGAATTGGGGTTTTAAAGATCTTTTTGGAGACTTTTCAGAGATCAAAATGTTTGCCTTTCCCTGTATTCTTAGAGTTGCTGGCTGATGCTTTAGAAGAGTTGAAAGTAATTGAAGTACAGGCTGTAGAAACAACAATGTCGTGGGAGCACTGGTTTTTAAAATTCTGTGATTTTGATACAAAGGATTAATTGGAACATGGTCATTTCAGCTGAAGTCTGGAACCAGTAGATTGTGTTACTAATGAGAAGGAATATAACAGATATGTGGAATGAACGTGTGGTGGTGGTTATGAAGTTTTCAGTAGAAAGTGAAATCAGAAGTCACTTTGAAATATGACACTTATTGTCACTTTGAAATATGACAATAGAATCATTGGTAACTCCTAAGGGAAATTAATCTAGTCCCAAAGGTTTTTGCCTTATTACTGAAAAAAAAAAAAAAAAAAAAAAAAAAGTGCAGTGGCTTATCTCTCCTCCAAATATGCTTAAGCAGTAGAATTAGAAAGGAGCACCATATGTTCGAGGAAGCTAGGAGATTGCCGTCGCACAATAGCAAAAGGAGAGACAAGCACAGATCTGAGATCTGAGTTCCCAATGCTGTCAGTTTTCCCCAAACTGAAAGAATGTTTTAGTAAGAAAAGAATTGATTGTCTATGCCTATTCTAGACATAGAGCTCTTCAAAGCATGAGGAAAGATGAGATCAGTCCATGTGCAAGACTGCAGGTGTATTCAGTAATGTTTGCAACCAGTGCTGGAAAGCACAGAGGGAAACCAAAGGAAACTGGCAGGTATTAGGCATTTTACAATTCAAGAATATTTTAATGGACTTTAAATATATTTAGATATATTTATATAGAGAGAGAAATATAAGAATATTATAATGGACTTTGGGGACACCATAAATCATATACTTGATTGACCCTAATGATATCTCTTGAAAGTTTTGAATACTTACTGCGACCATGAAGGCAGTAGGGCTTCCCAGAGTAATGTTCAGAAAAATGTGATACAAAATGTTCAATGGTTTAAAATAAAGGAGTAATTACTGCATTCTCTGTGATGAATTTAGCATTTACAAGCAGTATATGCATGCAGTTACAGAAAAATAAGCAGCAGGAAATTTTCAAAAGCATAAACAGTAAGTAAAAATTTCATTATAATTTAAGTACTTAGTTGCTTGTTTGTTCTTTGAAAATCTACTGAATTTATTTAAGAAATAAGAGAATGAACTGTGGACAAGGAAAAAAAAAATTAAAAATTATTGCTGCATTTCATTGTTTGACCCATGTTCATTCCTACTGGTAAGAACTGTGAGTCCATGTAGTAAGTTTGAGTTGGAGCGATTTTGTAGTAGAACAGGGAATAAAATGTAGTGGTCTCTGGTCACTGCAGCCAGCTTCCACAGAAGGTAGGAACATAATATTTGTGTTTTGTATTTTCAGTTGTTGCCAATAGATACAAAAAAGACATTTGACTGATTTTACTCTCTCATCAGATAGAACCACTGAAGGCTTAAGAAAATATTCACACAAATAGAAGTCTTAAAAGGCCTTTTTAAATATATCTGTAATGATTCTCCACATTAATATATAAAAGGCATGTAAGTAATACAAGGCAGTAGTTCCTTACCAGTCTACAACCTCCTTTCCTAGACCAAATGAAAGTGGTATCTCTGGGCCTGATATTTAATCTACACTCTGCTCCTGTTGTGTGTATTTGTGGATCCAACTTCTTGCCATCGAGAAAAGCAGTCAAGAAAATTCAGGGAGGCTGTATGTTCCCTCAAAAACATCTGTACCAACCTAAGGCGGATTTCTTGTGAGATGTCATACAGTGCTTAATCCTGAGATAGATTTTGACCTCATTCTTGCATGTGTCTTCGCATTTAGACTGTATGACGCTGCATGGTCAATAGATTGTGTTCTCCTTTAACCAATACATTTCCTACTAGCAGTTTCCAAAAGCATTTCTGTTAGTATTTTGCTTTTGTGCCTGCTCTAGAGTGTTCTTCAGAGTTTGGTCAAAGCCACAGAATTACAGTTTAGGACTATATCAACCAAATAAAGAGTGCACTACTCTTTACGTATTGCAATAGGCCTGCAACTAAAAGATATTGCAAGACTGCAATTGCAGTTTAAGACTTCTTGTTTTAAGTATTTTTAGGAAAGGAGTTGCCAGCCTTGGTCAGTAACAGAGGCTGTATGAGAAGGAAAAGGAGCATATAATACGATTATTGGTCCAGGTCTGTGCATGAAATCAAGGCAAGCTGGGGCAGCTATGGGATGTGGATCCTTCATCTCACTCCAGTATTCATCAGTCACGTCAGCCTCCATGGATGCTGCAGCTGTCATCCTTCTCTTGTAATTTCGTATCACCTATTTTCTGGTGTAGAATAATACATAGATAAATGTGCTGTGATGCTGTCCCTTCCTTCCAGATGCAGCAGTTCCTCCAGTAAAGGATCTTGGTGCATCAAAAATGCCAGCTTACTTAACTGTCTTGCCTGAGGTGTTTTCCACAATAAACAGCTCTCCAAAGCCTTCTCCCTCCTTTAAAAAAAAAAAAAAAAAAAAAAGGTGAAACGTACAGAGGATATTCAGCAATGTTCTTGAGTACTGGTGCTCAAGAGAAATGAGCCAGGATAATCATGAGAGGAAAATCCAACTAGTGGGTGAGGAAGGAGTTGAAAAAAGAAAGGAAGGAAAATAGTACATTGTTCAAGCTGGGCAGCATTTACTCTGAACCAGTTTCTTGTTTTTTTTCTAAAAGGGAGTGCGAGAGGGTGGGTGGCATGCCAAGCTACCTCACATTTCCATCTAGCTGTAGGGGTGGTAGTGGTGGCCATCCTGTTAACGCGTCTCTCTTCTCCTCTCCCAGAGCACGCCCTCCACCAGCTCCCCCTCATCACCCACAGACCGGGGCGTGCGGACCACAGCGGCATTGCCCTACACTGAAATCCCAGAAGAGAAGCCGCCCAGGTGCCTGCCACATGCTGCTGAGTTGAGGGCTCCCCAGACCCACCTCTTCAGCCACCTCCCGCTGCATTCGCAGCAGCAAGCCAAGGCACCCTACAGCGTGGTACCGGTAGGGGGGCTTCAGGTGGTCCCTGCCGGCCTGGCCACCTACTCCACCTTCGTGCCAATTCAGGCAGGGCCAGTGCAGCTCACCATTCCCGCTGTTGGTGTAATCCACCGAACTGCAAGCACCCTCGGCGAGGTGGGTTGTGCTGCTTCCAGCACCACCACGAATCCCATCGGGGTTGCCGAAGTGAACAGCGTCATGCCATGTATTCCCATCGGCCAGATCAATGTGCCAGGCATCCAGGGTCTCAGCACGCCCAGCTTGCAGCCTCTTCCACCCCTCAGCATGGAGACAGTGAACGTCTTAGGCCTGACAAATACAAACATAGCCCCCCAGATGCGCCCTCCGGGAATTACTCTGAATGCTGTGGGCCTCCAGGTTTTGGCTACTAGCGCTTCCCCACAGGGCAACCCCAGCCCTCAGGCACACATCCCGGGCTTGCAGATACTGAACATCGCCTTGCCTGCCCTCATCCCTTCCGTCAGTCCGGTCAGCGCAGACAGGCAGGGAGCCTCTGAAACACCAGCCATGGGCAGCAAAGCTGGTGACGTTCAGCAAGAGCCGGCTCCTGCCAGCTTTCCCAACATCAGCCAGGTGGCCAGGGCTGCTTCTCCTCAGGTGGTTCCCAGTGGCCAGCGGTACAGTGGGAAGAGCCTTGCAGAGCCCGCCTCTGCGAGTGACTACGAAAGACTGAACGAGCCAGGGAAAGCAGATGCTGAAAAGACTGACCTCGCAAACCATGTCAAGACAAAGTGCAACATCTCTTCGGTTCAGGTCAAAAGGGCTTCCCCAGCAGAGCCCTGCTTAAAGGTGAATTCTGATGTTTTGAGCAAGTCCCCGGTCCATCAAACTGTCTCTCCAGATAGACAGGTACACAGGCCGACAGCATTGTCCCGGAGGCAAAATATGGTGCAGTTTAGCGATGGCAGCAGTGATGATGAGGATAGACTTGTAATAGCAACCTAGTTTTTGTTTTCCATTGTGTTTATTTTTTTTATAACACAGGTTTCTTTGCAAACCGTCATTTCCTTAAAGCACATTTTTCTGACACAAACTCATTACTAATCTTTGTGCAATCATGAACTCTTGACCAATAATTGTTGTTTCTTGTCAGCTCCAGCCATTTTTGTACATGTTGTACAGACAATTGTGCCTTTTTGGAGTTTTATGTTTAGAAACTTGTACAGATTGTTGAATATATATATATAAAATATATATATATAAAATATGTATATTAAAACCAGGTAGTTGCTTGTGTTTAGTAAGTAAACATCTTATGTCAGATAAATAAAGGATTAAATTATATGTTGCACTGTTAAATGTAAATTTTTATGGCTGTGGAACAAAGTTTCTGTGTACAGATCTAGTATGTAAAACTTCATATTTATTGTATCCATATTAGTCTTGGAAAAGGGTCTGTCCATCTTTCTTGTGTAACACAGTAGCTTTAAACTTCAAAGAGAAATACCGTATCTGTGTTATGAAATATTACAGTAAAATTTTGTTTACTGACTTTACCATTGCTTATGTTGTACCTTCTTGATGCAGCCTACTAGGTGGAGAGGCCCTCGATTCATTCATTTTAGTATCATTCAAGTTGCTTGCAGCTTGAAAGGATTTGGCAATGCTATATGCCCACATGATTTCATCTGCCATAAGAGAAAGAGTTCATTCTTCAGGCACTTGGATCAAAACCTTCCATTTCAAAACATCCGGCAATGATGAAGTGGGGAGGGAATCCTTCAACTTTCTGTACAGTGAGCATCCATCTGCCCCATTTTGTCTTTTTCATAACTGAAATTTTAAAACTTCCCTGAGGGAAAATAGCAAGAGGGTCAAGATGAAATATTTTTCATTTGTAATCTTGAACTATAAAGCCATTTTTTATTGAAATTAAAATATTGTTAAGCAAGAAAATAATAATTTTGTGTGTTCTTAATTGCAAAACCTGCCATGATGTTGGTTAAAATGACACTTGCTGTATTAAGGATTTGGCATTACGAATTACTATCAGCTTCTGATAAGACTTCATTTCAGGTAGTCTTAATTTACAGCTATACAAAGTTAATTGCTCTCTAAATATGGCTTTGTCTTATTCGGGGAAAAAAAAAATGAAATAGAGTTTTTACGCATACAATTAACATGCCCTTATATCAGCAAACTCATTATTATGGGCATACAAGGCATGGATGGATCCCAGAATAATGCAGCTGGAATTCTGTTTTCACACAGAATACAATTTGAAGTTACCATGACATTTTTAATGGGTTCAGCTGCTCCAAGAGAGAAGTCTGACATTTTGTAGGGCCACACATCCATGGAAGTTTCATTTTGATCTGGGGTTCATGCTGTAATTTTCAAATCCAGTTGTTTTTTCTGCTATGCCCTAACGTTGCATTCTTGCAGAAGTTTATAAAACCAGTTTTACAAACAAGTTCCAGTAGAAAACTCGAAGATGTAAATTAAAAGCAGGATCACCTTTGTGAAAATAACAAGGATGAGCACACACAAAACAGCTGGAGGAAAAGGGTGGGAAGCAAAGCTTGAAAACATCAGGAATGAAGCTGAATGTGAGCTGGGCTGTGTTGTTCACAGAATAACTCCCATATCCAGCTCAAAGAGGTAATTCATACCTCATATCACTTGTATTCAAGAACAGCAACATTCAAGATCCCACCTTACTTTGGCTTTTGTACTGTACTCATGTTGTACTCATTACATTATTCCATTACAGTGTGTTGTAAAACTGTAGGCGATGTTGAGTGAGTTTATTAACTTTCAGAAAGAGCACTTCAGGACCAGAAAATCATTTATATTACTGTTATTATCATCCAGTTGTACTAGTCCAGCAATTAGAAATGCACGTACTAGAAAGGAGAAATTACTCTTGTTTCAGACATGAATGTTCATATAACTCCTGATTGTGTGGAGCCTCAACTCACATTGAAGTTAGTGAGGGTTAAGAGTACTCAGCACCACACAGCATTGGACTTCAAAGTTGTGAGTGTCGTGCGTGCAACCAATGTAAAATGTCACTGTGCTTTTGTATGTTATTTTACGTGTGTAGTGATGTCAACATGTCTTGCATCATTATCATTTATACCAAACGTGAAATTACCTCAACCAGCCAAAGTTAAACAAACCCATTGCTGCATTACATATGCTTTGAGAGCCTGCAACTGACTTGTGCTAGTGGAACCAAGTGAAGGTTTACTGTTAAAGAACTCTAGAAATTTGCATTCGTTTTAGCTTCTTTAAAATGGACACATACCTGCAAACTAGAACTATGCTGATTAGTTTCAGCCTGTTTGTCTACAGAATGAGAGGTTTACAGCAATGTAAAACTATCTCCAGGAATTTTAATGCTATCACAAGAGTTAGTATTTCTCTGAATTTTATAAGGAAGCAGTGAGAAAGAAATTGCTGTTCCACATGCCCTGAAGTCCTGATTTTACTAAGCATTTAGAAACTCTGGAGATTTGCTGTGTATACATCTTAAATATTTATTTGACTAGCAATTTTGTGTGCTTATGTTCTAAGTTTTAATTCCAGGAAATACTGTACTGGCACATAGAGGCAGACAAATTCAACCTGGTGAATCAGACTATCTACATGTTTCTCTTTTCTTTCTAGGTGTTTTGAAGACATCAGGTCAAGAGATGGAAGCAATATCTTGAAGAATAGGAATGACAAGACAATGGATATGTCATAATGAGGAAAGTTATGACGTGTGTCATTTGGTAAGTCAACAATAATAAAATAGAGCGAAAGGACCAAGAGACTTGGTACTAACTGATAGTGAACAATCACCACACTTCACCAGGCAAAGCAGATGAGCCAGAATTTATTTGTAGCAGTATCTCCACTAGCAATGAAGATGAGCAGGTAGCTGCACATACCTCTTCTTTTTCAAATGGAGTGGGAGGACATCATACTTTTCTAGAAGATAGGTCTTTGTCCTCCTGAATATTGTACAGTTTCCCTTCCCTCACATATATTTGAAAATGAGCATTCATTGTCATGCCTCTACAGCATTGGGCAACAGGAAAAAAAGACTAGGAGTATGACCAAACTGGAGAGAAGGCTACACTCCCTACCTCTCATCCATCAGTGCCTTCCACTTCGTTTTAATAATGTGTGTAACCAACATCTATACTGTACATCAGCACACAGAGGATTTGCATTGAGGATTTGCATGTTAACTGCATTGACACAAATCTGGGAACATTGTGTTAGCAATTATATTTTCAATCCAAATTAATTCTTTTTTTCCATTTTAAATTGTACTGCATCTTTGTTTTCTTGTTTAGAGTCATTAGTGGTGGGAAACTTACACTCCCCTTGCTGCAGGGATCCTTCTGCTTGAGTCAGTAGCAAATAGCTCAGAGATTTGCCAGTGCAGGATTAGGCTGCTCTTCAGATGGTGTAAATTATCACAGCTGAATTGGAGTAAATAGCACAGGGGCTGTTTACTCAGGGATCAATTTTTAAGGACTGTCAGACACCCTCTGGCAAATACAGCACAGCTGTTCAAACATGAAAAGGCCAGGGCAAGTGTTGCTTCTCTGTGTACCCAGGCACAGTCTGGCATCATCACACAACTTGTTCTCATCAAGGGGCTGTAAACAGGCTAAAGTCTGGGCACAAGTACAGCTACATTAAGGACATAGCATGGTAACCTTCTGTGAGAGCCCTCCCTAGAAAAAGAATCAAACAGTAGTGTGTAACTCTCCTCTTTCAGCTTGGTTTGCAATTGATTTCTCATTGCAGGATGTGATGTTTGTTGGTAAGGTCATTATCTGATTTTGAAGGTGTCTTGTTCCTTTGCTGTCCATGTGACAGCATTGATTTTGGAATAGGTACTCTATTAAATATGTCCACATTCTGCATTTGGGCTTAATAAGCTACAGCATGGCCTACCTTTTGCTTCTTAGGACAAGACCTAAAACACAGACAACCACTTTTGTTTTAACTGGCCTTAGATCTCTTGGTCTATATAGCGTTACATCCCCAGATATAAATCCCAGCCTCTGAGCCATAGTTCAAATAAAATAAACTTGCTAGGTGCAGGGGTGCTGTGGCTGTATCATTTACTGTTCTAGTTTACACTTTTGCACCTTTCACATTCTCAAATAACTTACTGTGTAGCTTTTGGGTTGATGTGAATTATGCCCTGAGGCCAGAGCAGCACACATTTGGCCTGTATCAGCCAGTCACCCATCAGAAAGTCTGTGAGTAGTATTTTGCACCCACACAAATTCAAAGGCACATCACATGCATTTCATCTCTGATTGCATACTTTGGCTGAGCACCACCTGGCTGACCCCAAAAACAAACACATACTGTGTCTTACGCTCAACTAAACATGTTCTGTATTGGTTCTTAATATACAGATTTATCTTGCCTTGACTGTACTGACATGTATCTTAAACAGAACATAAAATGAATTTAATTATACGTCTTTTTCCAGAAGCCCTCATTTTTGCAAGATAATCTTAAACAAGGTTTTATAAACACTTCTGTTTAAACCTGTAAATTGCCCGTCAAACACATGTTTAGCATGGGGACGGTTTCATCAAAACAGAAGAAAAAAGAAAAAGATCAGTTTTAGCATGAGTGACTTGCCATAAGCCAGGGAAATCGAATAATCTACAAGTAAGAGTACTTGCTCAAGATAGCCTTCGGCTGATTTATCCAACAGGCTCCTGCTTCTGTTGCTTTTGAAAGATCTTCTGAGATCAGTAGCAGGGAATCCTTACATTGCTTTCAGGATTTGTAAGATGAACACTAGGTGTCATCCATTGTAGACTGTTGTGGTCCGTCTCTAGTTGTGAACATTAAATTATGAATGTCTTTATGGCTGGAATTGTCACGTCGTAAATAATTTTCCTTTGGCTAGATGGGGTCACCATATGTATGGATGACCATTTTCAATTATATACAAAATATCAGAGATTTGATCACATAGAAACCATTTATGGGTTTTATGTTGAAGGTGAGACCACAGTCAAAGGTTTGGATTGCTAACATAACATTGGATTGCTAAATATTGTTGGCGGAGGATAAAAACAGGCTACTTTAAAATACTTCAAACTGATTATTAGATAACTTTAAGTGGAATGTTAGTGGGTGGATGAGCAAACAGCAACAAGGATGTAACAGCATGTAATTATTTGATTTGATGTTCATGTTTGTTCCAAAAGTGCTAAATAAAAATAATAAATAAATAAATAAATAAATAAATAAATAAATAAACATGGCAGAGATGTTACTGGTGTTTTCTTTGCTCCTCCACTTCTCCTCTCTACGCAGACCAGACTACTCAACATGTTAGGAGGTGGGTGGTTATTTGCAGATATTCCATGTTAGACCTAAGGAAACCATACTAACTGAAAGATGATGAGGCTTTACACATTCCTAAGTTTCAGTCATGGAAAGAAAGCTTGTCCTAAGATCAGTCAACTGGATAGGCATGCTTAGTTTTCTTTGGTAGTAGTAGGCTTGTTTTCCCCAATAAGGTCAAATACTAAGACTGGTTTGGTTTTGTGGCTGTGCTCTGTAGTTTATTGGAAATCCGTTACCATGCATGAGGCATTTATGCTGGCAGTAGGCCAGCTGAAAGCTGTTTGTAAATTCAAATACCTCTAGCATACCCTCTTTTTGTTAAATTAGGTGGTTAAAACATCCTTCTTGTACTTTAGAAGTTGCACCTAAACCAGCTGCAGGGCATTTGACTGCAAGATTCTTTTGTGTTGTTCCCCATATACCTTACAACTGGATTTCTTCTTCTAAGAAACAAAATATTATATAGCAGAGGTGCCAGTTGCATCCCTTAGATAGCAGCTCTCTAATAAAAGGAAGCATGTGCAAGGCAGGGACCAACAGGCAAGGGAGCAGCATTGCCATGTACATTCACCAGCTCCCAGGAGCACAGGGTCACCATGCATCAGCTGTGATTTTCCCCTTGTCAGGAAGTGCCAGGCAGGTGCAGTGGCAGCCTTTTTCAGAACAGTGCGAAAAGCCTTCTGAAAATCTGTCCCCAACATCTGGAAGTATGCAGCTACCAACTTCTCGTGGGAGGCTGAAGCACGTTAGTGCTGTGCAAGCTCTCCCTGTCAGCCAGGGTCTGCGTAGTAAGGGAGGTGGTGCCTGCAGTAAGTGGGCACCCACTGAGCTACACCTCATTTCCGTGACCTAGCTTACCCAGCTGCAGGCACTTGCTGGCAGAAATGTAGCTATGATACAAGAAAGGAGAGCGCATCCAGGCTGCAAGACAGCAAGCTGCTGGGGAGCACTGCACCAGGACCAGGCACAGGAAGGCAGCATCCTGTGTTTCAGCCCCATTGTGCAGTGTTAGGTGCGTCTCTGATTTGCAGAAACAATCCAGGAGCCAGAGCAGAAGCAAATGTTGAAAGATTGGCTCTTTGCAAAACAAATATCAATGTTTTAATCTGGACACCAGACAGTTTTGCTCCTCCAATAGATGAAGTGGGTGGTTCAGAAGCCATTTTTGAGGCTTGGAGGTTTCAGTTGTATTTCTTTGTTTATTCCCTTACCTATAATCATCTCTGACTCTCTCTTATTTACAGTGTTTCAGAGCAAGAGCTCACACACCTAATGCTGATTTAATTCTGCTGGACTAGGTAAGTGGCTCCCCTGTGGATATCCTGTTCTCCTGTGAATCATCATTCCTCCTGGCTATGTCCTCCACCTCAGTTCAAAGACCCAGGATGTATTAGGTATGAAGACATAAGACAGCGCAAACAGATTAGCAAAGATACACACAAAGAAATGCATCCCAGCTTCTCTCTTGTGTGCCTCTGAAAACTGGCATGGTCAACACAATACTAAGCCCTTGTTTTACAACAAACAATAGAAAGGAAAAAAAAGAGACACTTTGGAAGTTGTTTAGTTTACCCAGAGTTTTCTACAAATTACCTTTTCTAAGTATTTGCAGTTTTGTACTTAATTCTTCCTCACACTTGGAAAATCTTTAGGCTAGATCTACATCTGATGGACAATGGCATCTGCAAGCTTCAGCAGAGCAGCACTACCAGCATCAGCAGAGGACTTGGTACTACTACCCATTTAAGTATTGAGCCTTGCCAACAAACACACAAATTAAAGGAACATGAAAGCGTGTGGTCTGTTTGTTTCGAGTTTATACACTCTGTTGTATTCTTGATGGTTTTATTCAATTTTTTTAAGCTATGCGAACAACTGAAAAAAATCTGTACCAGGGAAATGCTGAAACTTAAAGTTGTGAGGTCAAACTAGATTATTTTAATAGTCTCTTCTACCTTCATAATCTTTGAACACAATTTTGAGCTGATAAGTCAGTTAAAGTCTCTATTTCAGCAGTGTGTTTTACCTAGAAGATTGCACAAATAATTATTCTTTTACAATTTTGAACCTCTTTTTTTTTTTTTTTTTTTTAATTGAATTTTGACCTCCCCTTTTAAATGGGTGCCTTTTAATCCTTAGGTTTAAGAATAAGAGCAGTGCTTGATTTAAGATGGCAGACAATGTTCTTGGACAGTGAGAGAGACTGTTTTTGTAGGAGCATTTGGACTGTGTTTTTCTAAGTTTTTCATTTGTACTGTGTTTTTCTAAGTTGTTCATCCTGTTAGTGGAAATAGCTGTAATGAAGGACCAAAGTGCTGTCATTTTTCTGTCATTAAGTTCATATCAAAGGGTGATAAAATGTGCTGCTCTTACATCTTCAAGTGGATTGTGTCAGTCTTTTATTACGGTAATCAATTGTAATTAGCAATGCACTGAAAATGACTGAAAACATCATTTTCCACCACTGGAGAGAAAAAGGGGGTTATTCAATCTGGAAGGTGGTTTGTAGTTGCCAATTAGGCATGCCAGAGCATATGCTTGAACCTTCACTGTGGACATAGTATAACACACCCAAATTCCTCCCTGTCATTTCATCCAGGACAGTGGTGAACAAGATGAGGGCTGCTAGCTTTTTAATGGATGCTATCCAGTTCCTTAAAGCAGTTCCAGCTCCAAATTCACCCTATTAGGATGCACACTTACTGAGTTAATTTTGCGTTTAGTGTTTGTGCAACAATGACAATTGACAGCCTCACACTGGAGTAATGACAAGGCAATAAAGCTGTCTGCATGATGATGGTGCTAAACATGGAAAAATCAAGCTAGAGCCAACTTTGCCTGTCCCTGTTGAATATCTTGTGACTTTCTGGTACCAACAAAAAAGGGAGCCAGCTGGGATGGGGATGGACTTTGATGATTTGGAAGATGAGGGAGAATACTTTTAAAATAATTCATTTTCTGGCCCAAACGAGATAAAACCTAGTCTCAGTGTGGTCAGGAGCAGTCTCCTTCTGCCTGCAGGATGGCTAGGATTCCACATGTGCATTTTTAAGGCTGTAGCATGGACAATATCTGAGAACAGAATGTGGCTATTTCTGGCACAATGGAGGTTGCAGTTAATGACATGGGAATGTGATTTTTTTTTTTTCTTTTTTTTAACCTGGCATCGCTCCTTCAAGCAAATTAATGTTTGATACATTTGCATTTCTACATATCGTTAAATCAGATGCCTACTGCAGGACGTAAAGGTTATGTCTGCTGGCAAAACTAAATCCTACTAATGCACTTTTCCTAACACACTGAGGGAATTTGGAGTCTCTCCGTTTGAAGCTGACTTTGTATTTTGACTAATTGCTTCTGGTAACAGTTAATAGCATTCTGTGTGAAGGTATTTCATCTGCTGACAGCAGATTGATGAAGGGACACAGTTCACGTTTCCAAAGGGAACATCAGGAAACACATTACCAGCTTCATTAATCTGTTAATAATAAAATTAAAGTACAAATAAAATGTGAAGAATTGGGTTCTGTTGTGAAAGTCACTTTAACAGGAGGCTCTGAATAAAGGTCAAAACAAACTCTGATTTCTGATGTGTTCTAATAGTAGAATCAGAGGAGAGCATAGTAGAAGCACTGTAATTAATCTGGCTATACTGTAATTGTCCCCAAATGATACAGAAAGAGTTTGACAAGTGATTTTTTTTCTCCTTGAGAACATTTACAAAACCTGGAACGCAAATCTTTGTCACACAACATTTAAGTGTTAATCCAATTACACAGGAAGCTTTCAACAACATAGGTACAGGAGACAGGCAGATTTTCCCTGCCTATGTATTTCCAGCTGTTAATTCAGTTGAATCTCAAATTCACCCAGCAGGGGCAAAAAAAAGAGAAGACTCCGTGAGCAGTTCTCCTGGCAGCAGTCACAGAAGTGAGCCTGACAGCAGAATAAGGCTTGATCAAAGAGTCAAGAGACCAGATCAGACATTCCTTTTCTTGCAAGGATGGCGTTGGCTTGCCGTCTGCCCTTGTGACAAATGAAAACAGTGTAAAACTGTGCACAATCAGCTCACTGTCTGTCACTTTTAAGGATAACTCCCAAGCCTGTCAGGGCCCTGCACATCTCTAACATCAGCCTTCCTAGCCACATCCTAGTTTAGCACAACAGCTTAGCCTAGCTTTGGCACTTGAGTAATCGTGCTAGGATCTTCAGCTCATATGGCAAAACAAAATGCTAAGAACAAGAAAACTGTGTTAATGGGTTCTGTAGGAAAACCTCCAATTCATCTACAGTCCTGCTCGCTACAGCTGAGCAATTGCCCCACAAGCAATCAGTTGCAGAGCATAATTTGGGGACGCAGCTGCAAGGAGTGGAGGGCTTCCTGCAGCCTGGCAGAGTGCAGTCTGCTGGGAGCACCTGAACTGAAGGCATGCTTATTAGGGAGCCCAGCTAGGCAAACAAATACATAAACATGTTAACATGAGGTATTTGAAAGGAATGGCTCATTAAATCAGGCAGGATGGCTGTATGGAAAACTGATAGCTCTATTTTAAAAATCAGCAGGCTGCCCTTTTGGTATATGCAAGTCAGAATGAGCCTGTATAGACTTTCTCTCTTCTGGTTATTTGAGGGATAATTTTGGACCTCATGGAGAGCAGATTTCCAGCGTGAGAAGCACCATGTGGAGTTAGTCATGTCAGCAAAGAGGCTAGGGGAGGAGGGAGGACGTGCTTGTCTCCTGGTCTCAGAGAGGAGTTTGCAGCTAAACGTGGGATGTGTGAACACAGGGGAGAGGAATTACCCGGTGTTGATGGGCTGGGGGCCTGGGAAAGGCAAGAAGCCCAGAGCAAATGCCCGTCAGTGCAAGAACACCCATAGCTGGAAATCAGAGCTAAACTGGGCTTAGAGGCCAGGAAATTAGTGGGTTGTGTAGTGGGTAATTAAGCACCGAAGCAGAGTATGGGAGGGAGCCAAAAAGCAGCCTGCTCTGGACAGTTACCTTCCATTAGCACAGAGCTGTCAGAGGAAGGGGCAGGACAGTTTCACACAAACATGCAGATTTTTCACTACAACATGTAGTGAGAATCCTCATGCTCAGGAGTACCAGCCTGACTCTAACTGCTTGCTTTATGCTCAGTTTCACATATAATATTTATTGGCCATCAACATCAAGTTAGCTCTCTAATCCATATTCTGGAGGTTGGAGCGCTGGAAGTGCTGCTATCCATATCTTGGATTCATGAAGAGCCAAGTTGTCTGTGTCTGGAGGAAGATTTTCAGCAAAGTGACAAAAGGCAGATTTCATCTGCAGCTGCTTGGGGAGCTGGCAGTTGCCTGATTTGAATTTTGTTAGCTGAGGACTCTGCTGCCTTCCACCTCTACAGTCAGAGCTCACAAAGCACTCACAGCTCCTACTAACAGGTTATTCCATACCTCCTCCTGTTCCCATTTCTTCTTGCTGTTCCTTTTCCTACTCTTCTGGAAGGGGTCTCTCATATAGAGTTTAATTCCTTAAAATCAGGGGACTTTTTGCCAAATTTTAACCAAAAAATCTCTCTCAGAAAGTTCTCTCTGACCATGCAAAGACCCCCAGAAATGTATCCTAGGCATTGTAGAGCAAAGCTTTTTTACTATAGCATTTGTGAGAGTTAGTTCATCAGATAGAGAGCCAAGCTGTTTTCTGGGGCACATGCTGCAGGGCCCTTCCCACTGAGGAGGTGTGGTGGCAGGGCCACCAGGATCAAAGAGGCTCCAATGCCAGCAGCACAGCATGACAAGAACCCTGGGGTCTGACGCAGATCAGCCCCTGTCTCACAGGGCATCCTCTCTATGTAATTCAATTGCACTGTGCTTCCCTTTCTTACATGTCATAGTGGACTAGCTCCTTCATTTCAGATTTTGATACCCATGGAAGATTTCTGCCTCTGTTGGTAATGGTTGGTAAGTGAACTCACAGCTGCTCAGGATATTTCCAATGGTTATAAGAACTGAGAAGACCATCTGCAAGGTTGCTTGCTACCTACCGGGTTGCTGTGTCCTCGTCACAGTCTTCCCCTGCTAGATCGGCTGCATCTCGAGGTGAGCTTCATACTGCTGTTGCCTAGGCAGGTGATCCTGCAACTGCCTGTCACAAAGGTGATTGTACCTCTGGCATTTCTTCTGTTCCTTTCTGTACAGTACATTGCTCTCATAATTGCTTTCTCTTTCTTCTCCTGGTTGTTGGGATGCCTCTACTCTTTTGAACAGATCTGTCAAAACTTCTATAATACACAGGATGAGCTGGAAGCAAACCTAAAGAAAAATGTCACTTATTTCTTTAATGGGTTCATTGCCACCTTCTTTCTCTTCCACTTTGGACTGCAGATGTTGACCAAAAGGGATTCTTACTTCGGGTTTCTGTATCCTATCACCCTCTAAAATACATTTCTCTATAAAGTTAAAATATGCCAGTGAAAATCTCTGTTTTTGTGTTCAAATCCTCATTGTTTATGACCAACACCACTGAACTTCATTTTTTGTTCTCTCTTCAGACAGTGAATAGCAGAGCACGTGCTATTCTGCATGGAGGATTGGGATTAGTACAGACAAAGCAGAAAAAACATTATTTAATTTTGAAAAATTAGGAATCAGATTGTCTATTCAAAAAGTTAATTGCTTTTTATGTTTTCTCACTTTTTTTTTTTAAGCAGGGGCAATGTCTCAGCACTGTGCCCACAATGCACTTACAATGTCCCTCTGCCTCTCAACAGTTGATCCACTCAAAGCCAAACACCTCCTGCTCTGCAGATTTTTCTTTCAACTTTAACAGGGAGCAGCAAGGTGAGCACGGCATAAGGGCCAGGGGTTCAGGGCCTGGCCGATGGATAAGGGACACAGTCTCGCAGCCCCAAGCAGGGAGAGCAGGGCCATTACTAGGGGCAGCCCAGAGTCCAGATCTCCAGGCAAGCCCACAGTGGCCAGGCAGGTCCAAGCTCAAGCCAAGTCATTAGCCCATGGGTCAGGGTCTGGATCGCTGTGGTCTGTGGCCAGGCAGGAGCACAACTATGACCAGTGCAGATGGGGCTATGCACCAGAGCCTCAGCTGAAGATCATCGATCAAGATAGGCACCTACATATGTACCTGGTGTGTCAGGCTCATCTATCAAAACCATCACATATAGCCTAAATGGTTGCTGTCTCCTTCAGAAGGCTCTTTTCAGCTCCCTGGGGTTTCTCACAGTAAACCCAAATAGTAGGAAACTGAAAAGGAAGATTTTAGCATCAAAATAGTAACCTGGCTAAGGAAGAGCAGAGGGAAGTAAAGTACATCTGTTTTTTTTGTTTGTTTGTTTGTTTGTTTTTCCAGGAGGTGCTTAAGAGGAGACTTGCTTACTCTGCAAATAAATTAGATGAAAGTTTCTAACGGGAAAGGGCCATTTCATCTGGCAAAGAGCAAAGAAGCAAAATGAAGAAGTTGGAAGCTTATTGGAGATGTGTGTTGCTACAAAGATAGAAGGCAAATGAGGGTATGTAGCTGATATGAGAACAGTTTAATATGGGATCTTCCCCATTCCTCTTAGTCTTACGTCAGTGTTTGGATATCTTTCTCCATGGCTCAATCAGAGCTTCTGAGCTTGGTGCAGAATTTGTTGAGGGAGATGCTTTGGTCTGTACTAAACAAAAAACAGAGGAGACAGTCGTGGTTGTCCCCATAGCTATAAAATTGATGAACCTATGGGACTCAAGCTTACTTTAAAGATCATGTCTCTGCCAGACCTGGGGAGAAGGACGGGTACCACCTGAGGTGGATATGTTGGACACCGACCTGCTAATGCTCTTGTGGTACTACATTTGTAACCAGAATTCCTAGCTGAGTATTTTCAACACATTTTTAAGGAGCTAGTTTCTATCCCAAGCCTGAAGCCTGCAATGATTTATGTCCTTGACACACTACAAGGGATGCCACCAAGAGATTGGGGGGTACAATCCCCAAGTCAACTACAAGCTATACAATCTGGTGTATGTCAAGTCAAAGGAACAACTCACTGCTGTTAAGACCAAAACTCAGCAATGTGCATGAGTCTTTGAAGCTTCAGGGTCCAGAAGGATCAGAAAATTTACAGGAAAGAAAATACTATTGAGCCCTGTTTTGCGGTCACAGGCACTGTGGTCTCTTAACAAGAGTTAAAAACCTAGATTATTCCTTGATAATGGAGGTGTAAGGGAAGATGTGTTGCAAATATATTATAACTGCTGGAGGGATTCCTCTTTGCTCATGGTGGGTAGTGTCTCCCAGGCTTTGCAGGAGCCCTGGCCAAACTCAACCAGGCAGCAACGCAAGGCTGGGGCATGGGGACAGGCCTGCAAGGACAGGACCACCAGTGGGAGGCAGAGGCCTGAAATGCCAGCCTTGTTGTGCCTGGGTCGTCAGAGCCAGGAGTGGAGCCTGGGGGTAGGTGGGAAGGTGGGACTGTGTGGTGCAAGATCTCAGGGGCTGGCTGGCCCCCTTCCCCCCCTTCCCCCCTTCCAGAGGGAAGGAAATGAAGTCCTTGCATATTCAGGGAAGTGGGACTGTATGACCCCTCTCTCTGTAAACAAGGGCACATTGGAGCTACATGTATTTTTATGTGTATGGGTTTCTGCTTCAACTGTCTCTTTCTCTAAGGAGAAAGAAGGCCAGACAGGCCCTCAGGTTACTAAGTGCTTTGGCAGCCCAGCCTCTGCAAGAAATATAAAGCTGCAGGTCCAACCATTAAGTCTTTGACAGGACCATGCAACCATCCCTAATAGGATCCCCCCCCCCCCCCCCCCCCCCCATCTTCTTACACTTGGTAGTCTTAAATTTGCTTAAGCTATAAGAGTCTCTTTGCTCCCAATATTTTCTCATGTCTTCCCTAAGTAAGCCTATGTTTATGACATTAAATACATTCACTATATATTGGTATCAAGCAATTGCTTTTAAAAGATAATCTTCCCGTTATTACCCTTTTATTTCCTCTGCTATTTTTCTTGGTGAGTTATGTGGGTAAGAAATTACTGCTAGTTTGTCTGGAGGTTTCCCTGAGGAACCTTGTCAAAATGAACAATCCTTTTACTAAGCTTTCCAATAAGGAAGAGCAAAAATAAAACAAAATAATTAAATAGCTTCTGGAAGAATTCAGTGTCTAAAACCTTGGGGAAAAATAATGGCTCCATCTATGCTGTTTTGAAAGCCTTTTTAGTAGCTCAGTGTTTATGTTCTGCATAGGGTCTTCCAGTGTCATCATCATCACCATCAGATCTGAGTACTTTCCAGGTGTGCAGTTAAGTGACGGGAGTAACAAGTGTTGTGTGTTTGTTCTCGCATCCTCTTCCCAATGGGTAAGGCTGGTGTGGCTGGGAGCCTTGTTTTGGAAGTATATTGCTTTTGTTTGAGGCATATTTTTTGTTGTTGTTTTTAGTATACTTGTTATCATCTGTTTCCATCAAAGAAGTTTAGTAGCACTAAGGAAACAAGCATGCCTCCTAGCTGCCCATTCTCCTGAGTGCTTTGTGGGAAGTAGAGAGTAATTTCTTTCCTCTGCACTTCCACATAGCCTTTAATTGTTTTGTTTTGTTTTGTTTTCCCTTTCCCCCTCCCTTTTCCCCTTTCCCTTTTTTCCCTTTAGTTAAATTGTTTAATTAATAATAATATTTCCTTTAATAATTATTTTTTTTCCTTTAATTAAATTATCCTTATCTCAACCCGTGAGTTGTTCTTTCCTTTACTTCTTCCCTGACTCATCTGAGGAGGGGGAGTGAGAGAGCGGTTGTGGTGTTTAGCTGCCTAGCATGGTAAAACCACCACAAGCGGGGACCGTGGTGGGATCAACTTCCCTGACCTGCAGCCTGACCCAATGACATCCCGCTGATTCCTGTGCTGCCGCAACTTGGGGGTGACCTCAGCGTGTTTGTTTATCCTGGAGTCAAACAGTATGTGGGGACTTTGACTCTGCCTTAGCCTGCCTGGCCCAAAAGTTCACATCTCCATAGAGGAATCGCTGGCGAAAAGTAGATGGATTGGATCAACTCCATGATATCGTCCAATGGCAGCTGGCTATGAAGCCTTTGAGGGACCTATGTCATGGATACCCTCCTGTGACAGTAGCACCCTCTTCCTTGCTGACCCACTGAGGGCTTTTTGCCTCCCGAAGGGGTTGTGTGGTGCAGAGAGGAGAGGCTGGCACCGTGGTTCAGGTTTCTGAACACCTAGACATGCACAATTTCCTCCAGTCCCATATTGTAGCGGTGAAAGGAGAGGCCACCACCCTGCCAATGCCTGCAATGGACAAGGGCTCTCACAGGTTCTTTGTTCTGTATAGAAGCAACAACAAAATTCGTCTTAGGCATGATCACTCACAGGCCTTCTGAGGCAGCCAAAATTGACCCATCCATTTTTGAGAGAGAAGGTGGGGGGAAACAATCTCCAGTGGTCCCAATTATTCTGTTCAATAGAAAAAATACTTCCAAGTAGTGATCTCAGTAGGGAGGTCAGCAGCTCCTTTTGTGTATTAAATTAAAATCTCTGGGGGAACATTAGGCCCTGTAATTTTTATTTCTCAGATGCAATTTAAGTCTTTCATCAAAAATAAAATAAATAAAATAAAAATAAAAAACATAATAACTGAGCTCTGTGATAACCAGAAGATTCATTTTCATGTGAAGGATGAAAATAGCTAGCAAGATGTTAACAAATTCCACAGGGAGAACAATGTAATGATAAAAATAATGATAATAATTTATTTATTTATTTATTTATTTATTTTCCCAGAAAGCAGTCTCAAAAACCCCACAGGAGATTTTACAGACGTGCCCACAGGCTGGGGAGAAACCAGTTCCCATTTGCTCAGGACAGACCAGCTAAAGCCACCAGAGAAAGAAGGGGCAGACTGTTGTCGCACTGGTAATTAATTCTTATTTTCATTGCAAGGGATATTTGCCATTTCCTTCTGTTTTCTTCCTTCTGTTTTCTAACCGTGGATACCTTAAGGCTGAGTTTCTACAAGGCATGAATGCAGGGCTGGTAAGCAGACTGCTCCTGCTGCAATTCTCTCTGCAAGCTTGGGAGAGCCAGGGGAAGAGCATCAAGCCCTGAAACCAGGATATGAAGGAGATGAACCAGCAAAGAAAAAGGCCAGTGTGTTATATACAAATTTGTTAGCAAGAATATTAAAAGAATGAAAATCAATTCATAATGAATTCAGGAGGCTTTCTGTACATATTTTAACTGCTTGGTATTATCCCATTCAAGAGGCTCTTCAGCCTCACTAATGTACAGTGTTACACAAGCAAAGTGCTCCAGCATTGATTTTTCTTTTACAAAGGATAATGAATCAACGTGATTTAAGCAACTGAGAATAATGACCAGCCCTGTAACTTGAGCCAAGCACAGGAACTTTCTGGACTGAAGCAGTTTGTATCAGCTCTTTTAATTACATTTGAAGACATACACTGTCCATTAATATTTGACCTCTAATTATGTTTTTAAGAGGTGGTTCTATTGAAAACCAGTTATATCATGAAGATGTTTGCAGAAGCTTAAACCAAAGCAATTTTTTTTCTTATGCAGCCTTTTCAGGAACAATGGTCTAAATTAAAAGCAAGAAATCCTTGCCCTGGCTTGCATTTGGAGGTACTGAAAGGATGTGATTGCCAAGTGGTGGCTGTGAGGTGTGGCAACCACAGCAGACTTCACTCTGCCTGGAATCATCCTGGAATATCCCAAAGCATCCTGAAGCTGGCAGCCCCCTAAAGCCACTGCTTTCTTGTCAGTGGGATTGAGCAAAAGGTGTTTCAAGGCATCCAGCACCTGCCTGTTGTGCGATACTTCTTAGGCAAGAGGCAGGGAGGAAACCTCCCCCTGCAGATCCCCAAGAGCATAAATACAATCCATAGCTATGGTGTAAGCATTTAGGGCTGGAAACACAAAAGAAATTGCTTGGCCCTGCACTTCCCACTGCAGCAATCAGTAGTTATTTGCTGTCTGTGATGGCTGCCAAATGCAGTGACCTTCTGGAGAGCAGAGCCAGGCAGGGCCCTCCTGGGGGTGGCAGGGGCTGCAGTTCTCTCTCCAGGACTCCCCTACCTGCGCCGAGAAAAAAAAAAAAAAAAAAGAATTTCTTCTCTGTCACCCCTTCCCTTGAAGCTCTCTGGTCTCCAAGCTGTCCAGATGTGCTGATATCATCCAGCAGGCCTTGCATAACTTCCCCCTTGAAAAAAAAAAAAAAAAAAAAAAAAAAAGCTGCAGTTTATTTTAAAAAGAACCTCTGAAGCACTTAAAACCAAACTAACAGATGTTCAGAGACCAGTTGTTTCCCCTGAATTCATTGAGTTTCTGGGTGAGCATGGACGTTTGGGCTATAAATATGAACGTTTCTAAAACCAATGCTCAGAAAACATCCGTGCCAGAAACAATATTCTAATGAAGCTGAAAACTGAATTTAGCTTTTAGGTCCCTGTTATCTCTTCCCTCTGGACAGGAGAGAAAGGATCACTGGTTTATTGCTCTGCTACTAATGCCACTAAATAGCTTTAGATGTAACATAAGGAAATCTTTTGTTTTAGATTTAGGGCCACATTATGGGCCCTAAAGCCAGAGCTTGCATTAAGGTACCACAGTGCCATATTCTCTCCTGTGCTTCCTGCCCGGCCTCTGTAAAGTTCATTGTGTTACTTCTGGCTTACACCAATGCAGAAAAAAGGGAAATCACTGCCACTATGAGAGGGACAACTGCAGGGCTTTGGCAGGAGTCTATACAGTGCAGAAGGACCTTCTATGATAGAAACTAAGGATCATGATGACATTAACATGCAGCAGATTTGAAATGAGCAAAATGATATTTAACACCAAATACAAGTTAACCATAGAAACTTGCTATGAGATCTTGTGAACACTAAAGGAATAAGAATGTGTGGAGGGCCACTCCATGACACCCTTCCTGAAACAAGGAATATGGGTGAGAATGGGATGCACAAGGGATTTGAATGGATGCACACAAGGTTGCAGTGTAGACCTGGAACCTGGGAGAGGGTGAGCAAGGTGAGCCAACCTTCTTGGACAGGAATAGGCCCCAAATCTCATGTGTCTTCTGGCTCTTGGGTTTCCCGACTGCTGGTTGACACAAACCCTCTGGGATGCCCCTGGGCTACCTCCATGGCAGCTCAGATCTTCTTGTTTTGTTTTGTTTTTGTTTGTTATTTAACTTCAACGGATAACCTTCAAAGATTCGCCAAACTTTCTCTTTTGGTTTGGTTTGGTTTAAATACAAACTGTTCAGGATGGCATTTACCTTGCTTAATTTAACTGTATTACAAGAGACTGTACTGCAATTTTTCATACACAGACATCCTCAAAAATTATTCATTCAGGCTATTTTACACCCTGCCTGGAAGCAGAAGAAAGCATCTTACCTTAGGACCTCCTGGTGCATGTTTTTCCATCTTTTATTTGGTCTTATTTTGCAATTAGACAAATCACTGGCCATCTGGAAAGGCTGTTTCCCTCACACTGTAAATCTGGATGCAAATCCTTTCCCTATGTATCACATGTGATGTTTCATTAAGCCTGAGCTTTGGTCTTACAGCAGATCTGCAGTATAATTGCCATGGATCTGTACCTTCTTTCTTCACAGTGTTGCAATGGGGTGTGAGAACTGGCTATTGCCTCTGCTCACATAGAAAGCGACTGTGTGAGAGCTTAATCTGTTCAGAAACTATGACCCTGGCAGCGATTTATTTATAGAAAGAAACTGCACAAACTTTCTGGGCTGTGCAGGGAAATATCTGTGCCTTTTGAAGTCTGGCGGGGATGTCCTTGTAGAGGGATGTGGGATGAGCTATGGAGATAACACCACTTCTCACTCGTTTTTTCATACAGCAGTTGCGAGAGAGGGACAGAAAGGACTTCTGCAATTTAATTATGCTTAAGCCATCTTACCTGAGATAAAATCTTAAGTATATCCTTAACTTTAAAGGTGGTGCTAACGCCCAAGAACCTCAGGTAACCATAAGCCTTGTAATAATTTAAGCAAAATGTTGCACAATTTTCAGAGTAGTCTGATAAGGAAGTAAAAGGAAGTGTATTGATCTGTCTGTGTAAAGTCCTAAGCCCAGGATAAGTATGGACTAATTGTTCCTTGCCTGCAGCACTGTAAAATGGTTTTAAAGAGCCCCCTTGTTTCAGGCACTGATGAGAGAAGAAGCCCAGCAGACAGCAGGATCTGGCTGGAGACAGGCTGTGTTACCCGTCTTTGGGAGGGAACACTGGCTGAAGCCGACTGAACCTCCCTATGGACATGCAATTAGGTGGGTTGCTTCCTTCAGGGCCTCAAAATGGTGAGAGCTGAAACAGGGCCTGTTACAGGCATGCTCACACAGCATTTAGTGGCCATGCTTGTGGTGGTTTTTTTAGGAGGTTCGGCATCTCCCCCACACCCTATGTCCTTCAGGTATTTTATCTTAGTTGTGTGACCATCTCCACAGCCATCTCCTCCCCAGGGCCCTCTCCAGTTCTGTCCTTTTCCTTCTCGTCCCATCCACACCCCCCCTATATCTGACTTCAGTTAACAGCTGTGTTTTTATTTTTAGGTTTATTTTCTTCTCCTTTTAGAGTTCCATAATGCTTTGGGTCTGCAGGCTGTGGTGAGGGATGAAGTAGTTAAAACAAGGGCAAAGAAGCCAGAGACACTCCTCATTATTTATCATAAAAGAGCAAGTTTGGGTTTAGTCCAGAAAATCTTCCAAATCTCAAGCCTAGAACCTGCATCAAGCAGAAACTTTCTTCTTGTCTGCTCTGACTGAAGCTATGTGTAGTGGTAGGTACAGCCCAGTGGGAGGAAGGAGCCAGGCCAGCCAGCAAGTTACCCATCCCACCAGAAAAGCTGCTGGAGAAAAACAACAAAAGGCAATTTGGTGACACTGCAAGTCAGGGGGAGGAGAAGGAATAGGTTATTTCAGAAGGATTAAAAGGTCAAAGGCCTCAACATGGAGAAGTCAGCCCCAGACCACCTCAAGCTGTTAGCATGAGATCAGCTGAAAAGCAAATCCAAGGGCTAATTCTTTAGCCTGCTGAGGAGAGCAGTGTGTGTCAGGGAAGATGTTCCCCCACCGCCCACTGGGCATGTCCTGCTTCAGGGATGAACTGGTGTGATGACCCCATGTTGATGTCCCTCCGGCTGTGACACAGCCTCCCCCTTCGTCCCAGGTCTGCTCCTTCCCCCGTGCATGTAAATACACAGAAACAGGTAGGGTCAAGGAAGAAGCCCAAGGGCAAATTCTTCATTCCCCTGACCAAATACAGGGCACTGACATTTCTCTAAGGAGGAGGGGATAGCGGGGAAGAAAATAGCACATCATCTACAACAGCACCTGTCTTCCCAAGCAGGAGTCAGGGAACTGTGTTATTCCAGCGTGAGGGGGATGTATATGAACATACCATGAGTGGTAGGTGGGGAATCTCAGCTGTGTCAGGGCTGATTTTGACTTTGCATGACTATGAGTATCTAATAGTTTGCTTCAAAATAGAGGATATCTTCTGCTTCCTCGTTGCATGGTGGAAAAGGAAGAGAAATGATGCAGGATTGTGCTGTGACCATCCCAGGGCTGTGATTCTCCCTGGTTGTTATCCCTCACCTCAACAATGTAAAGAGAAATAGCCTGAGCAGCTTTCTCCACACTCAGCAAACTCAGTATACCCCTCCATTTCCAATCCCTTACATTGCCCTTCCTCATAGTCAAGGATAGGGAACAGTTCTACACCATCTGCAGGCTTCCTGTGCTCAACAGCTGTTTCCAGAAGTTGCGCATGCACCCCCCCAGATAACCAAAATAAGCTGCACAGCAGGAAAGAAAAAGGCACTCACTCCCACCCATGAGGCTGCCTGTTACATTTTTCTCTTCTCCAGCTTGAAGGGTATAATCTTGGTTACCTCTCCTTACAGACTCCAGGTCTCTAGTTGACAAGGCTTTTCAGCAACCCCAGATCAAAGCATATGATATTCGTCTTTGTGATTAGGGGCCTGACCCACAGGTGGCTTTAAAGGAAGGGATCTCAGTGGGCTCTGGATGAAATCCTGAACTGCAGACTTCAGCGTCCGATGCTGTGTGGCATCTCTCCAATTCTTGCTGCACTTCCTTTGCCTAAAGCAGGTATTATGCTCTGGCAGACCCCTGGTGAAGAACTGCTCTGCCAGCCTGGGACAGGTAGAGTGGTGATGGGGCTGCAGGTACCACCTTGCTGGTCAAAAACCAGCCTCCTGAGGCTGCTTCTCCCCGGCCCGTGGTACTAAACCTGAGAGCAGGGCACCACCTAGAGGCATGCCGTCTGTAGTAAGGCTGGAAGAGAGAAGCGCAGGCAGGCTCCAGCTCTTTTCTGTGAGAAAAACAGTGTAGTGTGGTGCCCATCAGAAACTAAAAGCATCAGAGTTCTCATTTTCCTGCTCCTTATTTTATCAAAACAAGTTGATTAGTTCCAACAATAAGCGCAAATCTGGAAGCACTCTGAGAGACTGAGCTGTGGTCAGATAGACTGGGAGGGAAAACTCAGCCAACAGCAAAAACAGTCCCATGGGAGCCTTTAATTGGGATATAATCCAGGCAAGATGCTCTCGATTTACTAGTAACTTGGTTTAGGCAATTTTTCTAAAAGTTCAGCCTCAATGTTTATGCATTAAACAAAAGCAGTTTTTTGCAATTGCTGGTTTTCATCACCCAGCATATCACAGCCTTTTAATCTTAAATAGCTGGAGCAGTCTCTCTAGGCCAGAAAGGACTAGGATCAGAGCACTTCTGAGGTCAGCAGGTATTTCTCTCTTCTCTTCATGCAAGTCATTTCCTTTGGCACTTGGACACTGAGCTGAGGTATCTATTCCTTGCTCTGAACCACCTGGGTTCCTGTCCTTGTGCTCAGATCTGCTTCCCAGAACCTGGGGAGCAAGTTCCTTCAGAAAATAAATCCATCTGCCTTAGCTTTCTACCTCTTTCTCATTTTCTTCTTTATAGGTTATCCTTTTCCTTTTTGCAACTGCTCCTTCCATTAAAAACCTATTACTGGCCTCTCCCCTAAGTAGCTATTTAAAAAATATAGCTAAGCTTCTGAAGGCAGTTTGTTTTGTGCCACAGGGATGGCACATCATGAAGTTTATTGAGCTTCTGAAAACTGTTACTAGTATAAAGTAGATGTCCATAACTGTAATTATCACAACTGGAGACTAGCTCTGGATCTATTTGCACTGAGATTTGGCATTTTCCTACATTAAGTCTCCGTGTTCTGCCACGTACTTGGAAGAAGCTTGTTTTGAAAACCACTTAAGCATGTGTTTAAAGATGTTCTTCAGGTCAGTGGAATTGGTGATGCACTGCTGAGCACAGGTTAGGAGTTCAAATGAGCCCAGCCGTGGGGACCTTGCAATTTTGGGAGCTGCATGGATCTTCTGCAGGAACTGTCTCTCCTGTATGGCCCCCAAAACACATTTCTTTCTTGTGTGCCATTTTAGGCTTGATCCCCTGAGATTTTCAATTTACCTGCCTCTTTCCTGGTTCATATTGCTCTGTGACTAAGCCAAATGCCGGTGTTACACTGCACAAAGGATGAAATGCCCTGCAGTTTATTCATTGCTTAGATGCATTTCCCATGCAGTGGGCCTACACTTCTGCTTCAGGACTCTTACAGGACAGCAGTTTAGGCTGCGTGCAACTAATCAGTGCCTTTTTTATTATTATTATTTTAAATCTTTTTTTTAGCTGCAGCCTGCTTTGCTACGAGGAAATGTGCTGCAGGTCACCGTAAATCCTGCTCGGAAGCCCGAACGGCTCCGCTGGTACCACTGCCCTCTTTTGGGGAGGCTCCGCACTGCACCCTTCGCTGCAGCTGTGGGTTTTGGAAATGGGCAGTGCTACCTTGTTTGCTCGTTTCCGAGAAATTCCCATTTGCACAGTGACAAGTGCAAGGTCCTGGATGCCAGCTGATTTATTCCAACTGCATTTCTACCGGTTTCTTTTCTATACGGCACTCGTGTGTATGGTGGCACAGGCAGAGTAAACTTGCTTGTGGCTGAAGCTTGCTTCCAATAAAAACCTCTATACTGCTGGTGTTGGAAATCTCACCTTCTCCTTTCAAGGAATATCTTACGCAACCCTGTACAAGCTGCAGGGAAAACAGGATGTTACTTTCATGGAAGATATAAGTGATGTTTATGGAGAGAGAAGCAACAGAAGGGAAAACTGTGAATAGCGACTACATCAGAAGGGTTCTTGGGTGCCCTGACTTGTCCTTTTCTTGTAATGAGGGCAGAAGAAGAAAATGAAACACATCTGCTAATTAACACATAGTGTAATTTCCCTAGAAAAAGGAAGTAGAAGCTTCTGCTTTGCCTAATCCTGAACAAGTTTCCTGTGAAGATAAGTGGGTTTTTGACTGGTATCACTTTGCCTTGCTGCTTTTGACTTCTATTTTGCCAGTGAAACAAGCAAGCTGGAAACAAATCTGCAATGCTTTAAGCTGTGTAATTTAGCCTAGTTCAAAGAGTAAGTATCAGAAAAGGAAGCAAGGAGTTTTATTTCTTTTTTGTTGTTATGCAAAACAGCACATCTTCAAAGTTAGTGCCAGCTCATCTTCTGAGAAACGTTACAGTTCTGCTCACTGGTGGCTGGAGAATTTTTAAAAATTTGATGCCAAGAGAAAATCTTCTTGAAAAAATAGGTCTTTGAATCATACCTCGGCTATTCCTTATGCCTGGCTTGAACATTCTCTAGATTGAGTTTCATTATTCTAGGGAATAATGTGATCTTTTTAAGGCATTTTACAAACTAGAAACACAACTATATGGTCAAGTCACAGCAGATATGTACTGAAAATAAAATTCTAACTTTTGCTTCACTGAGATTTGGGCCTTCCTTATTACTTTTTCATCCTAAACTAAAATTAAACTGCTACCACTTCATTTCAGCTGGTTTGAAAAAAATACAGCTTTTTCAGAAAGAGTATTTTCACGG
>NC_048894.1:64249437-64331939 GCF_011077185.1 Oxyura jamaicensis | reverse complement strand
CCCCCCCCCCCCCCCCCCCCCCCCCCCCCCCCCAGATATATTTGCAAAAATTTGAGCAAAGCTGCTCTGCTGTGTCAGCTGCTGGCTAGACCTCTCTGATTTATACATTTCCCATTTTCACAAGACTCATCCTAAACCTGTGTAGGATACAGCTGTTCTTGTCCGTGTCTATTGAAATCAAAAAACAGTATTAGTTTTATAATAATTCTGCTAGGAAAGGTGGAATATGTTTGTCTTTAAATAAGAAGATGTCAGTAAAACCTGTAAAGGGGTGATAAATGTTGGGAAGATGACACTAGGGAGCCATTTTTAAGGCAATAGCTGAACACCTATAGGAAACAGGAATTTGCATCCTGCTTTTTGCCAAGGCGAATAAATCTGCTTGGAGCATATTCTGCAACAGCGGAAAGGTCTGGCTGCAGTCATGAAGCCTGCAGAGGCATTCCCAGTGATATCAATTCAGGTTCTGCTGGTGAAAAGCTCCTAATTGAGATGTGCCTCAAGGATGCTGACCAAAAGCAGCCAGAAAAGCTGGCCTCATCCTTGTATGCCGTATGTCATATGGAGCAAATGTTGTTACAGGAAATGAGAGTTGTATATTGCTGCTTCCCTTCCAGTGATTTCTTACCTTTCATGTTCCCAGGGACTTTGTAGTGTGCTGGTGGCCATGCCAATGTTTCTGGCTGCATGCAAACATGACAACTGGCTCATTCTTGCAACCTGGAATATATAAGCAAAGAAAAGAAAAGCTATACCTTTGGCTGAGGCTGGATCTAAACTCACAATGTTTCCTGATACGTGTGTTTGCCTCATAAAGCAAGCAGAATAACTGGCAAGGCTGCTCACCTAACCCCAGGCTTAAAACAGAGGTGTCAAAGCCGCCACAGAGGGGCTACATGCTGTAGCAAAAGGACTGCACTGCAAAGAAAGTTCAACATCATTCTTGGAACAATGCATTTGCTGATTACCTCAATTTCAGCAAAGCTTTTACACACAAAGGAAAGGGTAGAGCCAGCTAGATCTCAAATATCTACTAAATTGAGCCTTTGGAGACATTCCCATGTGAAGGTGGAGCAAAGCTACGTAATAGGTGGGGAAAAAAACAGCAAACAGGCATGTGGAAAGAAACATAAAAAGCCAATTAAATTAATGAATTCAAAGAATTATCTTCAAGTGAGCTGCATGAAACAGAGATCTCATAAATGCTTTCTGAGCAAAGCAACCCCAAATCCAAGAGATGGACTAATCAAAACAGTGAAAAACTGTGTTTTGACAAGCAAACGTCTGCCTACTGGAGGGGGCAGGATACAGGTTTGTGGAACTTGGTTCATTTCTCCACCAGTGATTTCTCAAGGGAGCCTGGATAGGTCAGTAACTTGGACTCAATCCCCAGCTACTTCTAAATGTTAAGCAGAGTGTGATGCCTAAATGTAGGGCTGTCAGCATCTGAGGCCCCTTTCCACAATCAAAGGAAAGCCAGTGGTTTTCTAGAGGGCAGCTCAGACACCAGATGAGCTAAGATGTCCATCTAATTCAGAAACTGCAGCAGAGTACCCACTGTTAGATAGGATGAGTACTGGTCTCCTTGCTTCAACTCCAAACTCTGAGAGTAGGGATGACATCATCAATTCTTTGCTGAGAATATGGGAAACTTGCATTTGTAAAAGATGGTGAAACTCTGAAATGCTCTGAGGATTATCCATCAGATAGCTGTGTACTGCTGTTAGTTATTTGCTTAGATTTTCCAATTTGATGCTTTGGTTTCAACTTCCTCACAAGCCAAATTTGCCAAGAGAGAAGTAAACACACCTGATAAAGCAGATTTCCAACTAACTGTTATTTGCAAATAAGTCTTCTGTCATATGTTGTTGCATTCATAGAAGAAGTTGTATATGGAACCAAATCTGGTTTTGCACAAGTGACAATTTCCATTCTGTATTTTCCTTTTCTTCACTAAAGTCCTTCTGTTACATTCTTTGAACAAACCTCTTGTATTTACTGATGATAATCCTTATTACAGTTAAACTTTTGCTTGTATGCCCCATTCTTAAGAGGCTGATTACTGAAACATGTAACCTTCTAGCATTTTTTCACAATTCTAGAAGACAAGATTCATGCTGCTTGTATTTTGACTTGGAATGGACCTGCAGACCATGCAGAAATGCTTTTTTTAAAATAAAAAAAAAAAAAATCCAAGTATGGCTATGAGAATACATAACCATCCTACTGGATCAGGCTATCCAGCTCACCATTTTGTGTCTGACATGGCCAGTGGTGGATGTGTCAGCAAGAGCAAAACATGTTAAACGTGGAAAAAAAAAAAAAAAAAAAAAAAAAAAACACCACAGTAGATCCAGTTTGTAATAAAAAGGGTGTGGGCCTCAAGTCCTTCATGGGGCTCTGCATGTAATCACATCCGAGGACTGGCTGAGAAGGCTTTGGTTGCCAGCCCTGTGTTATGTCCACAGAGCTTAACCTTTTGCCTTGTTCCTGCCATTCTACTCGCTGCTCCTGCCTGAGAGCAAATGGGATTAAAGGATTGAAACAAGAGGAGCTCCTACAGCTTGCTGAAACAGGGAACAGCCAAACACCTTCAATACCTGTGACTTGCTTCAGTGGGAAGTGGGCACTTTCTCTCACAACATCCAGAATCAAGTTGTGAAATTAGGGGGAAGTTCCTGTTAACTCTCACCTGAAAGTTCCACCGATCCTATATTCCAAGATTATTTAAATCTTTTTCCCACTTGATGTTTCCCCTCTTCTAAAAATTGTCTTGGCTTCCAGCAAAACATTTCCCTGACACTTCCAGGTCTTTGTTGTGGAAAGTACAGGCAGGAGGAAGGTTTCACAACAGTCTCAAACCTGAATCCTTGCAGACCATCTTTTTTGTGTTTCTGGCACTGACAATTTAAGCTCTGGGAGAAACTGTGACTGCTCAGTAAAGTTGATTTTCTCTATTTGAGCTCTATGCTTCTTGGATTTCTGCTACAACCGAGTTTTAGCTGCTTGCTTTCCTTTCCTCACCAATCCTTCACCCACCTTTACCACAGAGATAGAGCCAGTGGTAACCAAAAGGAGTAGAGAATAGAGAAAAACCTGCCACAGAAACATTTTCCTCTTCCTTAGAAGCCAGGGCTCTAACAGCACTTAGTTGAAATGGTTTCTAGTCACCGACACCCAGAGCCAGGATATGTATGGTCAGGAAGAGCTTTATTTTCTCATCTGTGGACAGTACCAAGCGTCATATAGCTGCCATGCCCCTCCCCAGTTTAAATAGGATTTAGTATGCAGAGTGAGTTTTGGGAGGAAAATGACCATTGGTGGGATCAGGGAGGGGAGAGGATTCTGGTACATGTTTCAAACAGGTGTGACTGTGGTTTCTGGGTTAGTGACTAACTTTCTACCTCTCCTCAGCGCTTTACAAGGTCCACAAGCATCTATGTCCTTTGAGAAACCTCACTAGTTGCAGATGGGGAGAAATGAGGAAAGTTGGTTCACCAGAAATTATGGTTCTGCCCAAGAACCTCAATAGCAGAAGTATCTGTGAAGGGAATTAGATACTTTGTAGGCTGGGTAGTCACAAAGGAGAATAAGGTCATTTCCAAGAAGCCCAAATTAGTTAGCTCTTAGTTGCATGTTATGTAAGGAAAGGGAAGAGTCCCTTTCCCCCTCCTCTTGTGTAAGAAGAGGCAGAAGAGGACTGGATGGCCCCTAAGGGAAGGGAAAGGTGCAAGAGAAGCAGTAAGAGAAGGGACAAGTTATGCAATTTTCTCTTAATTGAGAACTGTGTTTCAAATCTGCAGAAATCAGCACATTGCTCCCCTTGTTCCCTGGACAGAAAGGCACAGTTTTACAATCTCCTTCTATTGTTTTGCTGATAAGCAGGCATTTCACTTGTCTGACACTATACAAAATGTCCTTTAGTAAATTCAGACAGTGCCGTGGCCTTTTCCAGCTAGAACATTAAACCAGATCCTGGCTGGCCAGCTAAGTTTTCACCCCATAACACAATGTTGTAGCTGTGACTGGCCAAGGTACCTGAGCTAGAAAGGGAAAAAGTCAGCTTCATTTCCTGTTTCTACCCTTGCCCAAATGGGGAGCAGTGCAATTATAGTGCAAGCTTCGAGACCTTTGGGACAAGCTGGGTTGGCATGCACAAGAACAACTTGAGTACATGACTTTGTATTATTGTCCACGACTTTGTATTACCATTCTGCAAACTGACTGCTAGCCAAAGCTTAGGCCTACTCTGCTTATTTTCTAAGAACCATCTATGACCTATACAGACCCCTACTGCAAACAGCTATAAAGTTAGCAAATCTTCCTTCTTCGGCAAAACTCCCAAAGAGTACTTCTGCCTGGTACCTCTCTGTGTCCAAGGAAGGGTCAGGGGTTACTTCTTCTAGGGGAAACCCATCTCCTGGCATGGTAATCTCCACTGCCTGAAATGACCCATCTGGGCCACCGGCAATTGAACACAGATTTGTTTTTGCATTACTCTGACAAGCAACAGGATTGTTTGATTCCAGTTCAGCTCAAGACCTGAAAGCAAAACTATCAGAAATCGCTGAATCAGAGGACATGGCTCTCTGACAACAATAATATTTGTGAATCTTAAAAAAAAAAAAAAAAAGGTTAAGAAAAAAAAAAGAAAAACAGCACCTTCTGAGGTCCCTATGATTACCGTGTTTGTTCTTTGTTACTCAACGGAAACATGCCATTTTTGCCACCTAACAAAATACTTTCTAACAAGACATTATCACAAAGATGAAAATACCTTACATTGGTATGAGTCATCTTGGCTTTATGTGAACATCTTAGAGAAAGGAACCTCAGAAAAAAAATCTTTTAAGTGCTGGCATGTTCTTAAGTGATAGGCCTTCTGTATTTTATACAGAAATGATAGCTATCTTTCAACCCACACAAATGCATTTCATTTTCTTTTTTTAAGCATCAAGCAACCAAAAAACCTCCACCTGATTACTATCCAAACTTTTGGATACCAATACAGTTTATTATTTCAGTGGGCTATGATTAGTTTTTATTTGTATCTAAGTGACCTCTGCTGATAAATTCTTATCATTACTGTAATCTTATCATTCTTATCGTAACTGTAATAATACTGTAATAATTATTATTATTAGGAAAAAAATCTTCACTAAAAGGGTTGCAAAGCATTGGAACAGGCTGCCCAGGGAAGTGGTTGTAGAGTCACCATCCCTGGAGGTCTTCAAAAAACGTGTAGATGTAGAGCTTAGTGACGTGGTTTAATGACAGTGCTAGGTTAAAGGTTGGACTAGATTATCTTGGAACTCTTTTCCAGCCTGAATGATTCTATGATTCTAATTCACACATAAGGGTATAGATGCATGGATATTCTGGTAAGTACCACCCTACATTCACAAGAAAACATACAATCCCTGCTCTGAAAAATAGATTCCCATGTTGGAAAGGTGTAAAAAAAAAAAAAAGCACAACAACTCCAACCACAAAACAAACAAACAAAAACAAACAAACAAACAAAAGGCAGTTTTTAGAGAACCATTTACAAATATCTAAGAACATCTCAGGATAGGGTCACTGGCATTTATTCAACATAATTGCCTAAATGCCAGCTATTGCTCAGAAAGCCCCTGATTTCATCCTGCTAAAAGCAAGGAGTCTATTTCATCCTGCTAAAAGCAAGGAGGTCATACCAAGGAAAGTGTTAGTCTCCATTTGCATTCTTTCTTTGTATGCTTTCTCATCCCAGCTGCTAACAGCTACTGTATACCAGCTAAATGGACCTTTATTCTGACTCAGCATGGCTGCTGACAATGTGTCCCATATGCTAAAACAGCACAGGATAATATGATACTTAATAAAAATGGCTATTCACCTGAGGTATCACAATGCAACTCGCAGCTAACAGCCTTGGTCTTTGTGATACCCAAGGTCATTTCTATTATTACAGCACAGTGCAAAGAAATGCCACAAATACTGAGAGGGCCTTATCTGTTTATCATAGGTGAAATTGGCACGCTTTGCAGTACCACAGTTCCACGTTGGAGCGCAGGCTTTGAGTTCATACTAGTTTATAACCAGGGGCTGCCTCTGGCAGCCCAGACAGAGCTCAGCATGTGGTGCATGTGTGTGTATTTACGATGACATTGCTGCAACCGTTCCTCAAGCACTCAGCTGCCACATTGATGGCAACGGTGCCTCAAGACAAGGCACCAGATGCAGATGCGCTGGAAAAAACTTGTCTTGGCTATGTCCTGCTCATGGCAGGAGCCAGTGGTGCAGTCCTGGCATGGGACTCACCTCTTCCTCGCCCCACATCCTTCGTGTAACTTGCCCAGTCCCCTACACGGGCTTGGCTTTGCCTGTCACGACAGAAACAAGAAGTTAGCCAACAGTCTGTGTCATGGCTGCCGCCAACCCGACCCCGCACACCCCACTGGGGCCTGAGGGGGCCGGGGCCAGGCCAAGCCCCGGGATCCGCCGCGACACCTCCGCCATGCCGCGGCCGCTCAGTGTGGCCCAGCAGAGGCCAGTATGGCCCAATGCAGCCCAGTACTGCCCGGCCCGGCCCGGCGCCCCTCGCCCCGCCCCACCCCCGACCTCCCGCTCTGAAATTTGCAGGCGATTTCCTCCCCGGGCCGGCCTTATCTCGGGCCGCACGGTGACTAATAGCGGCACAACATTGTCTCGGGATAAAATAGAGCCGGGGCTGTTTACCCGCTCCATGGGGGTTCGCTATAAAAGGGCGCCGGGGACCACTGCGCCAGCCAGACGCGCTGGGCCGCCCCAAGCCGCCGCCTGCTCTCGCCGCCTGCTCTCGCCGCCTGCTCTCGCCGCCAGCGCCCTCCGCCCTGCGGCGGCCACAGCCTTCTCCTCCGTCTCCTTCTCTCTTCTTTACCTTTTTTTTTTTTTTTTTTTCCTTCCTAAAAAAAAAAAAAAAAGGTTTAGCTTGAGTTTTGCTTCCGCTATGGATTACTCGCACGTCGTCCTCCCACTGCTCTTCGTACTATGCCCGGGGCTGCTACCGGCAGGTAGGTGCAGCCTCGGGGCGCACCGAGTCGGAGAGGGTAGGGAGGCTGGGAACTAAACCGAGCTGAACCGAGCCGGGCTGAGCCTCTGCTTCTCCTTCCTTAGCCCCCGGAGCCGAGGTGGGCTCCGCTCCACCGCCCCCCGCTGTCCTGCACCGCCGCTCCCGGCGCTGCTCCTGCTCGTCGCTGTTGGACGAAGAGTGCGTCTACTTCTGCCACCTGGATATCATCTGGATCAACACCCCCGAGTGAGTGGGCCGCCGGGGCTCTGCTGCCTGGGGGGCGGGAGGGGGAGGGAGAAGACAAGGGGGGTGGAGGTGTTCATGGGGGACTGAGGAACCTCAAGATCCCCCGTGGAAAGAAGGGGGCAAAAGGAGCGTTTCTTTGTATGGGGTCTCTTACTGCTTCCCCCCTACACCCTGTTTTTCTGTCACTTTTAGTAGCAAGGCTGTTCACTTGGAGAAAGTATTTGAGCATCTAGAGTGAGGAGAGAGCGCCTCATAGCCCAAATGCACCTGTGCTCCCAAAATCTAGGCCAATGTTTCCTTTGGGTGCTGCCCTGCAAGGGCTGCAGGTTGCTTTTCACAGTGAATCAGAAACAGACAAAATGCCAAAAACATGTTTTTACCACTCTGATTTTACATGGCCATTTTTCTGAGATGTTATGAGGCTGAAAGGTTTACTTTGACACAGGGTGTCTTCTCACAAGCTCTCGCTGCACTCTGCTGCAGACTAATGCATCTTGCATATTAATAGCAATAGGTGCAGAGTCTGTTTCTGCAGACTCCTTTCCAAAAGGTAGCGAGCTAGAGCCTCACCTAACACTGCAAACACTGACTTTGGCGATCTGTTCTGCTGCTGGAATGCCTCTGAGGATATGTGCCTCACTTTTATTGCTTCTCTCAGTATTAGCAGTTACCAAAGTTCAAAGAGATGAAGCTCTATTGGTTTCTAAGGCACAGAGAGGCATAGCAGCTTTATGAAATCACAATTATAAGGTCATTAGCCTTGCCAGTAGCCATGTTAATCACTATGTTGCAGGTTCATCAGAAGCATTTGCATGGAAGTTATGACCAGCAAGGCATTCCCAATCCCACAACCTTTACTCACGCAATCAATCCCATTGATAAGATTGCCCAAAATGCCCTGCTGTTCTGAAGCCAAAAAATTATTTGAATGACTTTCATGTTGTCTCTTTGATTGTAGGAAGACTGTTCCTTATGGTCTTGGAGGCCCTTCTCGATCCAGAAGATCTCTGAAGGACATGGTGCCTGAGATGCTCACTGAGGCCAGCAGCAGATGCCAATGTGCCAACCAGAAAGACAGGAAATGTCTGAACTTCTGCCAGACAGGAAAAGATCTCTGGTGTGTTTATTGTTTCTACTCTTTAAAAGGCAGCACATGTGAAAGGGCTGGATTGTGGTAGACTTACTCATTTTGGCACTTGCTGAGTGAATAATCTTCTCAAAGCCTTGCCTCCTACCTGGGTGCTCACACTGCTATGATACATACTATGGTTTGGCCCAGATAGATCGCTTATTACATGCCTTGAGAAGTGGTTGACGAGATGCCTCACCTGGTGAACTGCATACTTGTTTTTTTTGTTTGTTTGTTTTTAACAGCTGCACCATTTCACTTTTAACAGGGCTCAGTCCACGGTGGAGAAAACCTTGTGTCATTGCAACAAAGGTGGCAATTGCATTGGGCCCAAATGCATGAACCAACAGTTTGTTGACAGCAGGAAGAGTAACAGGTGAGTTTCTTCTCATCCAGCTGTAGTTCCCTAGAACAGCAATAGAGAGCACCATTCATCTCCCTTTGGGTCAACGCAGGCTTGGCTGCTGATTTCAACTTGAGAGTTTTAAGGGAATCACTGAGGATATTTCAGGGCTTTTGTTCATGCTGTGGAACCTTAGTTTGTGAAGACAAGGGTACTGAGCTCTGCCTAGCCTCATCCATTTGCTTGTGGGGAGCAGATTTGGTTGTAGGTTTAAAGATACCCCAATTTTCAGAACAGTATAAAAATGTATTCTGGAAGAAATAGCAGAACCTGATACATTAAGTGTGTACAGGCATTACTGCAATTAATTAAAATAATACATCACAACTATTCTAAAATTAAGTTGAGTCTGAATACCTTTTATTAGATGCTTTGGCTCTTCTCACTGGGGGAAAATCTGTCCAGATTGAAATATATAGTTTCTTCTGACTGGTGTGGCTGCTTATCCCTTATGTTATCTGATTAAAACTATGTATGATGAGTACAGGATGCTAGCAATAGAAATGACTGTAGAGAGGCTGAGAAAAGGGAAAATGAATATTAAATGAATATTTGAGCCCAATTTGACTTCTGAAACTGAGAGTAAATTCCAGGACTGTACTTTGAAATTCATGCAGAAAACGTTGAGTGGCAATAGGCAGCAGTATCCCTTTCCAGTGCAGTTCAAAGAAGCATACCTTGGACTTGCTGCACCCATGAACCCCATAGATGCCAGAAATCAGCTTTGGAGCTGAGCATCAGTACAGCTACATCACCTCTGGCATTCAGTCTTCATCAATATGCCTATGTGAAAGTGCAGCATACAGATGTTCACCCATGCTCTCAAGTTGGCTCTCAAGTGCTGCTTTCAAAAGCAAAACAGGGTCTGTGGGAGCAGGTAGCCTGATGATTTTGAGTGAGACTTTGGCCCTGGAGTTGTTAAATCATTTCAGAAGATGGGACTTACTTCTTACTTCTGGTATGGGTCCCATTCATTGGGACCAGATCTATTTTACCTAAAAGAAAAGAAACAGTCAAAAAAGAGTAATGCTGAAGACCTCATGGCTAGATATATGCTATTTAAGGAAGTAAAGGGCATGTAAAGTTGAATGAATGTTTCAATGTATTTTAATGTTTGGATGGAAATTCTGAATTACATATTTTGAGTAGCTTAGGTTAGCATAATTCTGGTAGTTGTATAGCAGTCACTGGTTTCTGAAGATCCTGTGGCAGAAATTGAGGCTGAGGTTTAGTTAATCAAACCACTGAATGTCTGCACACTGGAGATGCATCTTCATTATTTGTGTAATAATAAGGGTATACTTCTTTTTTGCAGGCTGGAGGCCATTGGTAACAGTATCAAAGCTTCCTTCAGTATTGCAAAGCTGAAGGCTGAACTCCAGAAAGGGTGGAAGCTGAAACATAACAGGAGGAACAAAAGGCGAAGCATCTGGGAAAGCCTGAAAACATCCTAGTGGGAAGATCACCCCAATCTTTCTCCATCACATTTGCTGCCAAAGCATCATCAAACTCTCCTTTGACTTTGAACATTCTGCTACAGCAAAGGGCCTCTCTGTCCAAGTGTTTGTACAGCAGAGCAAAACACTGAGGAAATCCCATATATGGAGGTATAACAGCAAAGGATTTCATCCTTCTGGAATTCAGACAGATGGGTAGAGGGGGAGAAAGGAAATCCACATGTAACATGTTAAAAGTTATCTCTATGAAGAAATAGTTGAATATTACTTCTGGAATGTTACTCATCAATTGATCGGCTTTCAGGGTCTACATCAAGTGCATTTTGCAAGGAAGACCTCACAGATGTGCTTACAAAGGACAGAAGGCAAGATCTGGGTGGACAAACTTCAAAGCAGAAACTCTATTTCTTGACTAAAAAGAAAAAATGAAAGCCACAGTGCTACTTTAACCAGGATTTACTGTATATATACGTCTACCTCGCATGCTGTTTGTTGCACTCCTGCTAGAGTATTTTTACACTGTTTTATTGCCTTTAGTAATCAGTAGCAACCCTTTGTCTTTTTTTCAGAAGTCTAGTTTACTTGTACAACCAGAGTTATCTGAATGTGGGTTAGATGCCATGCTTGTTTGCATAGTTAGAGTCCTTTGGTTTTGGATACCAAAGGACTGTTCAACAGTCCTTTAGAGGACACTACTAGGTTTCTCGTAACAATGATATCTGGATAACAAGTTCTAATAATAGAGGTTGTTGCATCTTACACGCCACCAAAACAGCACTTGAGCGGAGCTGTAACAGATACTGTTGTTGGGTTCATTCAGTGCCCTGTTTGGTATAAACGCGTAGAGACAAAGGGTTGTCTTAAATGACGTCAAAAGGCTAATATTGGATGAATGTTTATATCAGTGAATTTGTTCACATTGATGAATTTGCTGACAGGTTTGATTGAATTTTACGTGCTTAATTTTTAGGTGTTTTGTATTTATACTCAAGTTATTCATTATATTTACCATGTTGAATACACATTGAAGTAGGCCATATTGGTCTATGCATGTTTTATGTATTTCTATATGAAATTGGGAAATGCTTTATGCCTATCGAGGTAAGTATCTTCAGAAATAAATATTTTTAATTAGTGTATTGGCTTGTTTTTCATGTGCCCTGCTTTTTCCCTAGGGCCATGGTGATGGAGGCAGACTGCCCCATATACAAAGCTGACCTAAATGAGGTGTATGCCTATGATTGCTTTTCTGACAAATTAGCAAGATTCCAGCACCGACAGTTTAGACCAGGGCTGTGCCAGATGTGAGACAGACTACTTGTTCTAGCTTAATGCTTCCACATTGAAATTTCTTGACAAAATTTGAATTGGCTGAATGAGATCAGACTAGAGGAACACTCTGTCACATGGCTAAGGTTGTTTTTCATCCAGTATTACAAATTCCAATGTTGGATATATTGTATAATTAAAATACGGCCAATAGGGGTGGGATATTGATGAACTAGAGGAGAAAGATGAGCACACTGGATACTTTGTGGGCTATATTGGGCACAGCAGTGTTATTACCATGCTATCCCAGAAATCTCGGCCATTAAAAATGGAGACCTCAATGGGACCTGGCTCCAACCCAGGAAAGAGCCAAAGCAGTAGTAAAACATTGCATATCTCCAAATGTTTTGGGCTATATAGGAAAACAAAACAAAAGAGTTAGTTCATACTTGCTGGATAAAAAGGAGGGTTTTGTTGCGTGTGTGAGGGAGAGGTGTTTTGTTCTTAAACATTTAAAAGCAGATAAAAGGTGTGAGACAAGAGCTGGTTATAGTGGCAGTTAAAAATTGCTGAAATAGTTCTGTATTTCTTGTTGATGTTCACTTGCTTGTAGGGTGCTTCATACCTCAACTCCAGAAGGCTAAATGCAACCATTATACTGTTTCCTCCATGCCATTCTGCTGCATTTTGGGCAGCAGTCGAGTCGAGAGGTGGCAGTGTTGGCAGCCCAGCTCTGTATTAACTGTGCTTTGCCCTGGTTTGCATCAATAAGCTGGACCAAAAGCCAGAATTTAATAGTCTGTTTGTCTCAAAGAATAAGCAAAAGGGAGCATGAAGTATTTTATCTGAAGGCTGGATCACATACAAGTAACAGGATCTGTCCCAAAGGTTTGATCCTTCTCAACCTGAGCTGCATGGCAGAAAGAGCCTCAATAACAGGGCCAGAACCCCCAGTTTATATATATATATATATATATATATATATAAGAAAGGGGGGGGCATGTTATGTACTGGGATTTATGGCACAGAATATGGAGCAGTGTAAAAGTACATTATGATTCATAATAAACTGCACAAAAAATGTTCTACCTGAAGCCAATGGAAATGTGCTGATTGCAAAGGCAAGGCCATAAAATCAGGCTCTCATTATTTTAACTAGAATTATTCTCAAATTTTCTCTCACAAAGTAAACCTTTTATGTACACTGTCTATTTTCAAGTAAATGATAGATTTCTCTAATTCAGGATGAAATCTGAGAAGAACAAATGGCAACATATAGAGAAGAGGGCTTTCCACAGTAGCCATACCATAACAGTCCCAAAATAAACCTGAAATTATAGCTCAGATTAAGAGCAAGGAATGGCCCAGTTCCCAAACTGTTACCAAGTTGTATCTCCCTCTTCTCATTTTTTCTGGGTTCAGAATGATCTTTTCTGAAACTGCAAAAAGCTTCACAGCAAAAGACTATTTCTCTCCTTTCAAATTTAAGCTTGCTGTACTTATTTTCATTCAATGCTATGTGTAATCTTACTTGCTCAGCTAGTTTATTTTCATTTTCCCTGGATAAAGGTTGTTTTGACGGCATACCAAAACAAGGTATACAATAAAACAAAGCTTCAACATGTGAGTCAGGCTTGAAGTCAGGAAAATAATACAATGCCGCTGAAATTCTTTCCATCTTATCTACATAATTCTGACCTAATTTGTCCAGAAATGGCAACTCTAATCTGTACCATGTTATCATGAACTGCCCCAAAATAATTCACACAGGACGTCCTAATGTTGCCTATAGAAGTTACCAAATACCAGCTTCTTTGTTCATTTCCTTACATTAGGATAAATTTAGCCACTGCAACACATTTCTATATTTACAGACAGAATGAGCTGGACAAACCACTGTCTGAATGCTATCTGATGTTTACTTGCTTCACACTTAACTGTTTGCCTCTGTGTATAAAAACGATATCAATTTCAACTTCATCTGCATTGTGATGTTATTGTTAGGTTCCTTGGGTAGAAATCCAGCTTTCATTCTCGACTGATAACTTTATTGAATTTACTGTTCTTCCTTTGTGACCTAGGAAACAAAAGGACAGAATTTTTGATTAATTAGATGAGAATGCTTGGAAGCTGTGATGGCAAGTGTAAGTATGTGAAAAGACAGAATGCCTCAGATAAAGTACAAAGATACTGGCTGGATCATTTTTCCTGAAGTAAACATTGTGCAAACAAGATTTTGGAAGCCTAGCCAGAACTGGTATTCATGTTTTATTTTAGTTTACATATCTGATCAAATCTGAACTAGGTGAAAAATGATAGGGGAGCCTATTTTTCTATTTCTCAATATGGTTAAACTATCAGCAGTTATGTCTTCATAGCATGCCTGGGACAAGCTTCTATACTCTGATCAGGTCAAGGAGACCTGATTCTATCTGAAGTCAACCAGGTCAGTTGGTCAGCCAACAGTTCACTCAGTTTGGAGGCATCATTTATTCCAGTGAAAATGAGAGCAGAACTTGACCCAGAAGGGCTTTCTTCTTTCTGATATCACAATGGGGCCAAATGGACACTGATTTGCTGATGCTAGCACAGTGCTCCAGTGGCTCTTGTTGTAGCTGTTGTTCTGCCCTATTTTATTTTTTCCCACAAGCATTTGCTAGCAACAAATATTATAAATATCACGTTGGGGCAGTTTGTCTTTGGCTCAAGAAAGCTGTGTATAGGAATGGAAGAGCCCCATGGAAGTTGTGGTTTCATCAACTTCTCCAGCTATTTTGGGGGCTGCAGAACTGATCTGAGTTCACCAACTGTAATTCAAGCTCACACTGTTGTGTTTTTCCCCGCAGTGAAATAAAAATAACAATAAAAAAAAGAAAACACCAACAAACACAAACAACATACAACTAACTTTTTTTTTTTTTTTCTAGCCGAAGGAAAAATGTATTGTTATATGCCCATCATTAGAAACAAATCCAGCCTCTACTCTGGCAAGAAGAAAGCAGCACTGTATTTTGGCCATGTATACTGGATTTCCATTTTCCGCTGCTTTCTCCATCTGTTTTCACAGATGTGATTCAGTCAAGTATAAGGTAAAGTGTCCATCATGAAAAATAAGGCAATGACTCCAGGACTTGCCTGTGAAGGGTAACCACATGCATTAAATATTCTGATAACCAGAGCTGCTCCTCTGGTCATGTTTCTCATATTCATTCCAGTCCTGTTGATCGTTTAAAGATACCTGTTTTTCTTCCGTTTCTTATTCTGATCTTCTCTTATTTCTAGCAGAGACATAAAGCAGTAATTCAAAATATACAGCAAACTAAACTGGACAGAAAAATTGAGCAAATGGTTCCTGTTGTATTCTTAGCAGAAATGCACAGGCCTTGACATTGTGTATTTGCATGCAGAAGGGGTTTTTAAGTAGCTGAGACCTATGACAAGTGTTTTATCCCACAACTAGGCTCAGACCTGCAAAGAGTTAAACTTTGTGACCATCAGCCTCAGCAACCCTAGTCATGTAAATGTGCACAGAGGTGCTGGGTGCTTTGCAGAACCAAACTCCCTCCTTCAGGAAAGAGGGACTTCTCCTTTACTTTCTCATGACCTGAACTTGCTCACCCACTTTGGTGAGCCTCTCTGGAACAGTATAAGCAACTACAAGACAGGAACCATGATATCATGCGCAGGAGAGGCACCTTGAGGGTGCCCTTTGGGTTCTTCCCTGATGTTTGATGAGACTGTACGTCTCATCTCACCTCAAGAGAGACATCTCTTTCCTCTTACATGGGCTGCCCAGTTAGGCTGCTGACTTCATTATGTGGCAAGACAAGCAAGGATCAAAGAGTCCATACTGTTGAAAAGAGTGATTATCCCTTGGCTGGAGGGAGGGATGTGGGCTGCATGGGGCAAACCGTGCACAATGTGCAATACCAGTGCATGCAAACTTTTCAGTGGATGGGACAGCAGGTAGCTGCAAATCACATCAGCAGCCAAGCAAGGTTCCCTGGAAATGTAAACCACCCCTTCCAGGTAGTCACAAATTCACCCTATGTAATGCCAGTTGTGCTGCTTTGCCATGGCAGCTTCACATTAGATATGCCTGGTCTCAAAAGGGTCCCACTGGCTTTGTCAGTATCTTATGGCAGATATTTCTGAGAAAGCATCTCAACTGGGATGGTTTTTCTCTGGCTGCAGTTTCCCTACAGATGAACTAAGCTTGGAGGAACTCCACTGACTTCACCAGCCCAGTGGTTTTCTGGGTTAAAAGTCATGAAGATACATCATATGATCATAAAATACACAGATACTTCTCCAGAGGCTCCTTTGTCCATGTTTCTTCCATGTTTTCATAAGAAGAATCTTTTAATCCTTTTTCCAAAAAATTATACTCCTGTGTCTTTCTAAAATCTTATGGCATTTGTTGAGGACTTGGCCTGCTGTTTTTCCTCCCAAGTCTCTGCTAACCATTATGTCATTCTCGGTACACATCCAGGAACACACTCTTTGCAAGCTATGTTCTTTCCAGCAGTTTCCAAACAATGTGCACTAAAGCTAGTAACGTAATTGTACTTGACTCCAACTCTTCTTCATCATAAGCACAAAAATATCTTTTACCTGGCTACAAAACGAGGTGCCTGCAAATGCTCTCCTTTGCCCTGAATTGGCAATGGATTATGAATTGCAGATTCCAGTGTTGACACTTCAGGCAAGTCACAAAGTTGTCTGGATATCACCATACAGTAAAAATTTATTCTTTGAACTAACCACTTTATGCTGAGTAATTATTTTGCTCCACAGATACTTCTAAAAATGTCTATACATGCACATGGGTCAGCTTTCTAAGCAAACTACAACCCTTCCTTCTCCACCCCTTTTTGTTTCTTCTCTCAAGCATTTCTGTGCTACTCTTTTTTGTGAGCTGCTTCTGGATGAAGCTCTGGTCACATTTGTTTGTTCAGCCTGTGATCCACAAACATCTGAAGAGCCATGAAATGTGATTAAAGGATGCATATTCATACATGCTTTACAGCAACCTGCATATGTGAAATTCCTGGAACATTTTGTACTTCCACTGGGAATTTTTTAGTGGTCCATGTTAAATAAAAAGTAAACCTCTGTGTCATACATGGAAAGCAGGTTTGAAAAAAGGTTACAAAACCAAGCTGTCAGCATAGACAAGCATAGACACATAGCAAATAAGAAATATGTCATTCTGGAAAAAAAAAAAAAAAAAAAAGTGTTTGTATGGCTGTGTTATCAGGTATTGCACAGTGTGTTTGTGACAGGATGGGAATATGTATCAGGGAAAACTTTAAGTGCTTACTGGTACTATGTATGTACCTGTAATCATGGATCTGAGCACATAGTGAAAGTCTTTCTGATGTTGTACAATGCAGTTTGGATCTGCTTCCTGTTGTCAGAAAACTCCAGGCTCAGGGCCTCTCTGCCTTGATCTTTGTTTTTTCTTGTCCTATTTTAATCTAGTAGACTCTGATCAGTACAACCAAATTCTCTGGGTGCCCTCACAGCTTTAGCTGAAGCACACAGATGCTTTAGCTGTTGTTCACAGCACCCTGCCCAGGCACTGTTGAGCAGAGTGGTTGCTTTTACATAGACTTCTGGTCTGTTCAAATAAACTCATTTTATTATTATAAAATAATAAAAGAGAATATGTTTGCCCTCAGTTTCCCTCTCTGGACAGCACAGTTGCAGGGCTCCGAATGGTTTATAGGCTAATTAAAAACAGCCCACAGGTTTGTGTTTTTCTGTGTGTTTTGTTTTGTTTTGTTTTTGTCTTTTTGGTGCATTTAATTTTGTTTAGCTGCTCTGTGGGGATTTGACAGGGGCTTTGTTAAGGAGATAGAAAAGCTATGGCCTGGGTGACTTTAGCATGCTAAGAAATGCCTAATTTTCACCTGAAAGCCTCACAAAATTGGATCAGGTATCAGAAAGACTGACAAAACATTTGAGGACATGATATATGCTTCAAATGACTGACCTGTACATCCTATCTGGGTTTAGCTACAGTAGCTTTGGAGGGGAGCTGATGCAGAACTGCCCTTCTCTCTCCACCTGACAAGCTCAAACAGCTGATAAATTATCAGAACTAATTGTTGCCCTGACAGGTCTTTGATCCCTGGAAGTGTGAATTTATAAAGGATGAGCTCCTTTTACATACCACAGCTGATGGAGCTGTTGAGATAGTTATAAAATCAGTAATCCTTATGCTCTGGGGTTCCTTTAGTTTTCTACCATTTATTCAGGAGACAGCTCACAGTGTCTGGAAGTGCTCACTTCTATTTCTTCCCAGTGCCCTGCACAGAAGAAGGCAGGCATTTCCGCAGGAGTGAGGCTTGGTACAAGGAGAGAGTGAGCATCTGAAAAACTGGTAAGTCCAGGTGGACAGGGCAATCTCTAGACCATACCACTTGTGATAGTCCCTCCAGAAAGAGGATGTTCTTACAACTAAGAGCAGAAAGGCAAGGTGTGTTTTGTGGTTTCACAAATATGAAGGAACAAACTAATATTTAGCCATATAGAGTCCCTGTAAGCAAGAGGTCTCTCTCTCTCTCTCTCTCTTTTTTTTTTTTTTTTTAATTTATTTGCAGAAAAATTATACCTTATTACAGAAAGATACTGAAGTTCAGAGGAGAGCTGTGCACTCAGCTCTCACAAAGCTCAATAATCAGAGCTTACTGGACCTCTAGCAAGGGGTAGTATCTGCACATAAATGGTCCTCCCCTTCAGCAGGCCTTCCCTGAGCAAGGCCTGCAGGTCCTAGAGGGTGATGGCCATCTCCACTGGCGGCAATGTGGAAAGAGGCAGACTTCCAACAGCCCTGCTCACAAAGAGTGTTAGCACCATGCTGCAGGGTCACCTGGGACCCCATTTTCCTTGTGCCATTAGAAGCAAAGAACAATTTAGAATAATAATAGTAATTGGATTTGAAGGGAAGTCCTTGACCTACGCTTGCTGATGTTTGCTCATTCTCTTTTTGTGATAACAAAGCAAGAGCACTCCATCAGGGTCTCGCTGACGACTGGGAACAAGGTTTGCAGGCCTGGACCCATCGTCATTACCACTGACATTTTTTTGAAAACACAGACTCATTGCCGTGAGTCTATCTTGTAACTGGGAATTTTATTTGCACGCAATCCTGTCTTTCAGTACAATCGCTTTTCCTGTGTCTGATTATTCTGATGAGAGAGCACTCATTAGAAATAGCAAACAAAACAACCCAAGTGCAGGCATGAACAATAGGAGGTGCTGAGTGATGCTTCACATTTCATTCTGCCCTGAAATCTTGTGAGGTTTTTGTAATGTGGCTCAATGTGGTTACTCCAAAGCCATCTGGGGCCTGGCCACCAAGGCTTGGCCTCACCACAAAGAGATGCTTTCTGGGGTAAATTCCCCTCTGATGTCCCACAGACAGAGGAACACTTGGGCAGAACCAGGGCACCCCTTACAGAAAGAAGTAACTGAGATGAGCTGAATGCTTTGCCTTATGCATTTCCAATCACACTGACAGGGGCCAAGGGTCACTTTCCTCATGCAAGTCAAACTTTATTGAATGTATTATGAATTAAGAAACTTCATTTACCTAGAGCTCCCTATACAAAGTTTCTGCAAAGACAGGGGACATATATAAAAGTGACAGAAATGGCATAAGCACATGCTTATATAGTGAGATCCAGCACTCACCTCTAGCCTAATCCTTCAGCAACTTACAACTTTAAAAGTTCTCTAAAACATCAGCCAGGGTAATGTGCAGAGGATCCATAGGGAAATCTTTCTTCAGGCCTTAGGAGTGGGAAATAAATGTGAAAAAGTTATTTAATTAATATTGATTAGAGTTAGATATAATGGGAAATCTTGCATTGGAGGAAGAAATTAAGCTTTTTGTAATGAAAAAGCACTTGGGGACTACTCTTCATCACCAGCTTATGTAGTAAATAGACAGAAAGCTTGTGTAAGTTGACAGCACCAGTGGGAAAGATGTAGTTTCGTAACCAAAACAAAAAAAAAAAATGGTTTCTGAAGCTAGATCTGCAGGACAGCTTTAACCACTGTTCCCTCTAGAAAACTAAATCTTAAAGATGCAACAAGACAGGCAGAAACAATGCTAGAGTGAAACAGGACTAGTTGCAAGTTATTTTCTGACCCTAAGGGTCCCAAGAAACTTTCAACAAGGAACTGCATTTGCAAATAGAATTCGCAACAGGAATACACCAAATGAGCAGAGCGAAAGTCCTTTACCTGGTATTAATTTAATGGCAATTCAATACCAAGCAATTTATTCTCAAGCTGCTATTCACCCTGAAGAACAAATATGTTTCTCAGCTAATTGAAACAGCTGGCAATTTCAGGTGAGTTTGTATCCACTTAATAACCAATAAAGGAGGAGCAAAGGAGAGCTACAATCAGCCTAAATTAAAGAGAAATGGTTAAGTGCAAAGTGTCTGAGGGATCTTCTCCAAGGAACTGGAATTGCTCTTAAGACATGTATTTATGATAAGAGAGGTAGGTGGAGGACAGGTTAATAAAGAGAGCCCAGGAAATAGGATAGTAGGGTAAATGTGGGGAAATTTTCTACTGGCAACATGGTGGGACAGCAGGAAAAAACTTTGTGCCTAGATTGAGCCTATCTCTAATTTACATAGCTGGCAGATGTACCTGAGCTGAGAAGAATGATCTTCTGGAGGCATCTGGCATTCTCCACTAGCCTGGTAAAGGAGCCTAGGAGAATATATCCCTTTATGGCCATGAAGTAGCATTTGAGGAATGCAATTGTATTAAGCAGTTGGAAATATATTTGGGCCCATTGTATTCAGTATTTAATTTTCTTATGCGAATTCTGAATTTGCCACAGAGAGAGAGAGAAAAAAAAAAAAGTAGGGCAGCTATTTTTTCAGTTGTTTTCCAATATCATAACTTTCCAATACGTCCCAAGCAAGAGCTAAGAGTTATATACACTGTATAACTACTATGCAATAAACTGAAGGTACAGTGAAGCAAATAGCATAAACAAAACTCTTGGTGAGAGAAACTCACCCTCTTAAGCTGTGTTTCTAGGACAGGCTTAATTACTGTTAATTACTTCTAGAACATTACATCCTGAAGAGGCAACAAGACAGAGGAAAGAAAAAAAAAAAATGAAGCAAGTCTAATGAGAATTTGATTCTAATATAAGTCTGAGTAAGGCTAGCTCCTGCAGCCTGGCCCATAACCTTCACATAGCTGGGCTGACTCAAGGGGATGAAATGGCTGATTTTGATTACTGTAATGAGGGAGAGAGGGGAAAAAAACTATTTTCTAGCTTTGTCAGATTTTTGCAGAGCCTGCCACATCCAGGAGATGTTATTTTCAACTGTATGTTTCCAGGACAATCTTTAATTGGGAAATCTTCCACCCTGTAGAAAAGGGGAAGGGTAAAATAACAAAAGGAAACAGTTTACAACTAAGATAATTGGAAAGTGGTACTTTCAGTGTGGTTAGAAGGGATGAAGAAAGCATTGAAGCTGTTGCTCTCAATAGTATTGGAGCACATGCCAGGATCTCAGTGAAGATCAGTTCTCACAGTACTTGCTCCCACTTCGAAGAAACCTTATGAATTCATGCTACACATGGTAGCAATCAGAAAATCAGATCACTTAGGCAGCACCAACATTCCTTGAGAGAAATAGTTTAAGCCAAACTTTTCAATGTGAGTTTGGTTGGTGAGAAAGTTGAAATCGGGATGGGTCAGCTGAAGTTTCCAGAGTGGTGTCAAACATGAGGACTGAGCAGGTCCAAGCCCACCATGCTCTGCCCTGAAATATCTAGGTAATGTCACTGGAAAGTTATGCTAGTGTTGAGCCAGGTGAGTACTCAGTGAAACCTGATGTAGTGACTATGTGCTGAAGATAGAGAACAAAGTTGTGAGATGGGGCCACCTTGATTTGAACTGATTTCTCATTAATGTTTGATAACAGAGGGTACTGATAACAGCAGCAAAAAATATTGCAATGGCAAAGAAATGTTCTCATGTCTCTAACATTCTCAGATATTAAAACCTGTGATGCATGTCTACTATTATTTTAGATAAGCTGAAATGTGTTTCTCTTCACTGGCTGAGACGGTCAAGATACAGATAACATACATTGATATTCACCTTTCACTGCAGGTGAAAACAAGGGAAAGAACCATACTCTATTTCTTGCACTCTTATAAACAAGTGCACATAAACAGAAGTGATAAAACTTGTTGACTTGTCTCCTAATCCAGAGACCTGTATACAACTGCAAAGACAGAGCTTGCTTAGCTTATCTCCTGTTTGTTTACTGAACAGTTTACTTGTTACAGATGGTACTCTCAAGTTCACAGGGACCCATGTTTGAGTTTTTCTGGATTGTGGTGACACAAAGGGCTCTGATGAGGCACAGCAAAATGTGGTGCACTTTTTTGGTGACTATTATTGAAAAGATTGGGGAAATGCCTGTAAACCTGAATGAAAAATAATTGTAAGGGTGATGCTTTCCTGAAGTGAGTTTTCTGGTTAGGCATCATCCTCTACCAACTCCCAGGGTTTGCAATGGCACCAGCCATCTTTTCTAAAAGAAACAGAGGGCTGAAATCATGGTCAGTCTTCATGTCTGACCTACCCAATTTCCAAACTGTTTATGTAAAAGAGCAAAAGGAAAATGTAGACAAGGAGGGCATGGGACTTGCATACTAAGATACCAGAAGTGTTATGAGAAGGCCAGGGTACCAGATATATGCTGGCTGTAAATTATGGGACTAAAAAACTACATTTCACAGAACATATATAATTCTGGAAATTTTACAGAAAATTGATTTCTTTTGAGATTCTCAGTGATTCCTACTTCCAACCCCCTGTATTTATTTATACAATAAAAGAACAGCTGAAAGCCAGAGGTGCAAATTCTGCCCTGTCTTACACAAGCCCTGCATTTGTTGTACTCTTCAAGTCATATTGACCTAAGTGGAACTTTGGCCAGTGCCAGGAAATATTAGAGATGGCTTTACAAATGTGCTCAAAGAATTCATTGACCCAAGGTGAAAACGAAGTCTTGGGGAGATCTAGATAGATGCAACTCCACTGTTTGTATCTTGTGGTGAAGTGCACAGTTTTGAATTTGTCACTTGTTTCTAGCTTCTGATACCAACCCTTCAACATTTGTCTGAGTGACAACATTTTTTCAGTGCTTGTAATTTTTTGTTTCCCAGTTTAATCATTTGATTTATCTTTCAAGAGCTTAATTTTGCTGATATATTCCTAATAGTTTGTCATTCAATTCCAGGTATGAAGTAATGACAGGAACAATTAGTTAAATTGAAAGGCATACTTGAGTATGCAACAGTGGACATTAAATACTTGCAGTGACACCTTGGAAATTATAAGCCAAAATAAAATTGTTAAATATATCTATTTTAAAATTTGATTCAGGCCAATTGGTGTGGGAAATTTGGTTTCAAACTTTCATTCTATTCCTCCAGGGTTTCATTGGCTTGCATCAAAGAAGGTGTATTTCCTTATGTAAATTTGCATTCAAATGCAGATGAAAACTGATGTGAAAAGATGAGTGAACTGAAATGCTGCTGTGTTGCATCTCCAGCACAAGATGTTATTATGGGAAACAGAACTGGTGAGAATAGGATGCTATAATAAAATAAAGATTTCAGTACCACAGCCCTTAATTCTGAACAAAGTAATGATGACATAAGACTTAAAAATATTTTCTGTTGTGAATCAGGTGCCCTGGCCAAGTCTGGAAAGATCTGAATTCTTTTTCTCTTAATATTTTAAAATGAAAAAATGTACTGTTATAAGGACTGAACATAAAAATAGATGCATTTTATTTAATGTGTCAGCACCCACTTCTTTTATAACTATTTTTTTTTTCTGACTTGTTAACTAAGTTTCCAGTGCAAATGAGTTACAACTCAAGAACTTGATATTCAAGGCTGCTAAAATTTTGCAATTTCATGATATATGAATGCACCATCTGTTCTTCCTAATAAGTAGCTATTTTAAAATTATATTTCATATGGTTTTTACCATTCTTTGACGAAGAGCATAGGAAACAGTTTAGTTAATTCTGACACAGTTTGTTTAACAGAACTGTTTTGTGATTTTCAAATTTTATTAGGTATTGAATTCTTTCAGAACTAAAAATGATGTCTCAAAATTTAGTTGTCAAAGCATTTTTCTCTCTCTCTTTTTTTTTTAAGAGGAGCCTTTTTCTTTCAGGAACTTCCTCTCTGTCATTTTTTTTCTCTGCATTCTTTTGCTTCTACTTTCCTTCATTTTCAGTAATGAAATTATTAAATATGGGGAGAGGGAAGCAAAAGAGAAATAATGATTTAACACAGAAAAGGGAGAACAGTTTTAGTCCTGGCTTGCTGTTAAAAATAGACCAGTCTGTTACAATGATCCTCTCTCTGTTGTTGCAATTATTAATGTAGCAACAGAAAGCTTTTTGAGAACAGATAAGAAAAAGCCACTTTATTGTTACTGTGCTTCAAGGGCTCTACTCCTATTTTAGGTGGTCTTGATAATTTTGCTTAAGTAGACTGTGAAGTTTGATTTGGAATAGCTATGCAAAATTAAGCTTTCCACCCAACAGAAGTCATCTCAGGTTTGTGAGAAATGAGAAATATTAAGGGTTCATTCTTGCTTCCCACATTTCTCAGCTGGCTGCATGTCTCATAACCTTTGGAAGGATATTGTCTTTGCTCTGCTGAAGTCTTTGTCCTGTGCCCTGAACATCTGATTTGGACTGAGGCAGTGAACACATGAAAGCTGTATCCCACTCTGTAAATGCTCTTGCCTGCAGGCCCTCAGGGATGCCCACATCTGACAGGAGCTGTGGGCAGTCTGCCACACCAACAGTGGGATTTGCTGAGGTTGCCATTCCATTCAGAGGACTGAGATTTGTGTGGAGAAATAAATCAGAAGAGCTCAGAGAACTGGAGAACTGAAGCAGGGATGCAATGTACCCATCTGCTGATTGAGTTGCATTACTACTAGGACCTGGAAATGAAACACTTAGGAAAATTGGGGCATGGAGCATTTATCGCTCTTTCTCCAGTTTGTCTGGATTATGTCATTTCCTACTTAGCCTCCCATTTCACAGTTGTGACTTTTTCATCCTGCTCTTTTCAAAAGGAAAAAGACTTAACCAACATCCAGCCCCAAGTGGCCCCTTCTAGCTGGTCTCCCTCTCTTCCAGCTGTCCATCTCTTGGTTTTAATGAACTGCAGCCATAACAAAGTCTGAACAACACAAGGCTAATTCAGTACTGAATTTCTTTCAGCGGTACTAATTCTTTTGGCCTTTACAGAGGCATTGAACCAGAAACACACCTCAAATGGGCAGAGGGTAAAACAACACAAACAAACAAGCTGGGGAAATAAACTGTAAGGTTAAGAAAAGATAACCTAAGCACGTTCTTGGGAAAGTAGAGTGTTTTCCAGTTCACTGCACTCATGGTCAGACTGGTCAGGACTGCTGGTACTGGGTAACTCACCTATAAAAACAAATATTCCCCTATCATTAAGTGCTACGTTGTTGGCACACAATGCCTTTTCATTTTTTTAAAGCTCTTTCCACAACAACTAAAAATCAGCCTGGCTAATTAACATGTCCATGTCTTTTGTCCTGATCTGTGTTTTGTGTGCCAACATGCCCATAAGAAAGCAGGACCTCCACGAGGGTGTAAGAGCATGCAAGAGAGGGAGAGAGATGAGCGTGTGAAAATGTGTAACAGAAAACTCAGTGTGTATGTGTGAGACAAAGAGCAAGAATTTTTTTCTCATCATCAATGTTATGTTAGAAGACTTCTTATTTTTTAAAGAACAGCCAGAATGACACATGATGAAGAAATGAGGATAACAAGGCATTTCTTTTGTATAACTGATTTCACTGATCTTTATAAGTCATACTACTTGTGCGTGAGTTAGTCTGGAAATGAAGAAGAGAAATCATAGATAAGACCACAACTCAGAAGATTCTGGAAAGTGATATACAGGGTGGTCAATTTCCCTGCCTTCTGGAAGTTAGACATGGCAAGCCTGACACATGTGTGCATCTTATCTGGAGAAAAGATGTTACCAAACACAGAATAAGCTGAGACTTTGCTGCAACACACTGCCATGTGTGTGTGCGGCAGCTCTTGCTCCCAGCAAATCCAAAGCCAAACACAAGGGGGAAGCTAAAATTTGCCATCTCTTACAGATACCAGTCATAAAATGCAGTGACTTTCAGCTGCTCTTGGCCCAGCATTGTGTTGGTCAAACCAGGCCTTCTTTTGGCAGTCTTGTGGCAAGCTGATGGTCTCTAGGGTAGAGACTCGGATATCTAAAGGTGAACGTATATCACAAATTTATGTATGTCACAAATTTAGATTGATTTCACTGCTGTCCAAAAGAGCAAACAATGCAATGAACAACTTTAACATAGATCCACAACACACACAGCTTATGGCTATGGGGTGGTATCTGTGACTTTCCTGATCCAATAGGAAGTTGGGCTGAGAAACCACATTGGAGGCTGAGCTTTGATTTGCTGTTGTTACTGCAGGGTATTATCTTTAAGCTGCTCGCAATTTTTTGGAGAGAAAGTGTCTCATTGCCAAGAGAAGCCTCTGTAATCTGCAGGAAATAAAATGTGAGATGTTGTTCTTGCCTGGGATCATCAACCCAGTCTACTTAATCTGACAAAGGACTATTGGGTTAACAGTTTAATTCATTCTCAGTTCAGCCTGGATCTGTTATAGCACCCTGTAAGGAAATTATTTCTAATACCACTGTTTTGTTTCCATTGCACTCCTTCCTGCCAAAAGAGGACTCTTCTGGATGTACAGGTGCAAATTATTGTATGTACATCAGCAGGTTTTTTTTGGAAAACACCACAACTCTTCACTGGCAATAAAAATCTATGAACTCTCCCACGGGCTTTTTAGGTGAGTCACAAAACCTAGGGAGCTTGAGAGCCAGTCTACATGCAAAACTGGAGGAATAAAATCTTTTTATAGCAGTGCAAGTCTACAGCTGAAAAAGGACTCTAGGTTTAGATGCAAGAGGGCTTGTTTACACTACATACAGCATGTCTAAAAGGCACACATTGACCAAGAGAAAACAAGCAACACTCTAGAATAGGATAAAAGCTCTTATTTCAAAATGAAATATAGGATTTTGATGCACTTGACATTGGTATAAAGAAGTCAAACAGAATGTGGATAATCACTGATGCAAAACAGCATCTATGGACATACTAAGCAAACTAAACTGTCAGTTAAAATGGCTTTTTCTCTTGCAATGAATGTTTTTTTCATTGATAAAGGTGCATATGCTGGAACTGTGGCCGCTGCAACATTCCAGTTTTACATGTTGTGTGCTGACTTAGGCCTGCCCAAGCAAGATGAAAAATACAGTTTCCCATATCCAGCCCCAGTTTTCTGCACAGTTGGCTCAGACAGATGACACAACAAAATTGGTAAGGGCCGTAACAGGGGGAAACTCAGACCCATTTCTCTTCACTGTTTCTCCAGGGTGCATTTGATGTGTGTGTCCCAAGTGAGTACAGACTGAAACAAATGGCCTGGTTGAAGGCCCAGCTCTTTCTTCGCCTCTTGCTGTCTGAAGCAAGTCTGATGAAATTACTCAACCATGTCAATCATTTGAGCCTGCTTACCAAAAGGGCAACCAAACACAGGTATGAGATCTGTCTGGAAGACAACGCCTAACAGCTTCCTCCTGTCAAAAGGCTCAAACCTGAAAATCTTCTTGCTAGGGGAAGTGAGGAGGAGTACTTTTTGATTTTATTTTCCCTCCTATACAACAGTGACCTGATTCTCCATAGTAAAATAATTATACTTTGTTGAAATGCTGCCCTGCAGTGAAAGGCAACACTGTCAGGAAGATGTGCAGAGCACATACATAAACACAAGGTCATGAAGAAATACATTTTGTATTTATACATACTTATGTGTGCATATATATGTATTTGTATGCAAAAACTGTATTGGACCTGGCATCAGTTCACTGAAGGAAAAAGTTCTGTGTCTCAGAATGTTTCTTGGAGTTCTTCTTTAGATTACACCTGGATCAGGACTCAGAGAGTTTTCCAACTGTAGCACAAACTTACTGGTGACCAGAATCACTATAAAGTCACTTATAAAATTTTTAAGGCAGAGTAACTGAAGTACAGAAATACATCTAGGATCCATATTATTTGCTTTGTTTTTGAAAAGAAAATTAAGGCTTGTTCACCAGAAATGTATTTTGCTCTTTCTGTCAGTCAACCCAAAAGCAACAATAGGGTTATTTAAAATTTTCGTTATTTGGGCGTCATCTGTTTGCCAAGGATTCAACCATGTCTCCCTGGCTTGTACATAGTAACAGAGGGGATTCACATGGAAGCACTTAAACTAACTTCAGATTTGTTTAGCTTCTGCAACCAGACAATATCACAAGCCATAAATATTTATTAGGAACACTGATATGAACATGGTCATTATCCCTCTTGAAGGCACTATCCTGGAACAAGAAATGAAGTAACAAAAAAAAAGGAGGAGCTATTCTTAGTTATTCAGTTGCTTTTGCTCTGTAGAAAACTGAGCATAATTTGAACATCAGCTAAGCACATACCTAACCCACGCCGTAAGAAGTCACTTGTGCCCTGCCACACAGACATGGTAAGAATGCATATACCTTCTTCTGTTCCAGGCTGGGTTTGTTCTAGCAGAAAATAAGGGCATGAGAAAAAAGTCAGAGGAGAAACAGAAACGAGCTTGAACAAGGTGCTGAATAGGAGAACAGAGTTTCACATAGTTTACACCCTTCCAGGGCCTCCTGACTGTTTTCTTAACTTGCAACTTTTTTCCTCTGAATTGTTGCTATTTCAGCATGAAAGCTCAGCCTGGGCCCTATTAATGTCATTGAGAAAACTAGGCTCTGCTTAAACTTCAGATTCTTCATCAGAGGAATTCTGTTCATCTGCAGAAATGACAAAATGTCATCCCCAATCACGGATACGTTTCAACAAATGTTAGCGGGAGCATTATCTAATGTAAGTAAGAGAGCCTTGCACACCTTTAATACTTTCTTGTCACTTCACTCTGTTGTGCTGTTTCTAAGAAAACTGTTAGCTTTCAGCATTGAGCTCAGGTAGTTTGTTGCATAGAGCTGAAACAACTGCTGCATGTGGTCTTGTAAAAGAAAGCAGCAAATACATTGCTGGTTTTGCTGCTTTGCCAGAAATTGAGACTTTTCACCACCTAACAGTCAATTCCAATATATATCACGACAATTTCCTTTCTGTTTCCTTTCCTTTCCTTTCCAGTACTGTTTCATCCCCAGACTACCCTCAGTCTTATTCTGAATCATACAAGCTAGCAAAACCCTATGTTAATCTGTTTCCAGGTAGTTTGACCCTTCCTCCAGTAATTTCCTTCTCCCCCATAGTACCTCAAGACTTACAACAAGGAAATTTCTTCTATTTCCCTTGGGGATGCCTCCCTTCCAGGAAGTTCCCCCAGAAATGCTTTCTTAGCTGGTACAAAACAAACAAACAAAACAAAACAAAACACAACCTAGTGGTACAAAAAGAGAGAAGCAGAGGTGTTATTCTTCTGTTTCTGACTTGCAGTGCAAGATGTAGTCGTGGTCAAGTGACTCAGGCATAACTTTTTAAAATCTTCCTTTAGCTAACTTCTGCCTTACAGTAATTAAAAAATGAAATAAATTTATTTGTAAAGCACACAACAGCCTTCCAGACAACTCAGTGATCTGGGAAATATTTGTGACTGTCATGTATGACCTCAGCAAAATGCCTTGGGGAAAGCTACCCAAAGCTTGTACAGGTAAAGAGCCCTCTCTTCTCTCAGTGTGAGGTCTGAAATGTGTTGACTCAAAGGCAGTGATGCAACAGCCTTGAGGAGGAGCAGAAAACATCCTGCCTGCCTGTGCCTCCCCACTCTCAAAAGGATCACATTCCACTTGGAGATTTGAATTCAGAAAGGCACATAGATACCCTCAGAGCAATAGGGGTAGGGGGTGGGGGGGAAGCATAAAGGACAGCATGACAGCATGAAGGGAAGCATGAAGGACAGCATGAAGCTTTGTCTTAGCCTTTTGGCATACACCCATCATAATAACTGGTTTGTTTGTTTGTTTGTTTGTTTGTTTCCATCTGTGCTGGTTCCAAACTAACACAGATCATATATATATATGGCTGATTATCTGTTATTGCAATTCATTGCTTATTCTGAACGGGACTTGGTAGCTTATCTGATGCAGTAAGTCTGCTTAACAGAGTGCTGTAAAACAATTTTTTCCAGTTCAGCTTTTTAGGAGAAACTTGGTATATATTGATAAAACATGATTGCATGAGTTGGCATTTAGCTTAGACCCTAACACAACCAGAGGGCTTCCCTGTAAACCACTGCAGTTTTGTTGGCTCTATGCACAGATCATTCTCAAGGCAAGTAATGAAATACCAGTAATAACAAGAAGCTGGTAATTCATTCTGAGTTGTATTTTATCTGAAAGTTTGCTGTAAAAGAACATAAACTGTCTCATATAGTTAGTCCAATCACTCATGTGGTCAGCAGCAAATGTTCACATAAAGAGTATACAACCAGGCCAGCATACAGATAATCTGCCTTGCAGGATAATTCTACCCTCAATCTATTCAGTTTATGGCTAAAGAGCAGGATGTATCCTCCAAGGATTTGGCTTTAGTGAACTACTTTATACTTGTGGCTGTCACAAATTCTGGCATGGCAGGGAGTGCTAGAACTTGGTTAAGCTTCTGTAGGGAAAAAAAAATGCTTTATGTCTGTCATAAAATTTCTGTTGGGTAAATTGATGTAATATCTGATAGTGTGTCAGGTACAAGCTCACCAAGAGGCCTCACTAAGGTAATTTAAACATAATTGATCATTTTCCCATGTTCTACCCACACATCTCCAGTTTAATTGCCAATGTTTTGTTTTTTTTTTTTTTTTTTTTTTTTTTTTGCAATCTACTGAGTGCATGGTGGGTGCTATAAGTCAATTCATCAGTGTGCACATGCAGCTGTGTACTACAGTGACTCATAGGTGAAAGAACAATCAAACCCAATCGTATGGCAAATGGGGTGTAAAACAGAGATGAACAACAGCTCTTCATTTGTAAAAAGCCTTTACCTACATGAACCCCCCCTATGCCAAGCTGCTGTGTCACTATGCTTGGAGCCTGGTTGCAATGGATGACTCTTGTTTCCTGGGAATGAGAGGCAACAGGGTAGAGTTTACACCTGGGAGATTCTGTAAAAGAGATTGAAGGTGAGCTTGCTGAGGTGAGTGCTCTGCTCTGAAAAAGCATTATTGATTGTCCTTAAATAACGCTACCCCCGAATGCTCTGGTAGATAGCTTATCAGGTATGAGATAGATACACCCAGCTAATCATAGCTGGTATGAGGTTTTGTACCAATCGCTGTTGGTACAAAGTACAAATATTATATGCTGCTGAGCCATCTCCATTAATTATTATTCACTAGCAACTTAGGAGAGGTAGGGAAGGGAGTTGGATGAGAGCCTAGTACAGTGGAAAATACCCACTGATGAGTCCTGACAGACTTCAGTCTGAACATCCAAATGTACATCTTTTTGTATGTGCAACACTCTTCTCCCCATTGAGAGGGAAGGAGTGCCGATCTTCCTTAGATGCCATTTCTAGGGCCCGTGAAGATGAGACACATACTCAGTAGACCTTTCACTGGTATTATCAGGATATTTCACAGTGGAGCTCATGAAAGAGTTTTGTGTTGGAACAAAGCGAGCACTGCTCTGAGACTGTGTGTTCTCAGGCTAAGTCAGCACAAGGAGTGGTGCTGACAAGGTTGTTTTCCGGGCTGCTGAAATGCAGAGTTCTGCCAGTTTGCGTAAGAAGACCAGCCAGGTCCCTGTCATCACAAACAAGCCAAGCAGTAAATGTTTAATCTCAACAAGGCCCTAGAGCATCACCTCCACATGCCACTGACAGAGGCTTCAAAATACTTTCCTAATGTCCTCTGACAAATAAAGACCTATGGTGAAGACTGAGCTAGAACAAATAACGTGGCATGTAAAGGGAGAAGAAGAGACCCACAGGATGCCCATGTCCAGGAACAACGATGCAGTAGGAAAATTGTTACTTAAAAGTAACAGCAGCCCAAGGAAGCAACTTGTATCTCACACACTAGAGAAGAAGGCAATCTTTGTTTCCCCAGAGGATCCTTCTTGGCCCTGGATCAAGTGTTTGGCCTAACCCAGACTTCTTGAACAAGACACACTAGAAACTTTGATGCTACTTGCATCTACAATACATGCTACCGTATCAGTATTACACTCAACACATCTTTTTCCCAGTATTTATTTTCAGCATTTCTTGAGTACACTGCTGAAAGCACTTTTGATTTGAGTACTGGAGATGCAGCAAACCTGGCAGGGCTCAGACTGCCTGGACAATAGGTGAGCAAACAAATCAGCCCTCACAAAGCCACTTCTGTTGGCATTGCATAATCCTAGGGAGCTAATCCAGAGCTAACCTGACCAATGTGCTGGATCTCTGTCTTCACAGCAGTGCTGTAGGTCTTTGCAGGGCAGTATTTAGTGTCCAGCAGTGGTCCAAACCATTTGCAGGTTGATGTTCTTACTGTTGAAGATAGCCCTTTGCAATCACCGTTGACTGTTTGCCAGGTCATTATAGTTTTCTTCACACTCTTGGAGGTGTCTTACAAAATAGGTCCAAAAATAGCAAACATGGATACATGGTTTAGCTATAAGGCAGCTGTACATTCCCAGTCTGTCCCCCTCCCTTTGAGCAGGAAAGTTGCCTGTGGATTTAGCATTTGGTAGTCATGGCTAGCCTTTTCTGCAGTGGATGATCAATACACAGTGCCTAGGAGGCTGTGAAGGGAAAGACTCAAAAGTGCCCCATGAAGACTTCCCCACCAGTAGCCCTAGATGATCTACCCTTTTGTTTCCCTTTCAGAAGGGTGATTCTGGAAATGAAGCTTTGTCTTTGTAAAGATACTCTGTGTGTCTTTACACACTGGAAAAACTAGCTCTGAGAGGAATGAGATCTGTAACTATGCCTCTTCTATTTTCAATAGCTTTCCTTTTTTTTTTTTTTTTTTTTAGACAAAAAAATCTGCTGACATCTGGAGAAGTTTGACTGCAGAGTTGGATCTTCATCTCCTACTGGGGTTGGTTCACTGAGCCCAATGTTTCCAGGAGGCTGAAGTCAGGGCAGCTCTACTAGCTCACACCCTCTGTATATCAGATTTACACAATAATAGCTTACAAGCTGGCAGGTGATATTTTTTTAGGCAATTTCAACTATTTGCCTTTTAAGACAGGTTTCCTTTGCTGTCCATGTATATATCTATTTGAGAACACCTTTATTTCTTAAATGCAGAATCAAAGGCTAGATTTTAAGTTTAAGTGAGCCTTAATGTGGCTGCAAACTCTCTTGACTAAATTTCTCTCTTCAGACGGTGTTCAAATGAACAAGAAAATTAAATCCCTTCAGTCTGGCATCTTCTACAGTCACTTGCCTTTTGGATAATTGTACTTTTCCTCATCAAAATACATACCTATTGTGCATGTCAGGAAATAGCCCAGTGGAAGACACCTCACTTTACTTTGTACGGATTTAGCCCTATACTTACGTCTGGATGTTTTGATGACAGAGACATAATATACAGGCAAAATGTACTACTATGTCATCTATATGCTGCTGCTTATGACAGTGAAGGATTGTGGCTTCGGTATACTTATATAAATATTAAAGAAAGAGTTCAGAGGCTGTTCTAACTTACCATGAAGTCATGCATAGCTACAGCTGCTTCAGAGCATGGGGCTCACTGTGTTGAACCACAGCTACTCTTGCTCTGTCCTGAACTGAGAGGAGGACAGAATAATCCACACTCAAGGGGAGTGAAAGCAAAGCAGAGGGAAAATATGGCAGAATCAAAATTCCCCATTGTTGAGGGGAAAGAACGACACGACTCCAGGCTGGTGTGTAGCTGAAGCACTTTATTGTCTAACCCATCTACTTATATAGGCTTAGTGTATCTACATGCTTTTATCACACAACTTGGCAATGTTTGCTCGTTAGCCATTATTATTGTTCACAAGGCAATCGTACAGCAGCCCTATCTCCTTTTCATGTACTGATGAGCAACAGGCCAGACTGCACCTGTTGTTTTTGACCTTCTTGTCTCCCAGTTATACCTCCTTTATCTTCAGGCTACATGACTTTCGCCTCATTCTGTATTTTCCTTTTCTCACTTAATCTCTGTGTCTAACACACTCCACATACTTTCTGATCGATTTCCCACACATTGTTTTGCCTTGTTCTCTCCCAGCATGTCCTCATTAACAGCTGATGTTATTTTGTATAGGGCAAGTACAATAAAATGGATCAAGGCTTCCCAAATTAAGCAAGAATCTGAGTACCATGAAAGGATGTTTCACTGAATCAGCTGCAGACCTCTTCATGCTAAATGCTAAAGCTGCTAAATACCTCTGCATGCCAGGGCTGAAAAAAAATCTGTTATTTGTAGAGAGGTGGGGGTTGGTCTGTTCTCCCACATGCCTGGCAACAGGATGAGGGGGAACGGGCTAAAGTTGTGCCGGGGAGGTTTAGGTTGCATATTAGGAAGAACTTCTTTACTAAATGGGTTGTTATGCATTGGAATGGGCTGCCCAGGGAAGTGGTTCAGTCACCATCTCTGGAGGTCTTTAAAAAACGTTTAGATGTACAGCTTAGTGATATGGTTTAGTGGAGGACTTGTTAGTGTTAGGTCAGAGGTTGGACTCGGTGATCTTGGAGGTCTCTTCCAACCTAGATGATTCTGTGAATCTGTGATGCATTCAAAGCTTTATCCAGCAATTGGTAGTTGCAGCAAACAGTATTTGTCCAACAACATTTCTTGGGACGTGGTTTGGCATCCCTTCACATGCTTCATATCTCAGCTGCAGAGAAGCTGGGGATCCACAGGATCACAAGACTGCACATTAGGAGGCATTTCTCCATGAAGCTGATTCCAGCTTGTAAGGCAGCTCTCTCCTGAGGAAGAGTAATGGCATTTTAAAAGAGTGGGGCTTCAGGTAACTCAATAGGGGTCAGCATTGTTAATTCTCATTATTATATTTCTGGGAGCCTGATTTGGGATTAGAACATCATTAAGGTAGGTGCTATATAACAATATATATTCAGGAATACCTATTTACAGCTAGATGCATGAGACACTCAAAATAAAAGGAAGGGAAGAACAGGTCCATGGCCCCTAGATGTGAACCCCAACCTTGTTCTCCTAAACCTAAGCTCACAGCACTGCCTCTCCCATGTCAGCTATAACAACATTCCCATGAGGCACGCTACATCTACAGGGACAATTTTGCATTGGAAATAGCCATGTGGTGATGGTGTTCGCAGGACTCATGTGCCATCTGCTGTTTATCCCTGCTCCCGCTGTGTCTCACCCAGCCAGTTCTGATGAGTAAGTTAACCTGGGGAATGGTATGTACTGTATGCCCAACCACAGTCCCCTTCTGCATCGACACCTTTGATTAATGCAATATCTATGAAGAGAAGAGATGCAGTCATAGTTGATACATGTCTTTGTAAGGATACTCAACAAGGATAGTTGGAGGAAAGTCACTGTCCTTACAGGATATCCTTAGGATATCCTTTGTAAAGACATTCAACAAAGAAGCTGGTGGAAAGTCACAAGTATTACTCTCTGGTTTTGAGTATGAAGACAGAAAACAATTATCCCCTTCTGTGCTGCATTCATGGCCCATCTAGCTTATCGTGGAGTCTGTGCCCATTAACTTCAGCCTTGGCTACAACACTCCCAGATGACAGTGATGGGCCTGCAAGGGGCTCAAGGAAATAAGGTAAGGGATGAACAACACCTTCCACATCTGGCATCAAACCCACACCTAATTCAACTCCTACTGAGGCCTCTCTGCCTACTCTTTGGAAGATACCTGTCTGTGACTACTCCACTACAGACCGTTTGAAGGTAAATAGTAATGCTCAGCTCACTATGTTGACTTCTCTGCAGAAGTCTCAAAAAGCAAGGCAGTTTTAACCACGATATTTCTGTGGAGTAAGTACCTTTATTGACATTGAACACAGAGAGAAACCAAGGCACAGTGAAAACAGTGACACAATATGTATTTTAAAGGAAGACTGTTTGCCATGATGCTGACTGAAACGTACCTTAATTTGCCTGCGATTGACCCAGACCGGTGTAAAATTCTCATAACGATATATTTTTCAAATTATTCTGAGTCCTGGTTTTAGCTAGAAGAGAGTTAATTCTCCTCCCAGTAGCTGATAGAGTGCTATGTTTTGGATTTAGGATGAGACTAATGTTGATAACACACTGATGTTTTACTTGTTGCAGAGCAGTGCTTACACTAAGCCAAGGACTTTTCAGCTTCTCGCTCTGTCCTGCCAGCGGGCAGGCTAGGGGTGCAGCAGGAGCTGGGAGGGGACAGACCCAGGACAGCTGACCCAAACTGGCCAAAGGGGTATTCCATACCATCTGACATTATGCTGAACAATATATAGGGGTGGCTAGCCGGGGTGGGGGGGCCGGCTGCTTGGGGATAGGCTGGGCATCGTTCAGCGGGTGGTGAGCAATTGCATTGTGCATCACTTTTTTTGTACATATTATTATTATGATTATTTTATTTTTCTGTCCTAATAAACTGTCTCCATCTCAACCCATAGGTTTCAGTTTTTTTTCTCATTTCTCTCCCCCATCCCAGAGAGGAAGGGGGGAGGGTGAGTGAACGGCTGTGTGGTGTTTAGCTGCCAGCTGGGTTAAACCACAACATTCTGGAACCTAAAGGTCAGAAGGAAAAGCTGACCACTCAAAAGACCTGAATGAGAGCTGGAAATCTTTGAAAGACAGTTTTTGTCTTCAAAGTCTCTTCACTTTGAAGTGAAAAGAACCTCCTGATCAAGAAATCTTTATCTGGCCATTTCTAAAAATCTGGCTCCTATTACTTTACACAAAGGGACATTCCCACCTTAGCTGTAAAAGATGAGTGACATCCTAAGACCACTGGATCCTCCAGGATGTCTCTTAAAGGTGCATGGACTGAGAATAAGGAACCTATCGCTCCATGTACATATGGACCCAAGGCTCCATTAAATCACAAGTATGACCTTTTTTTATCTTGGCTGCCTGATTTTTCACATTTTACCGTGATCTTTATTTTAAAAAATCACAAAACCTGACACATGATTTGTTGTAAATAACTGAGAATGATTCTGCATAATTACTTTAGAAATAGTACTCTTAATAAAATATTACTCATAATAAAAAAAGGGCCCCAGAGAGTCTATAAAATTGATGATATGCTTTAACAGATTCCCTGTATTTAGTATTACACATTGTCTCCTTTTTAGTGTACTTTATCCTGACCTGTCAGTTTTGATAATTTACTGGTTCATCGCAAGATTTTTCTTCCACATTTAAATACATTTCCTGGATAAAGACAAATCACTATTAGATCATCATCTATCTTCACATCATGAAAGTAAATTCCGTGACAATCCTAAGCCAGCATTACATGTCCACAAGCCATTAACCCAAAAGCTTTGAAAAGGTCATTTTTTTAAGCTAATAGTATAAAACCCACCTACTAAACATTCGGATAGAAAGTTTAGGAAGTGTTTTTTGCAACTTAATTTAAATCCCCTGTAGACTAAAATGTCTGGATAAAGCTCACAAAAGATTAAAGACACTAGAGGACCTGACTTTCTAACCCATTGCATTTTCTATCCCGGTGCAAATCCACACAAATCTTTATCTCTTTGAAGTCACTAGCAAATCTCGTGGTCTTTTCAATGGGACTTACAACTTCACTTCTGGTAATTACATCAGCCTGCCACTATGGAACATCACTCCTGGGAAATGTTAATAATATAAAGCTGGCCACTGTCAGATCCTCTTTGTACTAAAGCTATTTAATTTAAATAGGTTTTTCTCCACTTTGTTGAAGACACAAAGATGTTACTGGCTTCACAGATGCACAAATTGTCTCAGAAAGGGACAGGCTGATCTTTTTAACAACAGTTTGAACCCTGATGATATGTTTCAGAGAGCTAATCATGGCTAGCAACCACCTTTCAGAAGTGGTTGCTTCAATGGATCTTCCTTCTCTGAGGCAAGGCTTTCTTCCACCTGTTCTCTCTCTCTGCACATGCCTGTCATAAGCTTCCTCTGAAAATTGCTGTTACCAGCTCCATATCTCTCCTCTCTCTTCCCCAGGACCTGTGCTGGTGCATGGCAGCTCATCGAACCTGTCAGCCTGTGCCCTTCCTCTGCCCTTCACAGACTGCCTCCTCCTGCCACAGTCATGGGGATGCTTCACCTCTTGCTGTTCACTCTGATGGATCAGAAATAAATGAAATAAAAATCCGGCTGGATACGAAAGTAGCTCACCTTTTATCAGAAGCCTTGGCACGCTGATAAATCTTTTCTCCATGAACCTGCTCAAGTTAATATATTGCAGTGGCAGTTTGTACTGGCTTAGGAGCTAATGTCTGTCCAGGGTTGCTTTCCGTCACTTGCTGCTCTGTGTCCACATCTTGAAAGACATCTTCTCATGGCAGCTTGAAGGGCAAAGAAAAGGAAGTAGAAGATGCAAACTGAGCTGCAAGGAAATAAGGGACACACACTGTAGAGTCTGCTTGTTTTGCTGGTTAAGCTTCCAGTCAAAACACTCCATTAATGTGCAAAGCATTGTGCTTTATTTATTTTTTGTTTGTTTGTTTGTTTGTCCGTTATACTTCTCCATCGATTCAGATATAGACAAAAATGCACAAAAAAATATCAAATAACATGAAACAAAACGGTTGACTAAAGATCTGGGTTTTATGGTGAATCACGAGAAAGATTAGTTGCAAATACTGAACTCCACAGCATCTGTATCTCTAAATGCTTGTCTGAGGTGGAGTTCACTCTAATCCCATTGCTGAAAATTGCCCATAGTCTCTCTTTCTCAGTAGCAATGTGTTTTTCTATTCAAAACTGCAGGATTTTATGGCCTGGCAGGTTGATAAAGCAAAAAGCTTCTTGTGCGCTGCAGGCTGCTGTTCCTATTGCTGTTGTCATTTTTTTCTCTGTGGGGAGGGGGGAGGTAGGGGGCGGGGAACGACTGACTGTTGACAGAATAGATGATAAGTAAAAACCTAGATGACGATCTGGGTGTTGACAGATAAGATCAACACATTTGTTGTCTCAGCCCAGGCGCTGTTTATCCATTACAATGGTGAGCTAATTTCACTGGCACTCCCTCTATGTTAATGCCCTGCCATAAACGAAGATTTAGGAGTTATTACAACTCCATCTGAAAGACAGCACTGCTCCTCCCTTCCCTTCTTTCTCCCACCAGCCCTCCCTCTCCCCACCAAGTGAATGTCAGCTGAAATACCAGAGGCAGAGATTGCGTGCTCAAGTATTTCACAGAATCACAGAATCACAGAACTGTAGGGGTTGGAAGGGACCTCGAAAGATCATCGGGTCCAACCCCCCTGCCAAAGCAGGTTCCTCAGAGCAGGCTGCCCAGGGAGGCGTCCAGATGGGCCTTGAATATCTCCAGAGAAGGAGACTCCACAGCCTGTTCCAGTGCTCCGTCACCCTCACCGTGAAGAAGTTCTTTCGCATGTCGGTGCGGAACTTCCTGTGTTCTATTTTGCGGCCGTTGCCCCTTGTCCTATCCCCACAAACCACTGAGAAGAGGTTAGCTACATCCTTCTGTCTCCCACCCCTCAGATATTTGTACACATTGATAAGATCCCCTCTCAGTCTTCTCTTCTCTAGGCTGAACAGACCCAGGTCTCTCAGCCTTTCTTCATAGGGAAGATGCTCCAGGCCCCGTATCATCTTTGTGGCCCTCCGCTGGACTCTTTCGAGGAGATCCCTGTCTTTTTTGTACCGGGGAGACCAGAACTGGACACAGTACTCCAGGTGAGGCCTGACCAGGGCAGAGTAGAGGGGGAGGATCACCTCCCTTGACCTGCTGGCCACACTCCTTTCAATGCACGCCAGGATCCCATTAGCCCTCTTGGCCACCAGGGCACACTGCTGGCTCATGGTCAACCTGTCGTCCACCAGGAAGCCCAGGCCCTTCTCCTCAGAGCTCCTCTCCAGCAGGTCGTCCCCCAGCCTGTACTGATACTTCCGGTTGTTCCTTCCCAGGTGCAGGACTCCCCTGGTGCTCAATCCTGCTAGAGGGAACTGAGCTTCCAGAGCAGACTTGCTCAGGGCACACTGTGGTGCCAAATGCCAGCTCCAGAAAAAATACAGCAATGAGTTATGCATACTATTGCAGCTCTTTGGGCTCCCCTAAACTGTGTTTCTGCGTGATCACCCTAACAGGGGAGATGCAGCTCTCCTCCATTAGCTCCAGTATCATTTCTTGAGAACATCTCTCTAAGCAAAACAACCCTAATGTTACAGTCATATGGGAATTGTGTCCTTTAACTTGTGCTGTCCTGTTTTAGAGCCTATGAGGCATAATTGCTGCTTGTAAAATATTTTAAGCTCCTAGGATAAGAGATAATGAATGCTTGTTACTGCATGATTATCATTAATACTTCGTTTTTTATTTGGAGAATCATTTTGCTGTAACTTCTAGTAAACCATTTCTCTTCCTTTTTTGGAAAAAAAAAAAAAAAAAAAAAAAGATCAAGTCTGTCTATGCTAAACATTGTAGTTATTAGCTGTTTTTTGTTTGTTTATATTATTTGTTAATAAACATTTTTAACTGGAAATTTAAACTTATTTTATTTGTCGGAATGAGTCAGAACTTTAAAGTAGAAACTAGCTTTGAAGTGAGACCCAAAGTAAGGAAAAAAAACTACACACAACAAAACAGATAATGTTTTATCTGCAGGTTTGCTGACCAAACCCATCTGCTTTATTTGACAAATGACAAAGACTGGCAGGTGCTCTAATAAGCTGGCTTTGGCTGCACTTGCAGATCCTTTTGAAACTTGCAGCAGTGCAGTCCTCCAAATAGCTGAAAGACATGATTGACCCCAATGTCAAATGTCTCAGTGGATGTGTGCATGACCATTCTTGCATGTATAAAATACCCTCCCACCCCCACCATACAGCAGCTTCCTGACCCCTGCTCTTCTTTGCCCTACACACGCACAAACCTTGCCACCACATCTGTAATAGTACAGGTCTGAGAGAAAACTTACAAAATAGCCCATGTCACTCCCAGGCATGTAGAAATGGGGAAAAAGGAACTGGTCCATGTGTGTTGTTATGATTTATGTGACAGAGTTTTTCATTAAAAATACAAGATTTATGGGAAGAGGTAAAATAAAATTGCAGATCCCCAAGAGCAACTGAGACTGGAAGAAACCTCCAAAGGTGCTCTGCTTTGATCAAAGTAGGCCCAATTTCAGCTTTAGTGTAGTTACTATCAATACCTTCCTGTGAGACAGATATAAAGTTGCATGATCTGGTGCTTTGCAGGAACTAGCTGGGAGTATCTTTTCTCTCTTGTAGTCTAAGGGGACAGAATAATCAGATTAAAATTAGAGCAATTTTTCCCAACTTGCATGTAGCTTTTCAGCTTCTATTTTTGACTCAAAGGACTTCTGTACCCAGATAATTGTTTGCTTTTCCAGCTGTGTCAGCCAGCCTGATAAAAAATATTACCTCCTCCTGCAAACCTTTCTTGTATTCTTAGACTTTCCCAGAAAGAACATTATCTTCAGTGACAGTTTTGACTCAGCAGTGACAAGAGAATTTTTGTCCCTGAGATTGTGTGCATTTTATCTTGGAGAAGCTACTAAAGTTGTTATTTGAATAAGCAGACTAATCCAAGATTCAGTAATGCTATCTAAAGTTTAAAATGGTGCATAAATTAAAAGAGAAATAGAAGTAAAATGGCCTTTGCAAAAGCAGTGATTTTTTTTTTATTTTTTATTTTTTTGGATGTAGTTCACATTTATTTGTGCCATTTATCCAGAGCTTTTTCTGTTGGGGTAGTAAAATTTCACACTGTTTGTTGCTGAAGTTGACAACATATTTTTTTTGCCATTCGAAGTGAAAGGGGAAAATATTAGGTGAGCAGACTAAAAGAAACAGGGTTGGGCAGAGATGTAAATGGTAAGATGTGCTGTGCCCAGAGTTCACTTATCTTAATTATGGTAAATTATTAAAGGACATTAGCTCATTCTAATCCCTATACTAACATCCTCCTCTTGAAAGTAAAAGCTAAGCCACTGACAAAAGAGCAATGCAATTATATTTAAATTAGGCTTTACAACCAAAAGTAAAAATAGAAAAACTTTGTCAGTTGTTCATTTTATTGGTAATATTATGGGAAGCCAAGAGGAGACTTTTCTTTATGCTGACATGACTAGGCACACACACCAGATTTTTCAGGGGAGTGTAATCTTGTTATCTTGCTGCGTTGAATCAAGTCAGAAACTTAAAAAAACTTCAGCTGTATCACCTTGACCCTCACTACATTTTCAAATTCTTAGGGAAAGAAAAAAAAAAAAAAAAAAAAAGGTGAGCTTTTCAGAGTGCCCTGTAAGGAATGCAGATTCCATCAGTATCCATTTACATCTGTCAGTGGAAATGACCCCCAAAAAATGTTCTCTAATTGCTGGAGTTGCACTGACTGTATTTCTTCCTGGTGGCGTATTATTGTTGGTTATGATTTACAACAGGAGATCCCTTCAATGTGAGCACAGTCTAACCTTGAAGAGGTTTGCAGTTTGAACAAAGACAAATGAAGGACAGAAGATAGGACTTGTTACCAGCAATTACAGATGGTGACCTGAGGCACAGAAGGACATTAATATCTTGAGGGGCAGCTTGTGGCTGATTGGAAAAATGGCACAATTAAATGGGCTTCTGTAATGGAAGGAGAATATGCTAGCCCAGAAATCCCAAGCTCTGACCTGCTCTTCAAGCTTGGAGTAGACACAGGAGCATCCTTGTTTCTGGAGAGAATTTGATGCATAGGCCAAAGTTACTCCTCAGCCACAGACCTTCCCTCAGGACAATAACTCTTGAAATATCCCATTACAAAGGCATGAACACCAGCAAGGAAAGGGTTTTAGGGGCCACAGCAGGCCTATAGAACAGGCAACTTGCAAGTTTTTGAGAGGATTGTCAAATACGGCATTACTTATCATGCCACAGTGTACTCCCCTGCTTCACAGCAATAGCTCCTTGTAGCCTCTCTTCTTTCATCTCCTTTTGCCTTGCCTCCTCCCAGATTTTGCTGACAGGGAGGTCTGGACTGAAGAAGCAGGAAAGAAAATGTTGTTTGCCAGAGTAATGCTGGAGAACTTAGTGACTTACCCCTTGAACATTAGAGCTCACAATTTTAAATGCTAAGGGACAAGTAAAACAAGAAAGTGGATGGAATTTCTTCCCCTGGTTTTTCCTCCCAGATATTAAATTTAAGTATGCCTAATAAGTGGAAAACTGTAATGCGAGTACACACAGAGTCCTGAAGGACAAAGGAAAACAAAACACTTTGCAGTTCCTGGAAAACTTATGTCTGAGGTCTGGCCAGATAACCCTAACGACTTCCACCAAGCCTTTTGAACAGTCACACTCGATGTCTAGAAAATTCATCAGCTGAAAAGAGAAGAGCAGTCCTATCCAGGAAAAATAATAACTCTCAGGCAAACAAGGCAAGTAATGCAGAAATGACTGGCTGAAATCCCATTGCAATGCAAGCCTGTTTATGATGTTATGTCTTTAAAATCCATGAGTTTGATCATAGACTGCATTTGCTCCAACCATGTCCATATTCTTCCCTTCAGGTTTTGACTTTAAAATCTACCACAGACTGTTGCTGTTTCCTGGTGGAAAAGTTAGTATGTCACATGTATGTGGAAACAGCTATATGCTCATGTCCTAAGTATTCCTGTAACAGGTTATTTCCTACAGGCTTACTGATACAGAGACCTACTCATACCTCTAACCTAGAGTGTATGGGATGTCCCACTGAATTCAGCAGAATGGTTTACAAGTCTCATGCGTTGATAAGGGCAGAGACAAACAATGGTTTCTGAGCAAAATCTTTGGAAATGGTGAACAAAAAAGAGATGGAAGTAGATGCAGGGTCAGGGTAAGGATGTATATCATGTAGATCAGAAAATACATCCATCTAACCATACCCTTGGAACTCTTGGAATTACACCTGAAGGTGCAAGGATGATTTATTCCAAACACAGATCACAGATGAGACCTGAAAAACACCCAGATTACCCTTGAACACCTCATAACCTACCAAATTTTCAGCATCCAAAGGTGTGTATCTCAGTACTTCAAATATTTGGGGTTCTTGCCAACTCTGTCACAAACAGAACATAGCCTCTGCAATTATAATGCATTTGCTAGAAGTATTGAAATAATTTTAACCTGAAGTCTTTGTGTTAGGTCTTTTTTTCTCTTGTAGCTGGTCCTTTGCAGAGAGAGATTCAGAGAAAGCAGCAGCTAAAGCCCTAGAGCAACCGTGGTGTAGCAAGCCTTGCTTTCTTCCTGTTTTGATTTTGGAGAATGCAGCTTGATATGCAGAAGCAATGCTACAACTCACAAAATTGTTGTTCTAATATTTGGCTTGGCTTTGTTGCTGGTTTGGTTGGTTGGTTGGTTTGGTATGGTGCTTTTTGTTTGTTTGTTTGTTTTTCAGTTGGTTGGCTAGTATGTTTTTTTAAAGTTTGGTGTCGACAAGCAAGCTCCATCGGAAAACAATGAGTTCTTCTCATAAAATGTTCCACTTAATTCTGCCAATGGAGACTAAAATGGGCACTTTCAGTAAGTCACATATAGAAATTTTAGCAATTTCATTTGCTTGAGGTATGAGAGCTCATTACAAGCTGCATGGAAAGCTATGCAGCTCTGGGTGGCAGGTGCAAGTTTAGCCACAGGGTTTATGGGTTCCTCAGGCAAGGCTGTGAGTTCTCCCAGATTTCCCAAACAAAGCAGCTGCAAGAGAAAAGGAGCCAAGGTTTTCCAGAAGACAGACTCACAGCTAGTTGACATTGTTTTCCACCTTCTCTTCTTCTCTCAACCTGCTTAAAATTTTGTTTAAAAATGAAGAGAATTGAACATCAGGAAAAGTCAATCCTAGTGGGTCATCATCAGGTTTAAAATATAAGAGCTGCTTGTAATGATGGAGGATTTCTGTTCCGTTCTGGTGAAGATGAGCTGCGGATTCCTTTAACAAGCCTCATTGTAGTGAGCCCCTGCCCTTTGGCCCTGTCTTGGCATTCTATTGTCCTGCATTTTCTGGTCCTTACTTTACCCTAGTAAAAGTAGCATTGTGCCTTCCCACATCTATACCTCAGATCCCCTTTTCCTCTCTTTAAGTGATGACTTTTGAAAAGAAAGCCTGCAACTGCTCAGACAAATTCAGAACAAGGGAGGAAGGAAAAATTAAGGGCAGAGTAGCTATCGTGGGATAGGAAGCAGGCTGGGTGGGTAACATCAGGCAGGAGAGAGCCACACTCAATTACATGACAGACATAAGCCTGCTACTGGGGTTGTGCAAAGAGGTTAACAAATTAATGACAGGGGAGGCCTGGTGAAGGTCTGCTGTGTGTAATCCCCACAACCGCCCAGTACCCAGAACTGCAGCTCAGAGCACTGGTGCTACTGCTATCCCTTGTGCAGGTGGTGACCCCAACCTCTGCCTGGGTTTGTCTGCCCACTGGAGCCTGGGCTGAGAGAGAGCCAATGACACTTGGCACTCAGCACCTGAGCCTGGGCCTCTGTCCTCCAAGCTTCCTCATCAACATAAAGTGAGAGCAAAATGTCTACCTTTTTAATAGGACATCTTTATTTGCTTTGGCACAAGTGGCAGCAGTGTAGAATTTTCTTTTTTAGAAATATGCGTGCATAGTTTCTATGGCCCATCCTGTCCCATGTGTTGTTTGTCCTGAGAAATTAAGGTGGCAGTGAGAGGATCAGTGGAAAGAGCTTAACTTTTCAAATTGGAGTCTACCTGCAAGCAGGGTTCACAGAGGTTGGGGCCCCACAACCTATCCATCCCATAAACCAGCCTAGAAGATCCTATTACAGGCTTTGACTGTGTTTCATTACATAGTTGGGCCCTTTTATCCCGACAGGCAGAATGGTCTTGAAGGAAGAAAACAATGACTAAGCACAGACTTCCACAGGAAGAGATGCCCAGACCTCTATGTACAAGCTGCATTTCATTTTTTTTCTTTCCTTAAAGTACCTTCAAGTCAGAACAACAAAGTTGTTCCATATATGGATTCAAACTTTAATCTCTCTCCTGGTGGTGGCTGCATTTCCACAACTGACCTGTTAAACAAAGGAATTTTAATATGTTCCTCAATAGGTTCTGAGCCATGTTTTCAAACTGCAGAACTCTGTTACCAGCCTTTTGTGAGCTGGACTCATCTTTCATCTCACACTGGCAGTGCAATAAACTTTGTATCTGTTGAGTTGGTGAGATACCGTTCTATGTTATATAAAACTTATATTTTTTGAGAATAAAGTTGAATAATCCAGCTGCAGTTCACAAGAAAGAAGGTGATGTATTATGAAAAATTGATCCAAACAAATAGACAAAGCAAATAAACCTACTTCTCTTTGATTGAGAAGGCAAACTGCAGAACAAAGGTAGCAGTGACAATAGGGTAAAGGTAGCAGAGATCAGGTGTCTGCTAAATCATGCCTTGTCAACCAAAGAGGCCTGTGAGAGACTACATTTGAGTTACAAGAATTGGATGTACATGTTTGCACTCATATATAGAGGAGTAATATGAAAGGTGGTGAGGTCCATGTACTTTGATGTCTAATGGAACGCTGAGTAAAAAAAAAAAAAAAAAAAAAAGAGAGAGAGAGAGAGAGAGAGATGCAAATCTGAAATTTTATACTCCAAAGTAACCTGTTACTATTGGATTTGAGCTTCCTGTTGTGTAACTCTGGCTGTAATTACATAGGAACAGCATTTGTGGTAGCATCAGGACATCTATTACCTGCATCAGGTCTTGAACAAACATGAACTGAGAAGTGTAGGTGTTCTCTAACTTACTCTATCCACATAATACCAGTTAAGTGATTTTATTGGGTGCTATGAGCACCCAACAATTTTGAAAAAAATGTGTTTTGATCGCCCTCTAGTGGCCATTGCCACTGCACATTGCATTGCTCCAAAAATCTTAGTGGTCCCTGAGGCCTTTGGAGTTGGACTGGACAGGTGTAGTGGGCTGGCAAGGGTCAGCAACAAGTCAGCCATGTCACTAAAATGACTGAGAGGTTCTCAGGCTTGACTTTGCTTAAAGAAGCTGTAGCTTGCTTATAACAATGTTTAGTAATTCATTTAATATTTACTGTCATTAACAACTTTCTTTGAATGTAATTTGTCACAGGGAAGCATAAACTCTCCCACTGTCTCCCAGAGGAGGAGAGAGGAAAGTACTATCTACTGTGTTTGAAGACGTCTAGTCATGGTATTTACCCCTACACCCCCTTATGCTATCTACCTTGCAGCAATTTTGGATTTTGTACAGCTCCAATTTAAAGCTTACGCCAGCAAATTAGCATTTTTGGTGCAAGAAACATTCTCAGCAAAAATTGCTTCTCTGGGCTTAATTTGTGTGCAAAGTCAGACCCAGCCTGACATTGTGCTACAAGCTGAGTATCTTTACTGAGAAACCAAACTCTCTGGGGAAAATGCAGTCAAAAACAATACACTTGCCGGGTCCTTGAAGCTCTTCAGAGGTGGCCTTATCAACTCCTTCCAGCAGCAGATGCAAAATTAATCTATATATTTTAATCATTAACAGCAGTGATGAAAGTTTACAAGGTATCTTTAAGTTAATGTAAGACTTTTCTTCCTTAATAAAGTTTATAAGCTATACTTCTGTTTTTCCATGTGCTTTTTGATCTAAAGTCTATCTTAATACAGTAACCAACAACAAGCAGAAGGGTGTGTTAACATGTTCCACTTGCTAGCATTGCTACAGACTAGAAAATACTTGAACTTTGAGAAAAGAAGCAAAACCAAAACAGGTTTTCTTTTAGAGTTTCCTTCATTGCCTCCTCATACATTCAGAGATGTTTCTGCTCTTGAGGTCACCCTCAGCAACTGTAGGAGAAGGATGACATGGAAACATTGATACGAGTTTTAAAGTGATCCCAACAATGGATCAGAACTGAGGACAAAACTTCTGCTTCAATCAACTTTAACTGTTCCACTGCACTTGCTTTACATATGAAAACTTCAGATGTGAAGCCAGAGCAGCAGAAGTAGCTCTGCAAGTAAGGCATCTACGATGCTCATTGAAGAGGAGGACTTTGCTATGGTTTTGGCTTTTTCTTCTTTCAGCTACCACATGGCAACTGAAATAAGCCGGAGTTGGAAGGACAGACCCCTTCCCAGCTGTGACTGTCACTTAGCAAAGTGGTGACTCATCCTGCAAAGGAGTGATTTCCATCCAAACCAGTTGTTTATATGCATTTGCACTGTGTGTAACCTTTCTGAAACTAAAAGTCCACAGACAGAACTGGTCACCAAGTCAGTGGACCCTAAGTGAGTGAGTATCATGCATTAGCCATGAACAGTCAGTTCTGATTTTGTTGGAAAATAGGAACCAGTAAAGTAAATGTTATAAATACCTACAGATTTTTTTTTAAAGTAGAAGCAATTGATGCTACTTTTATCTGGGACGTTGTATTGGAGATAGGAAATCAGATGAGTTCTTGTAGCTCTGCTATCAGGCTGACACAAAGGCAAGTCTTTCTACTTTTGTGCATCAGGCAGGGAGCACTGTTCTAAAAATGTTTATAATGAAATTGTCTCCTTCTGGAAAAGACATGGAAATCCCCTGAGGGGAAGGGTAGCATCTAAATATTAAAGCTTATTATGATTATAGAGTAATCTGAAGGAAGAACTTGGGCTGATGTTCTAGAAAACACAAAACGTGTAATTGGTCCCAGGTTTCTGATTCAAATGCTTTTTGTTTAAATGTCAAACACTTAAAGTACATATGAGTACTTTTGAATAAGCCCCATATTCAAAGAAGAAATACTACAGAATCCAGCAATTTGTTCAAACTATTCTAGAAGAGAGCCAGGTAAAATTCATTAGGTAGGCTGCTAATTACCAAGTGTCCATCTAACTCCAGCTGCAAAACAATGACTACTGAGAAGCAAATGTAGCCCATGTGTGGGTCTTCAGCAGCACCCAGCACAGCTACACTACATCATGCAGCACCTGCATCATGCTACACTACATTAAAGTCTTTATATAAGCATGGATGCTTTTTTATTATTATTAATATATATTAAAAAAAAAAAAAATCTCTGCCTGGGAACGCAGGGCTGGCCAGTTGCTATGGTGGGATGTGTTGGAAGCAACTGATACCTCTCAGAGTTGTTTTGTTGGTGGTGGTTTTTGTTTGTTTGTTTATTTTATTTTTAAAAGAAATCCTTCACTGTAAGTGTAGTGAGGTACTGGAAGAGGTTGCCCAGAGAAGAGTTGTGGATGCCCCATTCCTGGAGGTGTTCAGGATCAGGTTGGGTGGAGCCTTGGCCCACCTGTTCTATTGTAGGGGTTGTATGTGCGTAAAAAAAACTAGGTGATCTTTAAGGTCCCTTCCAACCCAAGCCATTCTACTTTTCCTGAGAGGCCGTGTGTTTTGCCTTTTAGGTGTGTGCAAGCCTCCCTCCTTATGGTCCCTGAAGGGTCAGAAAGGTTGCTGGCGCATCTCTGACTAAGTTGTGTTAGTTGGCATAGGCTGGGGTGGAGATGGTGGAGTTACTGTTTTTGTGCTGTGAATGGGAAACTGAGGTGGTATGCCCTAGCATGAGAGTTGCAGAGATAGGAGTTATTCTGGTGCTCCAGTAATGGAATCAACTGCTGGGAGCCTTGTACTAACATGTTGCATGGTCCTCATGATTTCACTTGCAGGTCCACAGGCCTCTGTCTGCAAGCTGAAGCTGATGGTCAATTCTATTTTACAAAGATCTGATATGGTTATTTCTCTCCTGCAAAGCTGAAAATGCAGATCTTTTCTAAACAAAGCTTTGAGCCATATATGCTTAGAGGACCACAAAAGACTTATGAGCTACAGATAAAGTGTAACTTAAACTTATATCCTTTACTACTTTTGTCAGGTGTTTCCTGTGTTATTTAGATTAATGCTGGTATTTTAATTTTTGTTTTGTTTTCTATTCCTATTGCTTATATCTTTGATTCATGTATATTGCAAGGCAAAGTTGTTTCAGTCAATTATAAATTTTAAAAAAAGAAAATAATCTCACTTATATTCTACCACGCAGTTCATCCCAAAGGTCTTTTCTAGAATCTCATTGTCTTCCTGCTTATTGTGGTGAGATTTTGATTCCCTTATTGAAATCTAGTTTGCTGGTAACTACAATTATCTTTAACTTTTAAAACTTCTTGTTCAGATATGCTTTATTTCAGTGTTCATTTTAATTGCAGACTGAGGTTACCTGACAGTCATTGCTTGACTTGTCTTGGCACCTACACAAAGGCCCAGCCTAAGGCTGAGGTATGAGGGAAAATATAGTATAGCCTGATTCCATTGTGATGGACTCGTGAAAATGGTACTGCCATTGTTTTGCAGGATTTGACAAAATGTGAGCTACAAGAAGGGGAAAGACACATGAGTTATAAAATCAGGATTTTTTTCCTGCTTTTTTTAATCTGGTAACAGTATGGGGAGAAGGAAATGGGACATAGGAAATGGGGGGAATGTTATGCTGCATTGCAGAGTCTGCTTCCTCTTATGTCTCAAATGCCTATATTCTCATTTTCAGGTACCTACTGTCATTTCAAAATAAAGAATTGTGGTAAAATACACTTGCAATCAAAATACTATGTCAGTCAAGTCCATTCTGTGACAGAGGAGTCCTAGAGGCTGTGATCTATGGGCTCTTTTCCTTTTGTTCTAGCAAGTATTTCATTCTATGACCAGTTCTTCCCTTGTCTGGTTTCAATATCTGTTGGTATTAGCTGTTGACTGCCACCAAACTGAGTTAACTTCAGATTAACCTGTCCTACAAGGTCTTACTCCACTTTTTGGAGACTCAGTAGAGGAGTCCCCTCACTTTTGGAACCTCTAAAATTTCTGTTCTCTCATACAGAGTTGTTTTAAAGAAAAAATAGTAGTTGTACTGAAAGCATTAGAAGCTGCAAAGTATTTTATAATTCTTAAGGCAGCTTGAGGCATTTTTTTTCTTGGTCTCTCAGCCCTTAAAATATCTATTGTTTATGTTAAAACATAAACAAGCTTTACCTCACTGTGAGGGCAAGGCATCCATTTTTTTTTTAGTCTTGAAATGCAGTTAGCACTCTAAAAATAATGCTAGATTTCATTTTTTAAATGAAAAATAAGTATATAAATTGTGTGACCTGGTAGGATTGTGACAGTCAGTGAGACAAGCTGTTTTTTACTTAGTCAAAGTACATATGGATCTTTCAAATCTACACACCCCTCATCTATGAGTAGTTTTCATGTTTTTTGCATTGTGTGATTGGTGAAATAGAAAGTTTAGGAAACGTTATTGCTTCATGCAATATCTTAACATCTACCACCCACTGTGCATATCTAATGCACTATCTGCCACCTAACAGAGACTGCTATTGCACCATTAAAAAAAAATCAGCAGCAGTTTAGAAGAAAACTTCACCTTGTGAATAGGCCTAAATCTCCATGTCTCCCTGTTTGGCAAATCCACTGAAGTCCTACTTCCCCTGCCAGCTCAGAGGTGTTCAGTGTTTAATTTATACTTGTGATTACTGGACTGATTCATTCAGATCATTTTTCCAGAGGTGATGCAAGGCATAGTTTTTTGTTGTTGTTGTTGTTGTTTTGTTGATGTTTGTTTGTTTGTTGTTGTTGTTTTTTCCCCTCAAGTCAATTCAATTTCCTAGGCAAGTTCCACTAGTTCCACACAATAAGAGGTAGTGTCTGTATGACTGAAAAGATGCTGCATGCAACTGGCAAAAATGAAATTAGTCTATGAAATCAATCCATGCTATTAGACTTACTGTTTATGATTACAGTTGCCCTTATAATCCATATGTGTCAGTTGTTCCAAAATTAAGTATAACACTTTGATCCAGACAGCAACTTGATGCAGATGATTAGTTATTAACATCACTTAATCTGTTTCAGTAATTTAAATATTGTCAGCAGCTGAAAGTGCTTATTGCAAAGTAGCTGCTCTAAGGATGCTTAATCTCTCTGTAAAGTGCTATTGAGATCTACTGATGAAAGTTAGGTGGTATTACCACTATTGTTGTTGTCATAAATCTGGGTGTATACTACAAAATATTTTCTATGAGTACTCATTTGAATTTGGATTTTAAATAGCCTGCTCTAGCCAACTTGTATTTCTTTCAAGCTTGTTTTCACAAATTTTACTGGCAGGGAAGTGTACAGGGTGTATGCATTAAGCTTGAATTCTGCAAGCATTAGCACTGTGAGGTTGATAGTTGAGATATTGCTGGGTTGTTGTTGTGAAGCAGCTAATGCCATGCAGAGTATGGCAGTTTGATCAGTCTTTACACAGGGATGTAACAAAATAGGGGTGGATAAATGCATCTGGTGAGCTTTCCAGTCAGAAATAAACCCAAGTCTATCTCCCAGGTTAAAGGTAGGTAAACTCTGCCTGCCAATATTTGTTAGACTGCACCACTGATGGCTAAGGCCTGTTATTCTTCCTGGAGCAGAGCTCATGAAATATCAGGTCTCCCCTGCAGTTTGTGTCCTCTGACTGGGATCACTGTGCATTTGGTGAAGAATCTTTCAAGTACTGCACATGCAAGCAGGACAAAACATCATAATTAATCACATATTTGAAATCTTTTGTTCTTTATGTATCCAAGTCTGTGTGAAGAAACTACAAGGGCTTGGTCATATCCACATAGCCGTGTTTACTGAATATACACAAACAGGAGGCCTAGAATTTTTTTTCTGATATTCTAGCTGGTTTCTGGCACCTCCTGGGGAAAAAAAAAAAAAAAAAAGGAAATGTGGAGGACAGAGTAGACAGAGTACAAGAGTAAGGAAGTGTTATGTACAGGTTTAGTGACTTTTTTTTCTTAAAACCCATAACAGGAGGATAGCAATGTCACTTAGCAATATTTTGAAGTTGCTATATGTCTCCAGAATGGTCGTTATGAGACACCTTGCATATACCCAGAGGGCCTGACTATATTTTCAATGGAAAAGGTTGTTCTGCTTGTCTTTTCTGCTGCAGAAGACCCAGTACATTCTCTGGGACAAGCAGTTTTCCTTCTCTGGTAATAGCTATCCTGACCCAAACAGTTCTAAATGGACAGGGATACTATGAAAAATAGGACAGGTTGAATTGGATATGTATGGTTATGTACAAGTCTCAGTTCATGGCTGGATCCAGGAGTGCTATTTGGGAAAGTGCTAAGGGTTAAGGAAGATGCTTGTGAAGTAACTGGGAACAACCACTTATCTTCAGCAGAAAAACCACCTCGGTGGTGCTACAGATACAGGATTACTTCTTGAACCACTTCATGTTGTCCCGTGACTCCAGGTTGGGTCCTGAGGATTAGTAACCGTTTTTCAAAAGTCTGTGATGACTGCTTGGAGGACAGCATGGCAATGCACAGGATGCAAAGCAAATCCACATATGTCTGACTTACGTGCAAGTTTACTGCTAAGTTTTGCTGTGGGGATGTACATGGTAACAGGGCTCAGCCCCTTCCCTTTGTGAAGCAGCCCAGCAAAGTAGCTAACACTTGCGTAAGCAGGGCCAAGCTGACCTTGCTCCCCATGCAGCCCAGAAATCATGTGCAGCTGGATTCCTGGCTGGATGGTGGTATGAGGAAGAGGCTTGGGTTGCACTGAGTAATACTTCCCTGGGGAAGGCTCTGTTTATCCACCATAATGCCTCACTAATGGAGGCAGGAGGGTTATAGTGCCTCTAGTCCATACCCCACCCTGAGAATTCCCCCTGCCTCCCAGGCTCTTCTTTCCACAGACACTTCTGGAGCCTGCTGGTAATGAAAATTTGATGTCTGTTAAGTCAAAATTAGAGGAACAACAAAGTAAAGAGGATGCCTTAGTGCTTACTTTCCTCTCAGTGGCTCTTCTGGGCTGCGGTTGACTGTGAAAGAGCCCTACTTCATTCCAGGGAACCAAATGATGTTTATGTGAGAGGAGAGAAAAATGTGCTAGTAGAGGATTAAAGATTTAATAGTCAAAGATGCTCTGTAATGAACTACCAACACTAATTGACTAGTTTCTGCTGTTTTTACAATCACCGGGTGTTCTGCAGTAGCATGATTTGCACCTGCCTGTGTTATTTCAGTAGTAGAGAGGCTTTCCTCCCCACCAAGCTATGTTTTGCTCTGCAAATCTCCCCTGAAAAGGATGGGAAGCAGTTGATGCTTGGCATGTTGTCATGTTTTAACAAGGCCAAGTGCAGGGTCTTGCACCTGGGCTGGGACAATCCCCAGACACACGCTGGGGGATGAGTGGATTGAGATCAGGCCTGCAGAGAAGGAGTCGGGTGTGTACTGGTGGCTGAAAAAATGGGCATGAGCTGGTAATGCTCCCATGCAGCCCTGAAAGCTAATGTATCCTGGGCTGCATCAAAAGCAGTGTGGCCAGCAGGGCAAGGAGGGTGATTTGTCTCCATCTGCTCTGCTCTCGTGAGACCCCACCTGGGGTGCTGCATTCAGCTCTGGGGTTCCCGGCATAGGAAGGACAGGGACCCATTAGAGGTGATCCAGCAGAAGGCCACAAAAATTATCAGAGGGCTGGAATGCCTCTCCTATTCAGAAAGGCTGTGTTGGTGGTGTTCAGTCTAGAGAAGTCTCCAGGAGGCATTATACAATCCTTTCAATGTATAGAGAGGGCTTATAAGATACTTTATACCAGAGCCTGAGGTGACAGGACAAGCTGCAATAACGTTAAACTGGAAGAGGGTAGATTTAGATTGCGTTTAAGTGTAAGGCCACTCCTGCTGCACAGGAGAGACTGACCAAACTGGATGTTTGAGAGACCTGGAGTGCGCATGTGCCAGGTAGGCTCCCTGCAGACCTGTACCTTGGCCTGGTTTAATCTCTCCTCTGGGAAGCAATGTACTCCCTCCAAGGTGAATGTGCATGCTGAGCTCATGGTAGCAGTGGGTGTGCAGACTTGTTGGTCTCTTCAGTATTCAGAGTTTGCAGCAGGTGTAGTGGCTTGCTCTTAGTGGTACTGACTGGGTTTCAGGAGTGACTGTGGTTCATGTTCAGGAGAATGGTGGTCTCTGAAAGTCTCTCTTGTTCAGAAAATTAACAGAATTATCCTTTTATTCTGGTGTTGACTTCTGCCTGCCAGACCCTAAGTGCTTCTGATGCTTTCTGGGGGTCTTTCTCCCTTCTATTGCCAGTTCTGTTAAATATCACAACTCTGTTCTAAGGTACTGGTCAATGCAGGGACATAGATAAGGGGAAAAAAATGGAGGAAAGCAGCTGATGTTGAATTTGTGTTTGGCTGTTTGTGTAGTTATAACAGTCCTGTCTTGCAAATTTCATCACCAGATTTGTTTTTCATTGTGCCTAATCCTCCTGCTCCAAGCCTGGTTCTTTCCCCTTTCACGGTGGACCCCTATATTTCAGGATACCAGCACCCATACCATCAAAGACTGGAGGATGAAATTAGAGGAAGAAGCAGTCATTACTGGTATACTTTTCTTTTTTTTTTAAAGTCACTGTTCCTAGAAGCCGAGGGTGCGGTCAGACAGCAGAGCGAGGCCAGCGTCGTGCCTTGCCGTCAGTGCAGGAGCTGTCTGCCCCCATCCCTCCCAGCACCAACAATGCTGCGCTAACTCTGGTGCGTGTCTGTTTGCACAGACTTGTTCAACCTTCTATTCTGTATATGGGTTGCTTTCCCCCCTCCCTGGGTTAGCTTCCTGCTGGGTTGCTGACTTGAATTGGTTTATCAATGTAAGCTGTGCGCCAGCGAGAGGGGAGGGATCAGGGAGGGGAGATGAGGTGCAGTGGACCTGCTCTCCTGTGGCATCTGTGAGCCTCTATCAGCCCTGCCAAGCATCGCACCACATCCTCATACAGAAAAGCAAAGGACACTTTAGCTATTTCTAAGATAGATGCCTAGATAGTAACAACAGACAATAAGAGCTGTGTACTGCTTGCAAGCATTTTTTGGCAGATAGCTGCAATTCGGATATCAGTCTGAAGAGCAATGCTAGTTCTAGCTGTTACTGACACAGACACATATCTAAGTGTTTTTTCTTTGTTTTCTGTTGTACTTCACGTCGATAGATAAAGCTTTATCTGCATTAATTGCATCTTATCATAAGCACAGTGGCCATTTTGTATCTGCTGGTAATTATACTTCAGAAATATTATACTAGGATTGGCACATCCGTTAAAATTACTGCTTCTCCCAACATTGCATTTCAAAAATGTGTATTTGTTTCTGTTTTTGAAATCAGATTAATCTGTTCTTGAGTCTTTACATTAAACTCAGGTTTAATGGTCTCAGATGTATTTTGAAGAAATAAGCCTTTCTATTAAAAGCTCAGGTTATCCTTTTGCCCTCTTCCTTTCTCCCTAAGCTGGATCAAATCTAGAATTTCAAAGGTATGGGTCTAAGTTAGCTTAAACTGAACTTCTGTAAGTGATCACAGCAGTTATTGGGAATGTGGTTGTATCACAGTCTAAGTCTGCCTAGGTTTTGAGATGCTAAAATCCACAGATGTGACTAGTTCCTATTAAAATGTGTGAGCTGCAGCAATTCAGTCAATAGAAATTGGAGCCTCCCTAGTATCTGCACTGGCATTTTGAAGGCTAGACATACTTTCTTGCTCGGTCTTTATTCAGGAAGCATTTAAATAAGTAATCCTATTCAGCAGAGCATTTAATTTGAGTGCCAAATGAAAAAGGTCCACTAGAGTTGAGTATGAAAGATTTCAAAGTGCAGATCAAAATGTTCTCCAGCTCTTAGCCACATTAAGACCACTTGTAGAGTAAAACCTAAGGCCAGATTTGATTATCTAGTTCAATCTTAATAGCTAAAGCTGATCTCTTAAGACTGAAGCACTCATAGAATTTTCTTCATGTTTTCACAGATGGTCTAGTTTTCACAGATGCTGTGTACTTCTGTTTCTGGTAGAAATTAGTAGTACAGACACCCTGCAGCAGAACAAAAAGGGCTTTATAGCATATTCCTGGCAGTCAGTTACCAGTGTGTATTGGCAGTTAGCCACCTCTCTTACAGTGTTTCCAGAGGGCTATGGGACAATATAATGAAGCTTGTTAATGACGGGCTGAAGTCATGCTCTGATCTTTTTGAAAGCATGCCTGAATTGTCCATAATCTTCTGTTTATCAGCTATTGCTAAAGTTCATTTATTTATAACCATGACAAATAATCCTCATGTACATTCCTCCAGTGATTTATTGAGTAATTGTTTTGCATTGCTCAAATATAAAATAAACCATTGGACAAAGACATGATGCAAGATATTCATTTGTAAGAAACAAATGGACAATTCCTTGAAATGAACAATGTAAAACATAAACCAGCTGCTCATACACTACTGATAAGATTCTAGATGAAAAGTTACGGTGCTGATGAGTTTACCCTGAGATGTAAGTTTTATTGCAGGAGAGATGATGACTGTGACACTTTGTCACATTGTCACTTAGCTTTCCAATAATTCATAGTCCTGCCTTAAAAATGGGGCTGTTGCTGGGCAGCCTTGTTCTACGCCCTGCCTCTCTCTTTGACTTTTAGCTGCAGAAATTGGTTTGTGCAACCTGATCTGGTTTCCATTATGGAAAAAGGGGGCTGGCTCAGGCATTCTGTGTGTGGTGTCAATGGTCATGTTTGTCTGATGTCTACTTCTCCATCCCCCAGTCTTATAACAGCTCATACACCAAGAAGGTGAGCTGTTATAAGATACCATAGGAAAGACATGGAAGTCATGCATCTCCTGAAACCTTTGGAGGAGACAACAAGACTAGGACTGTATAAAGAGTCGCTGTTATGCAAGGAGGTGGTGTTTCTTTATTGGCTTCACTGACATCATCTGTCCCAATTAAACTCATGAGGCAAGAAAACACCCGAAAGTTTCTTGTTATTTTTTTTTATATGAATAAGCACATTGCATTCCCCCATAAATTAATGAATGCCCAGCATACTACTCAAATGGATTAATCTAAGACTATGTTGGGACCTTCACAAATATTAGTTTTGAAGATCCTTGAGGTAACATGACTCCCTTAGCTAAATGTATGTCAACTAATATGTTGTAGGAACTTTTACAAAATATATGGCTTGTACTGTTATATGCTCTACTGGATAATCCAAGTCCTGACCATCAGAATAAGCACAAGTGATCATGTGATGCTGGTTGCATTACTGTTGATCTTTACCACTATTTTATTCAGCTCCAGCAGAAAACAGGCATGCTGGGAAACCTGCTGAGGTTGTTGGGATCTTCCAATGATCCAGGGTGGGCCTCAAATGAAGCTTTTCTTGCTTGGTTATATGTGCTCTATGGGGAGCTCACCCTGCACTCTTTTCCTTGGAGTGGGCTATTTTCTGAGATATTTCTTCTACTTGCCTGTTTTCAGGACCTTAATCCTTGTAACCTATGCCTCTGATAGATCAGGCTGGCTGAGATTGACCAGTAGGTTCAAGAGCTACTAGAGGAGGATACACCTATATATCTGCAGGTAAATACAGGTACACACCCATGTGAAAATACATATGAACAAGCACATTATGATCACACCTGTTTTTTGTAGAAGCCAGTTGAAAGGATCTGTTTGCCTGAATGCTGAGAGTCCACCCTTGCTATTGAGAGTAGGCTCATTCTCTCAGGATCCCAAAAGTCAGTAGTGAAAGTGTCTCTTAGATAAGTTTAATACCAGTGAATATTAATCTAATCAAGCTTCATTTCAGCAAGTGCTGAAACAATATACAGAGCTCTAACATTACCGTAAATTTGTGAAATAAGCATGCTGTTTCTTGGTGGTTTTGTTCTTTTTAATACCAATTGTTTAGAAAAGAAAAGTTTTCTGAAAAAGGAAATCAAGAGCATTTCTCCATCCCTACCATTGCTGCAATAACAGGAAAGAAAATTCACATATACAGAGCTAAGCAGATAAGAGCTGAATTGTAGGGTTTTTATTGTTGTTTGTTTTTAAAATAGCTGGTGGGCAAGTGATCCTAAAGAAAACCAAATTGCTTGCCTTTCTAATTCACAGTGAACTGAGCCCTGAGTTTCCTAGGATCTACCCAGGCACTGGGATGAAGAGCCTCACAGGCAGGAGCTTCAAGAGACCCCTCTCCTGAAGCAGCAAAATGACTTCAAGCCAAGCAGCTCACAGCCATGGGTAGGCAGCTGTAGGACCATCAGCATAAGGTGACCCAGCCACTCAGGGAAGGCAAGGGTGGCTGTCTATGCCTCTTCCAGGAGCTTCCGTAATGCAGGGTCTATGGTTTTTCAAATAAAATGTCACACTATCAGATGAAGGAAGTAATCCAGGGAGTCTGTATGCTCTTTGCCTTGACGGTAAGGTCAGCTGGTGGTAGTCTTTGCGCATGTGGCAAAATTCAGCAGCATTTCAAACTCTGGAACTGGAGCTGCAGGAGCTGCCTTGCAAAGCCTGTGTGATGGAGGTTAATGCAGTGGGAAGCTGAGGGCACTGCTACAGCATTTGAGGGTTTGGGTTAAACACAGTGGCTAAATAGTTCCCCATATGTTATCAGCAGTTAAATAATCAGTAGACTTGACTATTTAAATGTCTTTTTGGGGTGATGGTAATGCTCAGGGTGGGTTTTCACTATCTGTAGACTCACATTTCTCAGATGGTTTCAGGCTACTTGCAGAGCTGGGTGCTCTTTTGATGTGTGCTGTGTTCACGTTTTCCAGATTGTTTATAAATTTTGGGTGAGAAAAATGAGGATTTAAGGTACTGCAGCCATGTTTCTATGGCACACCAAGGATGATGCTCCACAGCTCGCCTTGTCAGGAGGTCTACAGTACTTGGTTGTTTCCCTTCAGGTTTCTGCATTGTGTTGCTTCTCTAACGCTTTCCATTTAGTTTCTTAGGTTAGTATGTAATGCTTTGTTCCACATTCATGTTTGCAGATCCTGTAATAATATCAGTGGATTTCATTTAATCCCTCCTTTTCGCCAAGCTTGAGAGTTAATCCCGCTTTCTGGCAGCCTGCTAAAGCCGGCGCTGCAAAACATATGTTTTCCCAGTTGGGGCATGCTCTATGGTTGGTGCAATTTGGTATATGTGTATGATACTGTGTCAGTAAAAGAACTGCAAGAATCCACCTTCAGTATTAAAAACTGAAGTGTTTTAAACAACAGAAATACATGCTGACTACTGTGTCTTTTTTCAGGTTTGGGCCCAAGACACAAGCACTTGTTTCTGGGTTTGTAATGGGGGGGGGGGGGGGGAGGATGTGGTTTACACTTCTGCAAACAAGGGCCTGTGGGAACTGAGGATTTGTGCTCTGAAGAACTTACTATTTAAGAAATAATGTGCTTCCATAGTGTATATGTCTCACCCAAAAGTCCAATCACTCAACTCTTGTTATGGACAGAAGTTAAGCTTGTTAAGGTAGACTTATTAAACCATTTGCATGTTGTTGCCTTTAGGCTGGGCTGCATTGCAGACATGTTTGCAGGCTTAAATGTTTTGAACCAGTTTGCCTTGACATAGCAGAAAAAGCATACTTTTTTTTTGTTTGTTTGTTTTAATGGGGTGGGGTGGTGGAATACTTTCAATAGCATCAGTCAGGCTGGGATTCTTGTATGAATTTCTCTATTGCTTAAAATGCTAAGGTAGAAAACTTGTCCATATTAGTGATTGATGACTTGCTGTCATTGGCCCGTCACCGGCCCTGATGCTCTCTCCTCTCCACTTGCCCACTGTGCTCCCAATTCCCTCCACAACATCCTCTGTTTGTTGTACTTCCTACTTGGGAATGTACCTCTTACCTATCTTCATTTACATAAATTATTTCAGAGGGGAAAAGTAGTTTATAAAAATAAACAAGAGCTACTTAAATATAAAAATAAAGCAACAGTTTCATCACAAATTATACTGATGCAGTAACTTTTTGGCTGCTTGTGAAATCATAGATGATGTTATACTTAATACCTGTGATGTCTGAATTTCCATCTGTTGGGGTGTAAATTATAGAGCTGCTTGCCGCTGTGACACGTGGCTGAGCAATTTTTGTCACATCTTATCGGGGAAATACCTACAGCCCAGCCATTTTAGTGCTGTTGCTTTAACTTAACTGGGAAATGACATCTTTAAATAACCTGGAGGAAGTAACTGAGCTGACAGTGTTGTTTGTGGAAGGCAACTTCTGCAAATGTTTGGCATCTCCAGCACTTGTATTGATTGTTTGCAAATGGGTGGCAAGATGTAAGAGTGAATATCAACTGTTAGTAGTAGCACACAGGTTCACACGGTTGAGTTTCTAGATGTTCACTGCAAGTTCCTCAAAAAAGTTAGCCCAAATCCTCACCATGGGCACACAGCTTCAGAGCAATGCCTTTTTACTAGTGAATCTTCTAGAATAATTGATTTGTACTCATAATCAGGGACAATGGATGCTCCCTGCTGTCTAGGAGCTAACTGTAAGCTTCAAATGACTCCTTTGCTGGGACGAGTGCAATTAAATTTTCCACTGTAGGTCTGGGTGGCTAAAATTCATTGGAACTTAGTCAGCACTTCTGTGGTGAGGCACAAGATGGGTAAGACCCATTCTCACTTCTCACAGTAGCAAGAAGTCTTAGCCAAAAATTGCAGGTGTTGGCAAGGCTGGAGAATGCTGGCTGCAAGTAACAAGCAGCTCCATGAAAATAATTATTGATTAATAAATCATTGGAAGCTTTTGTAATGCCCAGTTTAATAGAATTTAAAGATGAGAGATGATTAACTGAGTAACAGGAAGCATCCTGCAAGAATTTTCCCCAAAGCACAGAAGGTGAGTGAGAGAAGGGAGAGACAAAGAATACACAAGTTTGCAGTTGTGTTATGCATGCCTCTGAGGGGTGGTGCATGCTCCCCACCAGGGCATACCCCACTCGCTCTGCTGGGAGAAACCCAGGCTCACCAGGGGCAAACCCTTCCTTTATGTTCAGCTCATGAGTCAATGAGGTGTGTTTCATCTCGCACCGTTCTCCTTTTCCCCTTTTCCCCAGCCCTGCAGTGAATCTCTCTCTGTGTCTCTGAAAGTAAGACCCCTCTTGCTAGACTGCCCCTGCAAGGGTCAGGATTTTCAGAGCAATGCTCAGAAACAACATAACCCAGCATCAAATGTATTTTATGAAACAAAATATTTCCTGACCTCCTTGGAAGCAGTTTAGTGACAGCATGGCTACCCATAGGAAAGATAATAATAATAATAATAAACTGTCTTTCTGCATGAGCATTTTTAGTTGAACTATAAAACACTGATGAGGAACAACAGCTGTAGACATAAAAGGTAGTTAACTAGAGAAAACAAGAGTATTGCTTAAATAGGGGAGCTTGACAGAGAATAAGTTATCAAAGGCATGATGATGCTTGGAAAGTGCCATGAGAATGGCAATGATTTTCTGCCACAGAAGTGGAAGTATGGTTCTCTTGAGCCACTGAATGTAATAATTTGGAATAAATCATTCCCTCCCTTCTCATACAAGAACTTCTTATTGCCAAAAAGACAACTATGCTGTGGACAGGGGAAAAGATAATTCCATGAAACTCTGAATAGCACTTTTTCTTTAGATATCAACTTAAAATTGCCATATCAAAGAAGAGTCCTGCTATCATCTCTTTAATTAATGTCCATAAATCTCATGACCCTACTGATAGTGCCAAAATAAACAAGGTCTCAGAGGAGCAGGAATGAGCAGAATTGCCCTTCTGACTGTGGGCTGTAACTGGCATAGCAGGGGGAAAAGGAAGGGGATAGTGTTTGAATTCTCTTTCTAGCCTCTAAAATACTGCAAAACAATACCAATTCTTTATGTAGCATAATCCAAATGTGGAAGAAGCTCAGCTTGCTAAAGCAGTATCAAAGTCCTTTTCTTTGTCTGACTCCTGTTAGTGTATCAAATTGATCACTTTTTTTTCCCCTTTTAGTGTTTAGTCTTGAAATGTTCCTTAAGAAAGTGCTAGCCTCCAGAGTTAACAGGAAAGCCAGAGTCTAGAGAGTCATCTGAGGGGGTTGTGATGGAGCAGGTAGGTGAAGCCATACCTACCTCATCTCCAGTTACTGTCTTAGCCCTGAATCTTGTCCTCATCCTTCCTCCACTTCTTCCTTTGGGTCAGCTTTCCTTTCTCTGTAGATGTAGGAACTGAGACCTAGCAACATTTCTGGTTTCAGCAGGCTCTGGGGAGAAAGCAGTGATCATATAGCTGGGGGTCTGTTTCCATTTTCTGCATTTGTACACCCCCTACACAGCCTGGGCCACATCCCTTAGCAGAGGATGGAACCAGACCATTCACTGTGGGAAAGTCAGTGAAAGAAAGGGGGTAATTTCTCAAACTCCCTTCCCCCCAGCAATAACTTCCATACTTACACAAATTTTAATATCAATGGTTTAATTTTTCATCAGGTAGGAAAAAAAATGTTCTTATGTTCATCAATATGCAAGAAAAGGGGAAAATATTAAATGAAAAAATTGAGGTACCATAGTGGAAAAGCAAAATATCTCTACACCAGCATGGTTCAGTTCTGCAAAATGCAGCATGTGTTTCACACTCCCAGCCCTTTCTACAACTCTACCATGACATTCTATACTTCACTAGCAGTCATCTGGCATCCTGGGGAATGAAGGAGAGCAAAGAGGAAAGAAATCTGAGACATCTGAGTTAAAATACTGGCATGGACTTAAGGACTTAAAAGCATAGTACTTCATTAGGGAGATCCCATTTTTCCAAGCAGGAGGAGGAGGAGGTGAAATAGTCTGCTTTTTAACCAAAGCTCCTTTGCCCAGTTTCAGGTGTAGAGATTTTCAGTGAAAAAGAACAATTTGTTATGGAAGATGGATGACTTTTGTGGGGGAAAACAAAACAAAACAAAACAAACAACAACAACAACAAAACACTATATTTTTTTGACCAAAACTTTAGTTTTTCCCCATCAGATAATGTTTGTTATCAGTTGAAAGGGAACTTCCTGTGAGTGATGCTCTAACTCAAAGGCGAGTTTATATCAATGTGAGATTTTGTTTATTCGGAGATGTCAGGATCAGGCTTTAAGTCTGTAGAAACAAGAGGCCCCATTACTCTTTTACTTGTAGATGTACAACTGATGGGTGTTCAGCCTCCAGGATTTAAGATTATCAAGATAAGGTTTCAGATAAACATCCAAAGTTTAGATCTTTATCTAACCCAAAGCTCTGAACCTTTAAAGGATTACCCATCTCCAGGGATAATCCCATAGTGATTTCAACACCTGTACTGAGTCAAAGTGAGTTCATAGTCTCCTGGCCACAAGAAATTATTCAAGCCCACCCTATCATTTGTTCTGGATAGCTTAAACAATACATGTAAGATCTGAACATGATTAGCTGGGCATTCCTATTTTAAATGACTCTGTTTGGGGATAACTCCAAACAGTCATCAATAGGATAAATTATTACTGCAGAAAAAAAAACTTCTGACATTATGCTTCTGTGGCCTACAGAGCAGATATGCCCTGGATGTTTTTATGGTGAATCAGAAGCAATAAATATACCACAGTTTTATAGATAATTGAATGAACTCCTTTTCTGTCAGCATTTTGCATTGGAAGCAGACTTTGCTGCCCTCTTTTGCAGTTATGAAATCATGTTCACAATGGCATACAGAAAAGCTCTGCCGTAGGTTAGGGCATCGATCATAAAAAATACCATCCCCAGATACAGAACATGATAAATACGTTGAGTGGCCGTTTCCATCTGTTATTGCAAATATATTTGACATACTGAGGAAACTCTTTTTTGGTCCTGTTCCAGCACATGCACAGTGCCAAGCCCATGGCAGATTAGGTTAGACACTCTTCTCTTTCCAGCTCGGCAGCAACTCCTCCAGGTCCCCTAAGGAGCAACTGGACTTTGGGCTTCTATCAAGCTTCTCCCAAAAGAAGCAGTAACTCTTACTGGGGTTACTACAAGTCTTCCAACAAATCTAACATGATTCTGGGTTTAGTTTCATTCTGAAATGCTATGCTCATGCCTCACAATCAACCAGGAATTGGGAAGAAATTATCAATTTATTATACATGTGTATGCACATGGAAGTATGTGTATACACATTATTTTACCATGGATCCGAAAGAGCTTTACATGTGTTAAATGATCATGCTACAAAAATCTCCTTTCCTTATTAAAAAATAAAAATAAAATAATAAAAAAGCAATAGGTATTATTCTGACAATAAAATTGTAGATAGTACACTATCTTCCCTGGGGCCTTTAGGCAAATCTTTTAGCCTTCTTTGGGCTGAGTCGGCTTTTGGTCAGAAAGGAAGGAAGGCAGAGTTTTTTTGTTTGTTTGTTTGTTTGTTTGTTTGTTTTTAATTGAAAGATTGCTCAGTAGACTCAACTGAATTTTTTAAACCTGAGCAAGAAAAGAGAAGGGAAAAAAAAAAAAAGGTCTTACTAGGTCTTACTATTCCTTATTTGAGATATACTTACTTACATCTTACTTACATCTGCTGTAAGTAAGTAGATCTCTAGAAGCAACTACTAGCTTTGATCGCTCTCCTGCCATACAACAGTATTTAAGGAAAAGCTGGTCTTGTTTTAGTCACTGGTTCTTTAGCTCACCTTTGTAATTAGAAGGAGAGCTTGCCTCAACAGTACTCAGGTGGAATGCATTGGAAATACATGATTAAATGGTAAGCCTAAGTTAGCTTTTCACCTCCAGAAACCAAAACAAGTATTGGGTGCAAGAGACATTTGAAAGACCACGTTAATTAACAGTGGCCTATATAGTAAACAAAAGATGAATTCACAGTGATTTCTTGCTGTTGCATTCAATGGGGCTAGACTTTTGACCTTCCATTTGAGAACGGAGTCTCCTCTACAGATTTAGTTTTACATTTATGGTGAGGTAAATTGCAGAGAAGTTTGTCAATAAGGAAAAGAGATGGGGTGTGTGGTCTTATGCCAGCCCTGCGTGATCAGTCTGAACTAGAAGCTCCTCCCTGCCCTGTTGTGTATCCTACTGCTTGGTAACTTCAGACAAATGTTTTTAACGGTGTTCTGGTGATTACATTCTTCTTTATGTGTTGTAAATCCCTGGAAGTGGAGGAGGATGTTTTCCTGGAGATAATAAACTTGTTTTTCCCTTTTAAATAAAGCTGTTCTCTAGTAACTATGTTGATCTGGCTACTGTCAAGCAGACCTCCGCAAATGTATGTGTTAGTAATGTTTGGACTTGGGAAAAACTAAGATATGTTGTACCATAAAGTCTACATGTTGTGGTTTAACCTGGCCAGCAGCTAAGCACCACACAGCCATTCGCTCACCCTCCCCGCTCCCTCTCTGGGATGGTGGGGGAGAATCAGAAAGAAATAAAAGCCTGTGGGTTGAGATAAAGGACAGAAAACAAAGGAAAATGATAATGATAATAGTACTACTACTACTAATGTGTATAAACAAGTGATGCACAATGAAGTTGCTCATCACCTGCTGACCGATGCGCAGCCTATCCTCAAGCGGCTGGTTCCCCCACCCCAGCCAGCCTACCATATTAATTTTTCAGCATGACATCAGATGGTATGAAATACCTCTCTGGCCAGTTCAGGCCAGCTATGCTGGGTCTGTCCCCGCCTAGCTCCTGCTGCACCCCCAGCCTGCCCACTGGCAGGACAGGGTGAAAAGCTGAAAAGTCCTTGGCTTAGTTTAAGCACTGCTCTGCAGCAATTAAAACATCAGTGTGTTATCAATGTTATTTTCATCCTAAATCCCAAACACAGCACCATACCAGCTACTAGGATGAAAATTAACTCTATCCTAGCCGAAATCAGGACACTACATCTAACTTATTTAAAGGTGATGGTCCACGGAGTATTTTTCATGCACACTACTGGTATTATCATGTATGGGATACCTGATGTTTGTATCTCATTCATTGCTTATTTCCCCACTATCCCCCACCCCTTGTAGGGATGTAGCAATAGAAATAGAAGTTACTGTGTGAACAGGTAAGGCTGCCTTCATTATATGGTATACTAGGAAGCCAAAATAAAGCTAAGGGCTTCCAGGAGTTCCTCCAGCTTCTTTAGACAGTGCTTTCTTTACTTCTGTGATATTCTCACCACTCTTGAATTTTATACCAGGTTGAGTAAAATCTGTGCCATTTAAAAATTGCAAATTCTCAATTCTATTTTTAGAAATCACATTGCTTTGTGCTTGCTTGTGTTTCTAACACTAGGTCAGAGGATCATCAGAAAAAGGCCATTTCCTAAATAGGGTTTTAGAGTATAAACACTAAAAAATATTATACACTTTTTTTTTTTTTTTTTGAATCTGACACATATTTGAGTCTGAAATATTTTCTTTCCCGACTAAAAGGAATAAAACATGCAGTCTCAGTTCTTACCTGTAGAAGTCAAAATAGTAGAATTTTTCCACCTCTTTTCAAAACCAGTTCACAGTAGAAAGTGTTATTAACAACAAATCTCCTGAACAATTAATTTAGGCATTTGGCAGATCACTTGAAGTCTCCATTCATTTGGAAGATCACTTGAAGAGATTAAGAGAAAGTTTTAAAAGCTTCTTTAGCTCTGAAAGATATACGGAACTAGAGGCAGAAGCTACTTTATTTGAGGGGAGAAATTAAGTAGGTAGGAGACAGACCAGATATCTGGGGTTTAAACTCTAATGTAGATTAAGTTCAACTTGTCAAAATATTTCTCCTGTTTGTTTTCTTGATTTCAAACTTTGATGTTGATCTGGCAATTTCTTTTGAGTCCAAGTATCATGATAAAGAGCCACTTAATTCTTTCTATTTCCATTTGCAGAAAAGCTAAGTGGAGCACAAAATGTTTCAGGAGTGCCCAGCTCCTAGAAAAAGGCAGCCAGTCTTTGCTAAGAGCAACAGGCATGAGACTATGGCCTGGAAATTGAGAAAGAAAGAAATTGAAAGAGATATGGCCCACAGAAGGAACAGAAACAACTTCCCTCCTAACACCCCCACTGAGTCTTAAGAAGGGATTCTTCATTTTTTTGTGTTCATCCAGCATCACTGTGTCTCTCATGAAATTATGAATTTAGATCAGCCAGGTGCCTAAGTGAAAGAAATGGAGTTACGGGGCTGCTTTGCAAGGTAAATTAGTGGGTGTATATTTGAAAATACCATGAAACAACACAGAAAATATACATGTTGTAGACTGTATAACAAAGCGTCAGAGCACATATGTTGTGGTTTAACCCAGTCGGCAGCTAAACACCACACAGCCATTCGCACTCCCTCCCCCCCTCCCTCCCTGGGATGGGGGAGAGAAACAGGAAAGTGAAGCCTGTGAGTTGAGATAAAGATAGTTTATTAAGACGGGAAAATAATAATAATAATAGTACTACTAATAATAATGTGTACGAAACAAGTGATGCACAATGCAATTGCTCATCACCCGCTGACTGATGCCCAGCCTCTCCCCAAGCAGCCAACCCCCCACCCTGGCTAGCCACCCCTGTATATTGTTTAGCATGGCATCAGATGTTATGGAAAACCCTTTTGGACAGTTTGGGTCAGCTGTTCTGGGCCTGTCCCCTCCCAGCTCCTGCTGCACCCCTAGCCTGTCCACTGGCAGTACAGAGCGAGAAGCTGAAAAGTCCTTGGCTTAGTGTAAGCACTGCTCTGCAGCAATTAAAACATCAGCATGTTATTAGCACTCTTCTCATCCTAATCCAAAACATAGTACCCTACCAGCTACTAGGAGGAAAATTAACTCTATCCTAACTGAAACCAGGACAGCATCATGAATAGTTTGGGATGATAACAAATATCAAACACAAAAAACACAAAATAACAAAAAAGTTTGGGATGATAATAGCCTATTGTTCTTACATGGGTAATTATTATCTGTTGAAACCTCTGTAGCTATTAATTGTATAGGAAAACACATTAAACTTGCTGATTGGCAGGGACCAACTACCCCAGCTTTCCCTTTGGATGGTATTGCTGCAAGGTGTTCTTCAAATGATATTTAATTGCTTTTTGCAATTGATGCCTTCAGTCCTTGGCAGTTTTCACTAAAACACTTCAATATCTAGAGCATCATATTTTATTGATGAGTAAAAAGAGTCTCATAGAGGCCAGACCATGGAAAAAGTCATGGTCTTGATTCTTCATTGTCCAAAGTTGAACAGCCAAAGCAAATCCAAATGTCATGTTTTTCCAAATGGGTGTTTGCAGAGCTCATCTTGTTAAAAACTTTCCTGAATCATTTGAATGTAATATAGCAGCTTACACCTGACCAATCACATATTTTTAGGGTACATATCAGACACCATTAAGCAAATAAAATTTTGAAAATGGAGGAGCACCTGTGAGTCTCTTTTACCTGACTGTTGAAGCCAACAGCCCAGCAATCTCTGCTCCAGTATAACAATACTTCCTCTTAGAGCTTCTCAGATTATGAATGGAATCTAAAATGTGTCTGCCTGACAGGGGAAAGTAAGAGAGGAAGACGAGGAAGTGGACAGGAATGGGAGGAAAAGAAGAATAACAATGCAGTGCTTTGAAAAGGTAGGCTTGACTCCAGCTAATTTCAAAACAACGCCGAGCTTCATGGTAGCTCAGCAGTTGGAAGGTTTTTGTAATGATATTGTGCATTGTGCTGTAGTGGCTTTTACCATTGCGACCAAGCCACTCTGTAGAAGACTCTGGGGAATTACCTTGGTATTTAATTTGTTGTTATGAAAACAGTGAGTTTGACTGCAGTAAGAATAGTTTCTTTCCAAACAGTTACCAGAATATTATTGTTGTCCTCCTTCTTGTTGACCTTTTTGCTGTTTTTGTGATTATAATAATGATTTTCTTGGCCTTGCTAACTTGAATTGGTTTGATTTATATTGTGCCAGGAATTCAGAAGGGGAAAAAGCAGCCCATCTCAGGCAGAAGTTCTACTGGATGAAGGATTTTAAAAAATTACTTTTTTCAATGGAATTATGATGGGAAGAGAAAACTTTTCCTTTCTTTAAGCATTTTAATTGCATATGGCCATTACAAACAAACATTTGACCCATTTTCAGACCCTGCTGCTACCAAACAAGCTGTTAATTTTTTTTTTTTTGTATTAAATTCAAAGCACATCTTAACTCTTTTAGAGTACAAAGAAAAAAACCTCATGTTATTTGCATCTATAAATTTTCTGAGATCAGTTACTTCCTTACTTAGTTTTGTTCTTTGGGCTTTTTGCTCTAACTGCCCCTCACATAAAATTCCTAAATTGAGAGAAAAGCCCTGAAAGAGCAGTTTACAATTCTTCTTTGGATAGCTATAATTATGCTTTCCTCAGGATCCTGTTTGCAGCTTCTCCGTGTACAGCCTCTTGTTGACCTCCCATGAAGGTAAGGTAAATCCAGTTTAGGTCATGCTTTACCAGTGTGTGTCAAGGGGGACAACAGCATGACAAAATTACTACCAGTTCAATTCTCCTGCCTCTTCAGAGGCACAGGGCTTAATTTCTCAAAGTGCCTAAGATGGTGGCACTATTAGGAATGTGTTCTGTTGCCTGGCACAGAAACTGCATTCTTGTAAAATTATCTGGCTATGAAATACATTGGAAGAGCAGCTGGATGAACTCCCCTTTGCTCTCTGCTAATGGCCCAAGACACTAGCACTAGGGAATGTGTAACTGTGCCTCTGCCTCTGTTCAGTCAATGTTCCCCTTTGTATTTTAACAGATCTTGTATGATATCCAATATAAAGCATCAAACTAAAAGCTAATGACAATAAGTGGCTGTTAACTTAGACACAGATATGTGTAAATTTATGATGTTGTTTTGAAATTCATTTGTAGTAAATACATAATATAAAATGCTTTTTACATTTCCTGCCCTAAATACTCTTTATTGTAGATATCATTGTAGATATCATATTTGAGGTAACATTTGCATACAGAACTATGTACCACTATGGTAGGATAACATAGTCATTGTTATTTACTGTGCTTATACAGCATGCTGATTCAGTTCCTGCACATTGCTTTTCATTTACTACTCACGGCTACATTTAAAAAACACAATCGATTTTTTTTATTTTTTTTTATTTTTTTTTTTTTTGTGTGTGTGGAATTTGTGTATGAAACTTATCTGTGCTCTGCAAAGCTTGCATTTTAATTGACATTTCTTATCTGCCAGGACAAACTTTTCTACAATCAAGGCAATGTGTCATAAGCTACTTATGAAGGTCTTATTCGGAGACAATTATTATAATTATTATATATATCAACATTAGAGTAATGTTAAAAGAATTCTATCCACTTAAGGAACATAAAATAGACTTTTCCATCCTACACCCAGTTCTCACCAAGATAGCTTGCAATCCACAGACACAAAACTAGCAAGGAACAACCAAAAAAGTATGCAGGAGGTGGGAGATCAAAGTGTTTTTCATGGACTTTCTTAAAAAGAAAAAACACAAGCAGACTGAATACATTTTATTAGGGCCTAAATGAACAAATTATAGAACTATGCTGTGTACTGTATATATTTTGTTCTTAAATGACAGTAATACAAATGAAAGAAGACAAACATGAGTTGCTGGTTTGCCACCAACTTTTCCAGCAATGGTGTAATTTTGACAATTTTGACAAATTTCTTTTTTTTCCAAAGCTGTTTTTTTTTTTCTTCAAGCTTATTTCTTCCATTTTCAGTGGAGTAGTCATACTTTAAGAGTTCTTAAGCCTTGTCTCCACAAAATATATAAAGACAGATATTATTTGACCTATTGGACTTTTATTAGACTTTTTTTTTTTTTTTTTTTTTTTTTTTTTAGCAAAGGTACCACCAGATCACATTAGACTTGTTCTGTTTTCCAGTTTTGCATATAGTTATTTGCATGGATATGTGCAGTAGTAGATTTTAGCACAAGGGAGAGAAATAGTTCAAGGAGAGCAAAGTGCTGCTGTTGAATGAAAGAAACTTGATATAAATAGCCCGCTGAATTTCGCTCTCCCTCACTTGTTATTTTGCTCCATTTTTCCTCAGCATCACCAGCTAATATTTGTCCTCATGGAGCAGAAGGAAAAGACTCAATAAATCTCCACCTGGAAAGTATCAAAACCTAAAGAGAGTTGAAATATTGCTGAAACAGAGGGAGAGAGACATACTTAACATAAAATCAGAATGAGTCTGGTGTTGGAATACAGTTAGCATGCCAGTCTTCCTGCCTGTCCTTTGGCCTCCCCTGGGCTGCCTTAAGCCCACATAGAACATGGATGTTCACATACTTCAGACTCTTGGAATTTTAGTGTACTGGCTAGTGGGAATTAGTTTATGGAGCAATGACTCATCCCAAGGCACAGAATAAAACACTTTTACCAGCATCCTGGCCTAGCTCAAAGTCCATTTCTCAAGGGTGGTCTTACAATCAATGGCTTTGGGAAGACATTTGGATCCCTGCTGCCAAATCCAGACAGGTGGACACTGACCAAACCAGACCTCTTCTGGCAAATAACTCAATCCTGCAAAACCACTGTGGCCTCAGACCTTGACATGGTAAATGGTGAAACTAAACCAAGCAGCACCCTTGCTAATGTACTCTTGGTGCTGTGCTCAAGCAGTAAGAAAGGGCCGAAAATATTCTGGGAGCAGATGGCTGCTCTGCATCTGTTGCCAAGCAAAAATGTTTTCAGGACTCTGGTAAGATCTCTGGGAACGGATTTTCTTCTTCACAGAAAGCGCTTAATGCTTGGTAGAGCAACCATCAGGCGGGTGACTTTGGATTTTCGTGTTTGTCAGCATTATCTCTCTGTCTGCCCACTGGCACATGAAGAAAGCCACAGCTACTCACATACAGATGATATGCTTAAATTCCAGGTGCCAGAAGAGGAATCAATTAGGAGATGCAATGTTCTGCTGTTCAGCTGGGTTTTCTGCACAGTGGCACCCAAGTTAAATGAGAGAGGAGAAAGCCATTTGTTTGAGACTGTGCAGAGGTAAGGAAGGGAGGCCATCTCCTAGACTGTAGCCCAGCCTCCAGCTGATGTTTTCCTCCTCATGTGCCAGCCGTTAATTTAGTTACACATTTCAATGCAAGAGCTATCTTTCAGTTCTGTGTTTGTACAACACCTAACACAGTGAAGCCCTTCTCCTTAACTGCAGCTTAGAGACATTATCACAACACATGTAGTAAATAATAATCAGGTCAAAGATAGCACTGAATTAAACCAGAGCAAAATGTCTACTGGAGGCCAAATGGTACACAGTGCCAGCTCAGACAACTGGCTCTCAAAACTGAAAGAGAACATTCCTCTGCAGTAAAATAAACACTATTATTTTTTTTTCTCAAGCTAGATAAAGTGTTGCGTGTTTCCGATAAATCCATATGGTTTGCTTGCTTGCAGAGGAAAGCATGAAGAACAACAGTTCCCCAGATTTCTTCCTCAGAAGTTGCATTATCAATAAATGCCTGTGATGTCAGTTGAGTTCTTTAACCGATACATCTGGCCAGTATCTTAATTGAAATAACTTCATGTCCCAAGAAGCCAATGCAGTGATATACAATGGACCTGATTCCAACCCATAACCTCCCAGAGCCTGGAAAGTCTTTCGGCATTCCTGTAAACTTACATAAGACAGAAGGAGCAGATAACATTGTATGCTTGCAGTTAGAAATGCAGAATGCTTGTGTTCTCTTGCAGAAAGGAGTGAAAGAACAGCCTTTTAGGAAGTGCTTCTGAATTAGAAAATGGTTTTACAACTGAAGAATTTGGAGTGCAAAACCTTTGGAATTGCTCAAATTGCTTTTTTAACTCTTCAGAAAGACTTCATAGCACTGTTTTTTAACAACCCAAAACCTACTGAATAAACAGACAAAATACTATATGTGGTCTTTATATATATTGAACTAGGCCTCACCATTAACATCATATGAAGTGGGTGGAGGAGAGGACTTACTCCTAAGTGCAGAAAGAATTTTTCTTTATTTAAAATACTTCCTTTATCTAATTTACCTTTAGAATTAGGAACTACAGACCAGTACTGGGAAGTCAGACCAGTCTGACTTCCATCCATAGGAAGGCGATAGATGGCTCCATATATCTCTTAGGAAAGAATCAGCTTCTGAGAAAGGAATGGCTGTCTTTGTTCTCTAGGAGGGTGCCAATAGCCCTCAGGTGAAAGGAATCCATCAGCACAATGCATCTGAATTTTCTAAAGCATTTTAAAAGGTTCCACACCAAAGACCATTGAAGAAAACCAAGTGGCTAGAGGATTACAGTCATCAGCAAAGAGTTTCACAGGGATTGTTGTTATTTCTTTATTCATAATGAAGAGGAAAGAAGGAATTGAATAGTAAAATCTCCAAGTCTACAGATAACACTAGGTAGTTTTGTATAGGCAAATGATGTGCCAGGTTCAGAAGGACCACATGAGTGAAAAAAGTTGGCATATGAAGTCCAGGTAGGCAAATGAAAGGTAACGTGTCTTAATCCAGACTCAGCCTTCATGATGCTGAACTCAGGCAGCTACAGCTCAGGAAAGAGACCTTAGTATCATCAGTGATAGTTCTCTGAGGTCATGTGCTTAGTATGTAGTGGATGCCAAAACACTTAGCAAAACACTGGCCATCACAAGGAAAGGAATGGATAAGGAGTGTACCATTTTCCTGCTTTACAAAAAGAATCTAAAAAGATTGCTTCAATTTGGAGAGAATAAAGCTGGGAGTGTGAGGGGGGAGATGGTAAAAGCTTGCTGAATCATAAAGGTGGTGGATTAGATGAAGGTAGAATGGTTAACTATGAAATTCAATAATGGTGGAACTGGGGGGACACTTGCTGAAACTCTCAAGAAAGAAGTTTAAAACAGGTAAAAAGTCTACTTCTTTTATGTGGATGGCAGTAAGTTCTTGAATTTGTTGCCACAGAAAGTTGCAGGCAGATAGTATTTACAGATTCAAAGAGAGATGGGATAGCTTCAGACAATAGGTCTCACAGGTAAAGGAAACTGGAAGAGAATATCCCCTAATATCTCTAGTATGGTGGATCTTGGAGAATAATGAACAGAAGACACCAGAAAATGTGGCCAGGCCTGTATACTCTTTAAATAACATGAACTATTCATTGCTACTGTCTGAGATGCAATACTGTTGTAGATGGACTGCTGGTCTGATCCTATATATCTCTGAAGCAGAGACAAGTGGAGATTTTCAAAACCATGGAGGGAAAGCAGATATATCTTTCACTGGTATTTTATTTAAATCTTTAAGGCTGCTTTAAGAAGCTCTGCTCCACTTTCCACACCTGGTAATTATTAATTACTGGAATCACTGGGAGTAGCCAGTGCAATTTACTGCCAGGTGAGGATGGTTTCCCCCACTCCCCACATTTTTATTTTTATTTTTTTTCTCCTCTTCCCCACGTCATTTGGTCAGCATTAAGAACTGCTTAGCATTCTTTCTCAGCTAGCTTGTGACCAGAACAGCTTCTTTTGGCATTTGGATTATATGGGTACAAAATAATTTGAAGTTTGATTTTTCATGCCTAGGGATAAGGGCGATGGAAAGGTGTTAATATGCTGGCAGGCAGGAGAACTGCTATGTAAGGTATGAGTTTGCACCAAAGATTTTGTCTCTAGGAGCAATGAGGGAGAGAGTGCTGCTGTACTCAGGTTTTGTTTTGATTATGTTTTCTTCTAAATTACTGTTTAATGCATTGATGTCACTGAATTTCATGGGTATATGAAAGTGGGTAAGTGAGGTGGCATTGATGTAGTTCAATTAGTAATTAAAGTAGTTAGTGAAGTACATAATGTAAAAGTAAGCATTTCACACTTGAGAAATCTGGGGAAGGGGTTAGGGTGAGAGTGATCTCATGGATTTTGGTGAGCCAAGGGTATGGTAAATGGTGATACTGTCTTCCTGACCTAAAAGATCATATTGGCTTTTTCCTTAGTAGTATCTCTGCTCTCTTGTCATCTTTGAGATCCTTTTTAACACCCAAAAAATAAGACTACCAGGAAAGCTATCCCTCTTCCCTGCTTCTGTTGCCCTCCTAGGGTACTCTTTGGATGAGTGGAGCAAACAGTACATTGTAATTCCTTGATGCTGGTGCCATCCCTGTGAAAGAATGGAGACAGGGATAAAATGCTGTTAGAGAAGCCCTGGCGCAGATGGAGGAAAACATCCATGTTATGTCAAAGAAACAAAAATGTATATCTAATTTTGATCATTATATGCTTATTGTTAGTAAATGGAAGTATTACCAGTTCTACAAGGCTGTGATTCATCTTGTGAAATCTCAGTTCATTAAAAGGTGGTTGCAGTGCAGTCAGATCACATCCTGAAGTCAATATATTTTATTCAGTTTCCAAATAAAAGAGATTTTCTTATTTGTTGTTTTGATGACATCGTTCTTATAGTAATGAAATCTTGTTACAGAAGAAGGAAGCAAGTTCTTGAATTTAACATGCCACAACTTTCCAATAATTTTGGTTTGATCTAGAGTTAGTGTCAAGAACTAGTTAGCTTTAGTTAGAATGAGTTGAGATGTATTAAAAATCTCCCTCTTTATGTGATTTATTACTGTTATGAGTTGGATCCTGTTACCATTGAGTACTATGCAAGCTGTTAAAAAAAATATAAATACTTGCCCAAAATAGTTCAAACTCTTGTTCAAAGACATATGAGTAAGGTATCTAGGCCATATCTATGAATGTCAGACAAAACATAAGATGCCTGGTCAGTTCCAAGTGTTTGCACAGAGTACAGGAAAGCAAACCTGGGGGTCGTACTAAGTTTAATTTGCACATTTCTGAAAACTTAAACAATACTTCAGTTGTTAAGAAGGAATCTGCTTCTTCCTGGCACCTATTCTGATGTATCAGGTGTATGTGGTCTCTTTCCATTCTGAAATTGCCCTTTTGTTCTGACTTTAGCTTTAGAAGGAAAAAAAAAAAAGGCAACTGGACAGCTTTTGTCAGTTAAATAGTCCACATTACTTCCACAGCTACTCTCTTCACTGACCCTTAACAGTTTATTAGCCATGAGAATTAAGAGGCTCAGTCTTAATCTTCTGTCTTCAAAAGAGTAGGAGCTGCTGCAGAATGTGTCCTTTTGATTGTGTCTTTCCCTGAATTTTAGAAACCCACCTTTGTCAGCTGGCCATTTCCACGCTTTTATCTGGATGCTGACAAAGGTAAAATTAATGTTATTTATTATTTATACCGACTTGTCTAATGGCTTTCATTGCTCCTTGATACTTTGTTCTCTTTCTGGAACAAGCTTGTGCTAAATACCAAACTGTTACCTAGGAACAAAATGTTCAAAATTGTTGGATGAGCAGCCCAGAGGAAATATGTTTACCAAATATTCTCTGGCTCATGAGTAAAGCTTTCATATTGTTACTCTAAACTCAAGAAAGGTGGCACAAAAATTATTTGATGAATTGATAATAAAATTGTCTCCACATGTGGTTTCAGAGACTCCCTTTCTGTAATCTGCACAGATGTCAAGACTGGGCACAAGGAAGCTTGTTACTTAGGGAAAACAGCAAGATGGGGGTCTGGGCTGGTGTTCTCAGCAGATTTTTTTCTGGTGGTAGTAGTGTTCTCCCATAGTTTCACAGTTACTCTTTGCTGTTTCTTATTCTCCTTGATCTTTCTGGGGCGCTGTGCTCTGGGCAGTAAGTATAGAGAGCAACTATGGACATGGTTGTGAACCTTGGCTGTTTTAAAGAACATGTTCAAAATTGGCATTTAAGGCATGGGAATTAGATGCTTTCCTACTGCTCCAAAATGCATGTGGGTTCCCATGCAGAGACTTGTGTGCCTGCTGTGTGTAAGAGCTTAGTACCACAGAGAAAATATATTTCTGTGGGGGTAGATGCATCTAAAGAAAGCAAAAATTGAAAGGAGAGCCAGAAGGGAGAAAGGATCCCATTGTACAGTAAGTTTCCTAAACTCATGATCAGTAGAATTGTAGACCAAGTTGCTAACTATTGGCAACTGCACTGCAACCACATATAGACACTGCAGCGCTCCTGCTTACACCAGCAATGCATGTGGACCTGCTGGCTTCCCAGGCACAAACACCAATGGCTGATGTTGGGGAATGCTCAATTAAGATACAAGGGCTTGTGTAGGATTTCTGTATGTTCAAAAGCCTTGACTTAATTGTGTGACATTCCTTCATATCCTGTCCTCTCTTGCTGACCTTTCTTCCTTGTTTTCCATGTGACTGATGGCCCTGTAAAGCACAAAGCAACAGGATAGTGTCAGATGGTGGGAGGAAACATTGTCCCTGGTCTGGGATATCATTATTTAAACAGCTTCAAGTTATCAACAGCTTCAAGGGGGGAAAATGCTGATACTTGTTTTTGCCTTGCATACTACTCCTCATTCATTAATTGGTTTCTTGACTCTCTGACCCACTTTCCTGCAATAATAGTTCTATGGAAAATCTAATATTTCTTACCCCAATGCCTGTATCCCTAGGCTGAATATTTTCAGTTCTGCTTGCCGGCAAACCCTTCTAAGACAATTCTGACTGTAACTAGACAAGACCTTTCTTTCCTACCAGTCTGGAAATCATGTTCTAATTCCCCCTTCTTACTGGCTTTTTTCAATATAGCTGCTAGAGGAATTACTTGACTTTCATTTTTATTTTGTGGAAGTATTAGGGAAAATCAGGTTGAGTGAGAGTACCATAACTCCCTTCTCCAGGTCCATCACACTAATTACCTGTGTTGTACATTACCAAAAGAAGTTTGATTGTAGTGATTAGTGTCCGAAAGCCTGCCATTTCTCATAATCAGAGTTTTGCAAACATTTGTTAATTACTTTCTCAGCATCCTGGTCTCTTTAATTTCACTAATCTAACTTTGTGCCACAAGAGCTGCTGTTTTTAGTAATGTAATTACTAGCCTTACTTTAACACTGTATAAACTGCTTTGCAAAGAGATAGCATTTAGTTGGGCAGCAACGTGATGTAATGTATGTGGTAGGGAGAGAAAATAGGCTGTACCTGACTCCTTCAATTCTATTTTGACAACTAGAGTAATTTTGCTTTTTGATTCTGTAAGTTCGTGTAGGGTCTTCCCTAGCACTTCCCTATGGCAATAGGGCAGAAATTAATGAAAGCTGTGGAGAAGCAGTGGGTGGTCAAATAGAAGCTTCCTTTCTTTTTCATTTTTCCCCTCTTCCCAAGAGCTAAGGCAGAATGTTAACCAATGATAAATTTCTCATGAAAAAGGTGTTAGGAGTTAAGCTGTAATGGGAATTAAGTAAGCTTTAAAAGTTGCCAAGATTATAGGAAGTAAGTATTTGTGAACAGTCCTGATGCTAAGGAAAAACACAGTGACATGCCCCTAAAGCTAGTAACAAATGGTGTGGTAAATGTGTTGTAATTGCCTTAGCTAGAGTCATAGTCTGCTAGAGAGCTACACAGGTGAGCTATTTATAATTAATAAGCTTGGTCTACTTTGAAGATTAGAGAATCCACCCAATGTAACCTCTGATGGGTGATACAGGCCATGGACAGTTCTGTCCTGAGGCCAGTAACCAGTGGTGTAGTTCCTCATTTGCTGCTGCCAGTATGAGGCCACCATGCTCCTGATTGTTCTCTCCTTCCTGTAAATCCCTGCCCTTGGTTTCATGCTCTATCCCTTGTACCAGCTGTAGTGGTCATGAGGCTAACTTAAAACTACTGAAAGAAGTGTTGTTTTCAGCTACGTCTGTAATTGCAAAGTATTTGAAACTATACAAACAGTGGGTGGGATGACGCAGCCAGAGGCTGAGAAGGCTGCCCTTGGCTTGAGAGTGTGAAAGCACCAGGCTATAATCAGGATTGTCTAAAGCATTGCTTACTCTTCCTATCTGGTCCTGAAGCAAAAATGTTGACATTAGGAAACTCCCATCATTGACTTTTATTTTGTATCTCGGACAAATCAGAATATGCAGGAATGCAGAACAACCTTCAGCTATGTCACAACATCCTGTACTTTGTCAGAAATTGGATTTTTATTATTATTATTATTTGTTATTACTTCTATTGGTCATATTGGAGGCTGAAAACCTTCAAGAAATCTGCAAGACACCCACAAGGTTCAAGTGGCATGACACGAGGACAGGAGTGAGGGTTTCAAAGAAAAAATGGCAGTACACCTTAACCTCCTCCAATATTCAGTAAAAGTCATGGGTCTAGCTAGAATTTGTTATGGAAAAACTTTATCATGGAGCCTCAGAAGTGACAGAAACCTCAGTGTTTGAATAACAAAAGCATACAATAAGTTAAAAATAATACTCAGATTCCAATCACTAATGGGCACTGCTCAAGTGGTGAGGGTAAGGAAGGGAGTTATTTGCTAAGGTTTGATTTATATATTGGAAGATTATAAAAAGGAAATAAAAAATATATATTGGAGGATTATAAAATATATATATATATAAATATATATATATATATAAAATATATAAATATATAAAATATATATTGGAGGATTATAAAAAGGAAAAGTAACACTTTTTTTTTTTTAAAAAAAAAAAAAAGGCCCAGAAGTCCTGTCTTTTACTGAATTAAAATTTTCTGGATGTTGACTTTTTTTTTTAGTAGTATTCTGGCTTGTGCCTATTTTCTGCTACTACGCCCAGCTGTTTTTTGGACTCTCCTATTCTGATCTCTTATGAAAGGGCAACTCTTCTCACACAGCTCTTCAGAGCCATCAGCACTTCTGCCTGCTGGGTGCTGTGCAGCTCTGTGCAAGGTGTTTCCCAGAGGTGAGCAATTTTTTCTGTCTCCTGTGAGCATTAGTGTAGACAGGGCTTGTGAGATGGGGCCACTTGACATGAAAAGGCAGTGATGTTGTCCATTCTGGGGTCTCTAAGCTTTCTCAGAGGAAGGTTTGTACCTAAAGACAAAGTCTGGTGTTTCCCTTGCTGCTCAGGATGTGTTGGGGAATCATGCCTTCACTCTTAATGTGACCACAGAGTGAAGCCTTCTTGCTCAGCCCTGCCTACTCCTCAAGCTCACTGACTTATTGCAGATATTAGCTATAATCTTGGCCTATAAGTTTTGCACTCTTACAGTGGAGACAATGAACAAAATGCTGAAGGCAAAGAATTAATTTAAAGGATTCAAAGACAGTGATAATACTAACAAAAAGTACAAATTTATTAGCTTCTTCTATTGACAAACTGGATGGAAGCTTCCAAAAAGCTACACAGAAGCTGAAACCCTCATAATGGTAAATAAACCACTGGGAAAGCCTTGGAAGAGAAGCCAAGAAGACAGCACAAGTATGCTGGAATAGAGAGTGAATTGGCCAGGAGCTCTTAGAAAACGTTAGGCTGAGGGGTGATGACATGATGATAACAATATCAATAAGTGAAAGGAAATAGTTTGAAATAAAGGAAGAGGGTTATCTAGAAAGTAGCGTTGAACAGAGTTTAGCCGAAAATTAAAAATGAAAGAAGAATCAGGCTAGACATTAGGAAAAAAACATAACCTTGAGCATGACTGGAATAAACTGTCAGATTGTAGCAGTTGTGGGTGGGTGAGACTATGTAGGGTAAGACAATAGCAAGAATAAAATAAGGAAATAATCTGTAGTGTGGGTGACTGGAGTGGATGACCCAACTCATGTTTTTCCAGGCCTGACTGTTTATATGTAGTTCAAGGGAGACAATAATTAAAGTTTGTGCACTTGTCAATGGTGGCTGGCTGCAATGGCATGCGATGATAAGCTTCCTGTGCCTCAGCATGGTTTCAGGGAGATGCGGTAGTGAGGGAGGATCACTAGCCCAATACTTGGCTGAGTTCAGGCTGCACCAAGTACCATAACATGGAAAAGAGAGAAACCACCAGTTACAACTGTGGCTTTCAAATCTTCCAAGCTTTGGTAGTTTCAAACTGCAACTGGAACAGTTGCCTTGGAAGCTGAACTGTACAAGTTTTATTTTCACAGGTTTGTCATCCTTGCTCCAGCTTCTTAATTTCCATGTCTGCCATCTCTAAACAAAACCCTTAATCTCACTCCATCTCTGATGTGGTGACACAGACTGTGGACCACACCAGATGTTATTAACACTTAGGATTCTACAGCTCTCCCATCAGCTTTGCACAAAAATCAGTTTTGTGCCTATTTGTTTTGTTTTATACTCCCTATGGTGGAATGAGATAGAATGATACAAAAAAAAAAAAAAAAAAAAAATAATGAAGGGAATGAGAGGCATTAATTTGCCATGCTGTTTGTTTTATACATGATGTCAGGGTTTGGGAATTACTTTTTTTTTTTTTTTTTTTTTTCCCTGAATTGCATGTTAACGCAGCCTTAATCTGCTTTTGAAGAAGGGTGTCAAAGGAAACCATCCATTAGAATACCTTTTGGCCCATACTAAGTGAAAAATGAACCTTTCAAGGAAGCAAGCCTAAATGTGCCTTAAGGTCTATTCTCTCAGACCAGACAGGAGCAGAAGAGAGCTTGAAAATCTCCTTGCTAAGAGAAGGGGTCTGCATTTCTAACAAGTCATTTTCCCCATACTTGGCATTCAGTAAGTTCCTAAGAGAGTTGCAGTTACGTGCCAGAGACATACCAAAAGGGAAGAAACAGGATTTTGAAGTACTGCCAAATACTGTACATTGTTATGCATCAGCATGTTCTCTGCACACCCTTTAGGTGGTGGTTATTGGTATGCAAATATTCAGGTAGCAATCATCTTAAATTTACATGACACTCAATGTGAAAAATATTA
>NC_048894.1:64240481-64249337 GCF_011077185.1 Oxyura jamaicensis | reverse complement strand
AATTAACTAGAACAAAACATTTAAATTTCAATACCACACACGTTAAAATTATTAATCAGTCCCCCCCCCCCCCCCCCCCCCCAGTACCTTAAGGCAGTAGGGTTTTTGCTGGTGATTTGCTACTCATAAGAGACGCTGCGCTTTTAGAGGAACTTTTCAGGAGATTAAAGAAAACTGAGGTCTGCTTCTATAACCTGAGGAGGAAAGAGGCTGGGAAGGTGGCAACCATTTCTTTAAAGTCAGAAAGTAAAAAGATTGAATGTATTGACACTGGGTCAAAAGTGGCTGTTCCTGAGTGGCAAGAGAGGGAGGAAATGCTCCAGGCTTGAGTGAGGGAGGGTAAAATCTGTCTTCCACGTTTCCTGCAAAAGGGGATTTCCACACATGCACAAAAAAATTGAAACAGAAACATGTTCAGGAAAACTTTAAATCTCATTTTGGGGGGTGATCTAAGCTTCAAGATCTCAGGAGAAGCCAGGGTTCCTGGGGCCTTTGGTTTCCTATCTGTGATCAGCCCAGGGATGTCCTGCCCTGGAGAAGGGATGCCAGCAGCTTTCCATTCCCCTGTGTCAGGTCAGGTAACCCAGCAGAAAACCACTTTGGCACCCAGTCTTACATGTGCTTTATCAGAAGATTGTCAAACAAACATTTCCTAAAGATGTTGTCACCCTGAATTGGCCTTTTCCAACTGGCAATTAGGAATACCTATAGGAATAGGAATATAGGAATACCTATAGGAATTACTTCACTGTTAATTCCTGATGTACCCTAGCAGCTATCCAAGGATTCTGGAAGAAACTGAAAGGTAGCAAGCTGAGAAAATGAACTATTTTTTCCCTGTGCTAAATAATTCAACTATGCAACACATTAGGCAGTCTGTCTCTGAGGCCAGGAACATAACAAGATTCAGAAAGGACTGGGAATGTATGTTGATGGTGAGCATATTTGAAATTTTGTTAAGTAATGCTGTAGAAGTAGGTTTGGAAAGGGCTGTAAGAACTATTAAGTTAGGGCATAAGTTTGTGCCCTACTATAGTTTATGATGAGACCCTTATAGATCTCATATTTAAATGTGCTGAAGTGTAACCCTATTATGTATAGATATATATTGCAGAGGGAGTTTCTTGTGGTTCTCCTGTATGTACAACCAATGAGTCTTGATGCTGATCATTATCAGAGTGACTGAACTCACTTATTGGGATCTCATCCAATTTTGATGGGAGAGGGTTAAATGCAAGATTTTGTATTAAATATTAAGCCTTATCTTGGATGTATTAAAGATGTAAAATTTGAGGGACTTTTTGCTTGATGTCCAGAGTTGCTATAACTCCCATTGGAAACAGAGGGAAAATAAGCTATTTCTCTTCAAAGGGATTTGGGGCCCTGTTGTTGTGACAAAGGAGGGTTGGAAATGGGGAATGGACAGAAAAGATTGTGGGGTGTCAAATCTGCGTGCAGCCATTGTGGGTACAATAGGTCCCAGAACGGGAGAGGAGATTGAAGGAGGAACTGAATTTTTGGCAGTTGACGCTACAGATTCCTGAACAGCAAAGACAGGGGATAGGTTTATACTGAGACATTGCTGCCTCACAGATTTTGCCAGGTGGGTAATGTCAGCATTTCTACCAGAGAAAATCACTTTTGAACATGATTCACCTCACTTAGTTTTAACTGTTTAAGATGAAGTCTAGTCATCTAGAGTCCCTGTATCCTCAGAGCAGAGAGAAGCCTGTCTATAGGATGATTCATCCTTCTTGCCTCAGATATCTGTCACAAAATGGGTTGAATCATCCTCCAAAGAGCTAATTTCTTTCCTCTGACTTTAAAGGGATCCTAGATGCATCAGCTTATGCTAGACACCTAATGCTCAGACAGCTCATGTGAGGTGAGACATCTTCCTACCTGGGTTACTCTGCTCATACCAGAAACAACAAAAAGCACAAATAAACCTATTTGTTTTAATCACCTCCTGTGTTCACTGAAATGGCAACATAATGTAAATTGTATGTGTATTAGGGAAAGAAGGTTGCCCTCAGAGTTGTCAGCAAGGTACCCAGCTATGTTTCTTTTCCTTTTACCTCTTAGGCTTTAATCCATAACTGTAAAATTATCTTCTGCTTCTTTGAGAGGTGACATTACATGGAGCTGAGAAAAATGTACGAACAGAGGAGTGTAACAGCACTGGCGTGCATCAAGGCTTGTTTTTTGTCTCCTGCTGTACCTGTTTGTCTACTGAAAGATATTAATTCTGACCATAAACTTTGCCTCCTATTCTTACACCATCAAGGTAGCTACAAAACCATCCTTACCTTGCCCTCAGTTGATCTCTGGTGAACACGTGTTAAGCAAGTACTGAAATAAACCTGTGCTTTTAAAACATGCACTTGTCTATTGGTACCTCAAGCCAGCAGAACTGCTTGCATTTTTTTTTTTTTTAATCAGAACATTCTTAAGCATCTCATAGTGATGAGAGATTTTTGCCATCATTTTTATCTGTAGATGGCAACACTTGTGCCTTCTTCACTTAAGAATTTATGAGGCTATGTGCCTATGAAAGAGGGATTGTGTGTTTTATTGAAAACAGCAGGTCCACTTTCAGACCTCCAGAAGTTCTCTGATAAGAAAATCATAAGTAGCAGAAATGAATGACAAAAAAATATATATATATGTACATGGAACTATGTTACTTATACAGTGACTCTGTTTCTTAGAGGAGGAAAAAAATCGCCCAGAAAGCCTCAGAGAAGAAGCATGCAGGGAATTTCTGTATTTCGCAAATCCCTAGTTTTGGGTGCATATGTAATAGTCCTTACCGTCTGGGAGGTTTCTCCCACAGCCATGCTTCTGTAGCCGCTTGTTGCCCTTCTAGGGGAGTGTATAGTAAGTTGTGCAAATAGGTCCATGAGGAGACTTTTTCTCACTTCCTCTGATGAGGAATGAGGGTGTGGATAGTGCCCAGCCCCTCTAGAGTACTGCCCTTATGTGGCCCAGAGTACAATAACCACAGGGAAGTGTTAAGAGACTGTGAAGGCGGGGGGGGGGGGGGGGGGAAACCCGGGGTTGACTTTAACGTGCATTGCACAGTGCTATTTCTGGGGATAAATGGTGTGTGCATAGGTTGATGTGCTGCCTTTGTTCACCTGTTTGGGATGCTAGCAGATGCGGATGGCTGATGTTACAGCATGGATGGTGGAGGTGGTCTGGGTGTCTCCTGAAGGTGACTTGCCCTTGGATGGGCTGTGCTAGCTCCCCCTCTGATTGGGTGGGACCTCTCCCAGCTGCCAGAGAGGAACATCCTGCAAGTGCTACCCCTTAGGATGCACATGGTGGAGAGACTGAGGTATTGGTAGTGACAGAAGCCCAATAACATCCCAAAATAATTAGTTTTGTTTTTATCACCATCTGTTTTGCTAGCCCACTTTCTTGGATTTCAACCATATCGTAGTGACTAAGTGCTGCAGCCCATTTTTGTGTTGTGTGGGGCTGGCATGCATGTATCCCACCCAGGTCGAGGAGAGCACATGTTCCCCAGGGAGTGATTTGGAGCAAGTGGCTCCTGCTAAAACTTCTTGCATAACACCACCTCCTTGCTGGCGAAGTCTACATCCTGACCAGGTGCTTCCTTAAAACACATCTTTAAAAATCAGTGCTGGGAAGCCCTTATAGAGGGACCACTGTAATAACCCATCCTTTGGCACCTGCAACATGTGAGCCGTGTTGTACTTCTGGCACAGCCACTGGGCGTGGGCAGCCTCCTCAGATGACCATACCACTAGCAGAGGCTGTGACCACTCATTACAGTTGCTGCAACAAAAACACCTACTGGTTTGGTCAGGGGGATCTTATCACCAGCAGTAGCAAAGGAGGGAGACATAGGTAACCAGAAGGGATCCATGGGTGTGAAGGTTAAGTTATGCTGCTAATCAGTAGCATTAAGAGCAGGTTGCCCACCCTGGTCCTTACAGCCCTGCTTGGTAACTGATGCCAGTAGCAGGTTTAATATTTTCAGATGTTAGCTGCTGCTGACTGCAGCAGCTGATGTTGTAACCTCTGAAAAATCAGCACAGCTGTTCAGCTGTTGTTATCTGGAAGATAATAGTTGCCTGTAGGCACCCATGTTTGAAAGTATCTGACTTTTGACAAATGTCCCTCAGCTGCTGCTGCTGCTACAAAAAAAAAAAAAAAAAAAAAAAAAAAAAAAAAAACCTCTTTATATTTTAACTCCAATTTCCCCCAAACCAAATGCAGTGGAAGCAAGCAAACAGTGATTGCCTTTAGCTCTGGTTCTGTACTTCTTTCCTCAACAAATGCAGTATGAATAAAGCCAATTGCCAGGGTAAAATTTCTGAACTACCAGTCCTTAGTGATCCACAGCAAGCTGTATCTCAAGTATGATTTTGTAGGTTTCTTTTTAATGTGCGCTGTATTTATAAAAGTGTAACGCAGAGTCTTGCTGTTGACAATCTAAAAAACTACTTTTAAAGAAAAGAAATATTGGAAGAGGATGGGCTACAGAGGGCTGATGATATTTGATTTATTATAGCTGTTGTAAGCCTGTAAATGCAGGGTAAGGAGTGACAGTTCACAGCATTATCTTCTTGCATGCTAAACCTCTATTTGGTTGGTTAACTTGAAAGGGGAGAATTATTAGCTATGTCCAAGATCAGTCTGTTTCACCCATCAAATCTAGTAAGTATTGCTGAACACAGAAATAGAGAACACTGCTCTTGGAGCATTGGCTTGAGTTACAAAGTTTAGGAAAGCATATGGGAGGGATTTCTGGAGTGCAGCTTAGGTTTCAGTGTCTGCTTCTCATACCTGGGACTGCCTGAGCCTCCCTGGCAGAAGGAGAACTTGGCTGTGTGTTTTTCCCCAGCTAGAAGCTGGATTACATGCTCAAAGCCATCTTCATGGGAAAAAAAAGACAAGATGGTGTGGTCAAAAAGTGTGAGGATATAGCGTTCAGAATTTCATATTTTTAGAAGGAAAGTGATACATTTCTGCCAGCTCCAATTAGGAATCAGGTTTTGCATTCCTGGTTTCGGTTTCTGGTTTCACCTTGGATATGAAGGAGATGGGAGCAGAGACTTGGAAGAGTGTCTCAGCTCCTCTGAGGAGGGTGTCTGTCCTGAGGTTGGCATGGCTACAGCACCAGGGCTCTGTGGCATGGATGCATGCTGCCAAATCACGCTTCACACCCGCCCTTTCCAGGGACTGCACCCTGCCTTCCTTCATTTCCCAGGCTCTTTGGGATTCAGTGTTTTGTCTTAGTCCGCTGGCTTTATCCAGCGGACTCCCTCGATCCTGTTTTCTTTTCCCAAGCTCAACTGCAGTGAGAGTTCTGAGAGAGAGAGAGAGTCAGGCAACAAAACATTGCCACCAGACCTGCATATTTATTTAAGGCTTGATTTTTCAGGGATGCAACCTGCTGACACCCTTCAAAGTGAGTCACTGCATTTCTCCAGCACTAGCAGCCTGTAATGAAGAAGACATCTTGCCTCAGGAGGAGCCTGTGGCTCTGAGTGACAGGCATCAGTGTGCAATTAATCTGCCAGCCAGCTTGGGCGGCTGTGCTGGAATTCAGGACAAACACATCAACACCCGCTCTCAGTGGGGAAAGGGATATTGTGGGACATGGTGGTCCTTTATTTCTGCTTGTGGTGTTTGCGAGGGGCACAGGATGAGACCTTAGTTCCAAGGAGATGGGGCCTGGCTTGGTCAGAAGGAGATCCAAGCAGCAAGCAGCCAACAGAAGGGCTTACTTTCTCAAAATATTCAAAATCCTTTGGATCATCATTGATGGCTAGAGCTTAGCATAGGCATGAAAAGGTAGCCTCTGGCCAAATGAAATCACAGCTCAGATGTTACACAGCCAACACTGCTAGACTTTGCCAACTAAGTCAGGCTGTTCTCTTATTTGTTTGTGTGTTTGCTTGCTTGCTTATTTGTTTCCAAAATGTTGTTGTATTCTGGAGCTGTAATTTGATTTCTCCTGTCTTTTCACGTGCTGTTGAGACAAGCTGAGTGGAAATTCCAGTTAGAAGTTTTCATTTGTTCCCCATGCAGATTACGGGAACAGAGCAGTGGGCCCGTTGGCCTACATGTCATTAATCTTCTGGGAACAATTAAAACGGAGCATTTGAATGTGTCTTGTGTTTTCCGGCAGGCTCTGTCTGAAGGACTTTTCATTTTTGTGGTGAGAAGAACAATAAGAGGAATCCTTGAGAGGAGAGCATGTGTGTCCATGGATGTCCATCAGCTTCACTAGATGAGGGCCTCATCCAAATACCATGAATGAAAGCAAGGGGGGAATAGGGCTCCCATTTGGAGGTTCAGAACCCAAAATTTTGAGTAGATTTTGACAAAGAACTGTGGATGTAGACAACCATGCCTCTCCCCTAAAATTTTCCTGCAGGCAAAGCAGATGGCTGGTATCTGCAAACAAAGAGGTTGACCTCCCTGTGGCTATTGCTGAAGAGTGACTGTAGACACTGCATGTGGCACTTTTTTTTTTTTTTTTTTTTTTTTTTGTTATTCTGCAATATTCTTAAGTTTTTTGTCACCTGTATTCCTTATTCACTGTCCTCACTGCTGCTCACTTGTCACACTTACCCAGTTGACCCTCTCATAGGCTCTGTGGTATGGAGATGTTGTTTATTTAAATAAAGAGCTACCATACTAAATGTATCCCCGTACTCCAACCAGGACTTTCAAAGCAGTACGTGCCAACGTCTGACTGCAGGAATGTATATTTTAGTTCATTGTTTGGTCTAAGGACTTCCGGACTTGCTGGTAAAATGGATGTCTGAGAAAACCTCAGCATTTTGATTATAGGGCTGGGCAGGCAACAAGAATCCCATTTTGCAAAATATTTCAAGGTTTTGATACTTAAGTCAAAGTGGAATGAAACCAAGACTCTCCCAACTGTTTTTGAAATCAATAAATAAATAAATAATGCGGGGAGGTAGGGAGCAGGGTGGAATATACATGACATGATAGCAAACAGCTCACACACGCCAATATTCACTTGAGAACTGGACTGTAATTTGGAGGAGGAAGAGCACTCTTACCACCAGACTACTCACTGCCCTGGGGTGTGCCTCCATAGGCTAGGGATTCTTCTCTGCACCCAAGCAAAAAATGTTTCCTGTATTCCTCATTGAAAAGCAAGTAAAAACAATAGGTCTCCAAGGACAGTTTCAGTTTTAAGCTACTGCCCTTTCCAAGGAACTCCCCCCCCCCCCCCATTTTTTTTTTTAATTGAATCTTCCCTGCCATCTCCAATTATAGCTTTCCTTTTGTGTGTTCTCCACTCTGGAAAGGGTCACGGTAGACCCAATGCTATTGGAATTGCTTATCTTTTTCCTATAGAAACAAAAATAATCAGAATTTCAGAGTATACTAAGAATATTGTTGTTCAGCTTCCCAGTAAGACATATTTTGCCTTAGAATGTTAAATTTCTGCTAACATTTTTGATATTCTGGTAACATCCCTTTTCCATGCTAGCAGACTCTCCTTCTCTTTTGTTCTCCCTCTGCTCCTGTTTCTCTACTGAACAATTTCCCCAGCCTTTGCTTGTTTAACATTTCTTACATCACATGCCAATCCCCATTGCTCTCTTCTGAAATCTCACTTGTGCACTGATCTCACTTCAAGAGGGAGCCAAACTGATGCTCCACCAGCATCACACAGAGCAAGCTGATTGCCTTGTGTCTCACATCCAGACATCCTATTGATACACCTTGAAAAAAGGCTCAGTTTCTCTTCTCTAGACACATTGAGCTTTTGGTCCTCTGTAACCCCAAGATCACTTCTTGATGTGCTGCCACTTCTCTGCTTGTTCAATCTATTTTACTTGTGTGGTCAAGAACACTCCATCTTCATTGGATTTATTTCTGCTGATTTGAAACCCCCACTTTGTATCATTCACTAGTATAAGTGCTCTCTTCACTGTCAGCCCATGTCTCTAATAAATAAGGTGAGTAGAGCAGACTAGGATAAACGCATGAAGGACTTCCTTAAATGTCATACTTCTCAGACAGTAAATGACTGATAATTAAACTCTCACTGCGTTTTTTTGTTTGTTTTTCTTCCCCTGTCAGTGGTACATTGAAGTGAATGCAACTTCACCAAGATGATGTTTTTTGATATTTTTTCTTCTCAGAATGCAGTGTAGGAAAATGACATTCTGCCTGTGTCTTAGCTACTGGGCTACTTACTCTGTAAAAAAATTTGTCTGGCATAAGCTGATATTTGTCAACATACTGTTCTCTTGGGGATTATAACTTGGTTATTTAATTATTTGTTCTATTATCTTTCCATTTATAGAAGTTAGGCTGATTAGTTTTGAATTCCCTAGTTCCTCCTTTTTTCTCTCAGTAAATTTAGGTCCTCTCTGCTATTTTCCAGCCCTCTGGGACATCCCCTTTAATCCCTGAATTCTTGCAGATAATGGCTAATAGCTCAGACTACTTTCCTTAATTACACTAGTGTGAGTTCCATCAAGCCTCATGAACATGAAAGCATTTATCTTATCTAAAAATTGTTTGAGCAATTCTTTTTTCTATCTTGGTCTTTATACTGTCACCTATTAAATCAATCTCTCATTTATTTTTTTAAAGAAGAATTCAAGTCCTCTCTGTTTTGGTTATTATTTGTCTGCTTTATCCAATAGTAACAGGTTTTCCTGTGTTGCCCAGTTGCTTCTGGACCTCTGGGAAGACATTTACACCCCTTACTAGTTGCTATTCATTTTTGCACTTACATGCTTGTGTTATTCCTGTATGTTCATTCATCAGTGTAAGTCTGTGTTGTGGTTTAACCCGGCTGGCAGCTAAACACCACACAGCCGTTCG
>NC_048894.1:64237377-64240471 GCF_011077185.1 Oxyura jamaicensis | reverse complement strand
ACCAGCTACTAGGAGGAAAAATAACTGTCCTAACTGAAACCAGGACAGTCTGCACTTCCACTTTTAGGGATTTCTTTGACACAGCAGATTTTCACAAGCTCCCAGTTCTGTCCTATTGATTTTCAACATTACTTCTTTTTTTCCTCTGCAACTCAGACTGCTCTGAGGCTGTCCAAATATGGTTGTGTATAGTCACTTTTCTGTACTTTTCTCCTCTGCAGTTTATTCCTATGAGACCTGACTTACCACTTCCATGATGCTGCTGAAGTTTGCTTTCCAGAAAGAGGAATTTGTTTTTATATATTTTACTTTTTTCATGTGCGTGACTGTTTTGTTATCACTGTCATCCTCCTTGCTTTCCATTTTAAAATTTAAAGATCATGCCTATTCAGTAGTACCACAACTAAAGTATGCACTCCTTCCCCAGACAAACACCCTTGTAGTACCACAACTAAAGTATGCACTCCTTCCCCAGACAAACACCCTTCTTTCTTGGAAACATTTATTTTATTTTATTTTATTTTATTTTATTTTATTTTATTTTATTTTATTTTATTTTATTTTATTTTTTTGGCATAGTATTCTAAGAACATGATGAATTATGTCCTACCCTTTTTAGTTAGTTATCTGAAATTTCACCATCACCAATTCTTTATTTGTGAAATTTTCAGAATTTCAGCTCAATTCACACTCTGCTGGTGCTGCCTTGTATGCTGAGGTCAGGCCCAATGCTGTTGGTTTAATTATAAGGTGCAGGAGTCAGTGAATTACTCCTGCTATGGAGTGATATCACCTCCAACATCTTATTGACCCAGCTACCTTTCTGTGTTAAACAGGGTATTGCTGATGCTTCAGCTCTCAAATCCACTGAAGACTGCAAAACATTCAGGTATCTGAAAATGGCCAAGTGCCTGATGGTCACCCCACTATCTATATATGCATTGTTCTTTAATTATGTAATTGCATGCACTTACTTAGACTTCTCTGTAAAAGTTTAATATTGAAAAGGTTTGGGCAGGTTCTGCCTTTGCATTGTCTGAAAACCTCACACCCCTAGGGAAACTTCATAAAAAAAAAAAAAAAAAAAAAAAAAAAAAACAAAAAACTGGGGAGTCCATAGTACTTTCATCCACAACATAAACTGGTCATACTGATGAGGATCCACCTTCACTTGCACTGTTGAGGGGGGTACAAGGTACTTCTTGTAATGCTTATTGCTTCAGCTTCTGAAGCAGCAGCTGGCACCCCCTGTTTTACCCTGCCCAGTCAAGGCTGCTGGCCCCGTGCAAATCCTTGGAGTCCTAGATGACTTTATCAGAAGTCTCCCTGCTCCTGTTTAACAAGTGCTATGGTTACAAGCACTACTAGACTAATGATATTCACATGCAGGAAACAATGCAGGGAAAACAGGATTTGCACGGCTCCGGCTGCACTGCCCCAAGAATTGCAGGAAACGATTGTACTTTATGAAACCGCCTGTGGTCCACTAGATTGTCTATAGTTTTTAAGGTCAAACCATAGCACACTGCGTTTGAAATGCCCTTTGTAATAATGAAGACTGTTTATGAAGCAGAGTACAGGCTGTATTGTTTACCCTAGGCTTTGGTTAAAAGGTGCTATATTTCAGTCTGTTTTGCAGGATGGCACAGGGAATCTATCATGGACCTTTCGGGCACGGGTCAGGGCTCAGTTCAAAGGGGGAATGTCCATCATGTCAAGTCAAGTATCCCCCCAACATGCAGAAAGTCACGCAGCCAGCGCCAGCACTGCACAGAGCAAACAAAAGTTTTGGGAAAGAGGGAAATGGCGAGGCCCCATCAGGGTGCCAGGGAGAGGTTCTGCAGCAGCCAAGCTACACCCTTGGGGATGTGCACAACCCCAGGAGGAATGATCCCTGCCACAGCCCTTGCCAGCCATCCAAGGGATTCCTGGAAAGAAGCCATAAATTCCAGGTCCCTCCCCAACTAATTCCCCACTCCTTTGGATCACGAGAGCACTGGCTGGTGTCAACACAGGTCCATGAAACAGGGTGCAAGCAATGGGTTTCTAACCCAGTCACACTTTGTAGAAGTGCTTAAGCTTCCTGGTGAGGATTTAATAACTTGTTGATTAATGAGCATAGTGCTCAAAGCTCAAGCAACAAATTCTGTGTGGCTGCAGCTTGCCCCAGCTGGGGGTGAGTTGTCCTGCAGATCTCCTGCTTTATATTGTACTGAAGGCACTAGACCAAAAACATCACTTCTAAGCCCCCTTGGGGCCGGGAGCATTGCTTTTTGAAAGTGGGCTGCTTCTGCAGCTTGCCAGTTCTGCTGAAAAGCTCGTTTTAAAATGAACCAGTGCTTCTTGCATCTCAGCAGCAAAGGTAACACTTGTAATCTTGGTGACAGGCTCAGAGCCTTTTGATGTGGCCAACGGTGACCACATGGATGGGTCAGGGATATCATGAAAGGTATCCTAAGCTAGGTAGTCTGCTCTTGATCCTGTCAAGTTTGCTGTCTCTGCACCACAGAGGAAGATCTCCTGGCCTCAGAACAAGATAGGTACTTTGACTAGGCAGGCAAAATCTCCTCCTTGACCAGGACCAAACCAAGGCACAAAAATGTTTTCTAACAAATAGCATATAAGAAGGAGAGTTAAGGGAAGATATAATTAACGTTTGCAGCAGATGCTGAAGGGTTGATATATCTTGCATTAGATAGATCTGTGCTCAAAGGAGCAATGGGATGTGAGACTTATTTTTCTATTTTATCCACCTGTTGAATCTTGAAGTAAATTAGAAACATAGGGAGCCCAGAGCAGAAACTCTGCTTGGATTGCATACTTAAACAGAAGCATGATTACTGAGCTGTAGCTGGGCCTCCGTGTGGTCCTTGCAACAACCCTTCTGGCTCCTGCTATGAGGAAGACAGGCAGGGGAAGGCACCTGTCCCAGGCACCACCAGCTCAGATACTGGTTTGGCAAAATATTTTGGTGCAGGGAATATTCCACAGCGGAGAGACCAGTTGGCCTCAGCTGCACCCTTTGCACACCTCCACCCACCCACCCTCTCCAAGTCTTTCTGTACAAAAAAAAAAAAAAAAAAAAAAAAAAAAA
>NC_048894.1:64161393-64237367 GCF_011077185.1 Oxyura jamaicensis | reverse complement strand
TCCATGACAGCACTTTAAGATTTTCTCAGATAATAACTTTCTGAACTTCTTGTTCATGTCACTGGATGCTGAAGCTGCCTCTTTTCAAGATCGTCTTTTCTGCTTTGGAAAGTGCGCAATGCTTGCTTAAGAGCTAAATAATGAAAATGTGACCCTGCTGCTACAAAAAACAAAAACAAACTTTCCACTGATTTCAAGAGCCAGAACTACCTTTATACACTCTTCAGTGTTTCTGGATATTGATTATTTTCATGGCAGAAATATCAGAAACAAGTATATCCACACTGGGAGTTCCTCTTATTCTTGATAAATCTTCTATAACTCGGAAGTGGTTTCAGCTTGGGGACACCAAAATGGATTTGTACAAAATCTGTTGAAACTTCTGAAAACATAGTGTTAGTCTCTGTCACTGAAGTGCATGTAACACTCATTTAAATATTTTTGTGTTTTATCGCATGCTATGTGTGACATATTTGTCTTGCATTACAAATAAGAAATAGAGAACACATTTGTGTCCTAATTTTGCTAGCAATCCTCTCTTTTTAATATATCTAAGCACAAACCTGATAACTATGATTTAAAAAAACAAAACAAAACAAAAAAAACTATTTTTCATAGTTTAGGAGCTTAAACATTTATATTCTTCCTTTATTCTGAATGTATCCCTCAGGAAACAAGTCTGTAATAATCACCTTGCCTACACTCCTTCAGTCACACATTACATTCTCTCTCCCACTTTCTTTCAGGTTAGTATTAATGTTTGTCAGCAGCAGACTTTTTTTTCTTTTTTTTTTTTTTTTTTTTCACGAGGCTCTGAGTCATTACAGTAACAGTTATGTTCTCAATAGAGAATTCAGGGTGGGGAGAAAAAAAAAAAAGAAAAAAAAAAAAGAAAAAAACACAGCCCTCTTGCCTACATGTATCTGACTGTTAGAAAACCAGAAGGCTACTCACTTACTTTAAATGCCAAGTGTTCAATTACTTTCCTCTTTAGTTTTTTTTTGTTTGTTTATTTGTTTGTTTGTTTTTAGTTTTCTTTTTTTAATTTGGGAAAAAGTCAAATGTGATGCGGTAGCTCTTTAAGCTCCTGATGAGGAATGCCAGCTTCAGAGTTTTCCAAAGCACGACAATTTTTCTCCAAGCATTTTTCTGAGGTTGGTTGGATGGTTTTATAGTCTACCTCACAAAGAGTTCAATCTCAGTCTAGTCCTCTGGGGGTATCTGTGTATATTACAAAACCATTGCATTGATTTTCTTGCATAGGTATCTGTGCTGATAAGAGGTCTGGCCAATAGCAGAGGTTTTTGTAAGTTTGGCTTCAAGGGTTGATAGAGCACAAGGAAGCTTCAAATAGCTGGAAAGCAGTTTCTGGTTCTGGCTGTTGTTGCACTTCCCTGTCCTGCCCTGTGAGGTGCTCTGATGTTCTAGGAAACAAAGACAGAGAACACATTTCAATGCACCCTACATTATTTCAGATGTTCAGTGCCAAACTTTCAGAGTGAGCTTCAAGGATATGTGAACCCTGATCTGGGGACTATATTCAACACAGAACAGATCTGTTTCACCTGAACATGTTTCTAGACATGTAGGCTTTTCAGCTCAACTGGAGGAAATGGATTTCCCTATCTGAGGGACAGAGAGTCAAATGTGGGCCCATGCTACCATCCTAAAGGCTTTGAGACCAGGCAGGCAAGGATTTCCCTCATGGCGATGAATGCCACAGAAGCATATAAATAAAAGGCACTGTTATCTTTCTTGTTGCTAAGTACCCCATAGTCAGAGAGAGCTCTTGGCAGCAGTCAGAACTACGGCACAATAATTTAAAGTGAGCTGTAAATCTCTGAAGTGGATGAATGTATCAAGATGGTTGATTATGCAATGGTCAGTAGAGAGGTTGCTGGTAATTTCAACGACAGTGTATATCAATCAGGTTGGAAGATGACAATGCAGATTGAAAGGGTGATGGCAAAGAGGACCAGAAGAACACAGCAAAGGCTAATTGATAGGTGTTATAAAACATTCTCCAGCATGCAAAGTTATATTGCTCTTAGCCTCCTTTGGAGATCCAGTAGCTCTAAAAAAAAAAAAAAAAAAAAAAAAAAAAAGTATTGCTAGCAAGTAGCAGATATCCTTGCAGAACATGAAGGATAGTTTTCTTCTGTCTTCCATTCTCCATTGCCAGTCTTTCTATTTTTCTGGTTTTCTGCTGAAGAAAGTCAGTAGGGCTAAAGAGGCAACTAGTTTTGATCAGTCCCTGGTTAAAAAGATAATGGATCCAGTAATTATCAGAGGACAGTTTGGAAGGACCTATTGTTCAGTAGTCATTAGGGCAAACATAAACTCTCTCAAATACAAGCAGTAAGGTGCAAGCAGCTCTCCACAATGCATAGTGGAAGGCTTATTGCTGTTTGGTTTTGCTTTAACTTGTGTTTAGGAATGAAAATGCTTGTCACAGCTCTGAAAACAGGAACACTTTGCATAAGCTAGATCCACCACTAAGGTAGCACTGTGAGATGCCTACTCAATCTAACCACATTTAGTAGGGTGCCAGAGTACACACAGCCATGCCTGATTCTATCTGAAGCCCATATAGCTCACCCATATCTTCAGTACTGTATGGATGCTTTGAAGAAGCATTTAAGAAACTTTAGAGTGGAAATGATCTGCTCAGAGTGAATCTTACTTTCTAACCTGTACCAAATAACCCATAGTCTGAGGGTTTATTTATCTTTTGGGGCTTCTTCTTAAAAGTCAAAAATCCATGGTATTTGATTTAAACAGCTATCTGATGCTGAAAAAAAATCTGACCTTTCAGAACCCCCAGTTTTGAGCATCATTTAGGTTTCGTGGCAGTACATTTCAGAGGTGTTTATAGCTGATCTCTTGAGCAGAATATCTGCAAACAAGGGAAACCTAACCCTGATTGTTTCCTAACACTTCTCTTGGACAGAACTTCTGCAACAAAAAGTGTCAAAGGATCACTTTTATCCCTGCCTTTGTCACTTTCTGATCAGGCTTTGGGGAACTATTCTAAGAACTGCTGGAAGAAGCAGGCTCCTAGCCCTCTCATGAGGGATGTCCTGTGCAACTTAATAGCATTTCTTTTGTCAGCCCCTAGTGCTTGGCTTCATCTGGGTTCCAAAAAACGTGCGACTCCGGAAACATTAAGCTAGATGAACTGGAAGCCATCAAGAAATAACTGTGCTGTATTTCAGTTTATTAACTGTCCAAGCCCAGTTTCAAACTTGGAAAAGGTATATTATTATTAAAAAGATCTCAGTAGAATTGTATTCTGCTTCCACGGTCTGTGAATGTGCATGTTTAAGCTATCATGACATGATACTGTGCTATTTGATTTATGTTTTTATTGATACTTTGACTGAGGAGTTTGTTGCAATGCACTGCTAAATGGAGGAAAAATCAGAAACTGTATCAGACAACCACTCTGTATTTCATTCTAGAAAATAGCTGGCAATTATAATTACTCACCATGTTTCTGGCTCAGAATAAAAGTGGCATTGCACAAAAACCACACTGAAAATTCATCGTGATTAGAAAATGTTCCACACCTTGGAGTGCAGTGGAGACATAAGAATAATTTTAAATGCAAATTAAATTGTGGGGGTAGCAAAGAGAACAGATAAAAGACAGTAAAACAAAGCCTTTCACTTTCTTCAAATTAGCAGGCTAATGTATTATAAAAAAAAAAAAAAAAAAAAAAAAAAAGCAATTCTACTCTGATCTGTGCTAAGAGCTTTCATTTCATCATAATATAAAACAGCAGATCCGTCACCTTTCTCTGTTTAGTTCTCTTGATTTTGAGGTTGAAGTGAAAATTAGAAGCTGTTCATTCTGGCTCACAGACTAGGTTGCATTTGCTTAGTCTTATTCCATAACAGTAGGATGGAAAGAGGTCAGTAACAGTGGTAAGTACTTATCTCCTGCATGTGATTTCATTTATTTATTTTAAAAATCTTTCCTAGTGCTTTTGCTTTCTATCTATGTATTTCCTGCAAAAAGCTACATTGTGTATTTTGTATAAAGCTGTATGTTATGCAGAAATGCAATGATTCCTAGAGAATGCTTGTATCAGATGTTATAGCACCTTCAAGAATGAATGAATTACTTAAAGTAGGAATTCTGGAATAGGATAGATTTCTGGATAATCTATATATATATCACAGCATCAGTGCAATGTTTTTGTGTTGTTTTTTCTGTATGCCTTGTCCAACAAGCTGTACCAGATAAGAAACGAATATTTTCAAGGCAGCATATTCATAGTAAAACATTTAACAGTCTCATTTGTGGTAAATGATGAAGAAAGTAGGTGTTTTGCTTACTGGAAGCAAATTATTAGACAAAACACAATGTTACAGTTAATCATTATGAAACAATTTAGAGTATCTCAAAATACAAGCTGCAATGAGGAAGATCAGCGAAAAAAAATAAAATAAAATAAAAAATTCTTAAGCAAACTTGATGCAGGTTTTTTTGGTTTTATTTTTGTTTTCTTTTCCCTGAGGAAAGTTTTTATCAAATCAAAAAATCAAAACCAGGGGCTTAATTTTTCCGTATGAAGGGTGAGGGGGAGTGGAGGAGATGATCATAGTTTTACCTCCTGTTGCTAAGTAACAGCATCTACTGGCCATTTTTATCTGATAAAGGAAGTCCAGTTGACGTTATGCATTATTCATCAGAGTTCCAATCAAACAATCAAAATTGTTTGCTTACACTGGGGACACTTAGTAAGATCAAAGAAACCTTCCTTGAAACTACAGGAGCTTACACGACTGCCAGTCAGCTCTTGATATTTTGCAGTAAGTATCAGTTCTGGTCTGGGAGTGCCACAGCCAAGTGAATTGCTGAGGAATTTTAAAAGTTTGCTCATCGGGGTAGGCTTCTGAATTTTAGAAAGGACTGCATGTTGATCGATGAAAACCAACTTAAAGTAAAAAAGAAAAAGCTTTGGAACCTTGGTTTCCTGATTTTTGCCAGCACAATTAAAGGAATTGCTTGAAGCAAGGGTCTTGGTCTGCCCAAACCTTTCTGTCAGCTTTGTACAGAAAAGGACAAAAGGTATTTTTGTCTGTCTGTCTTAAAGTAAATGTTTTGTAGGGCTGTTTGTGTGCTTATGATTATATGCTGTAACTAACTGAGATGTGGAGGACGGATCTCGGTTGTGCCTTTCCTTCAAATCTTGGGTTTTTATGTGAGTTGGTGAGAATAGAGGAAAATGCAGGAGGTAGCAAGAATCCAACTGGAGAAGGGTCATGTTGATGTGCATAATTCTGGGAACTCTGCCTGACAGAGGCACACTTGATTCAGTGTGCATCTTTGTCAAATGTAACCTAGAATTTAAACAGATCCAAGGTTCTGACGAATGCCAAAAATATAAACCTTAACTTGCAGTGCTAGGAGTATCCTACCATTTCTTAATGGTTGCTCTTATCACCTCTTTTAAAACTGATGGTGGGATGTTCTGCTGCTACTTTTGGTCAGTAAGTAGGAAGGAGTAAAGAAAGCTTGGTTTCTGCCTATTTAGGCAGAATGAAATGTCCAACAGAGTACAACCTTGTGTCTTCCTTCTTAGTGCTGTGTTTTGTTGTGAGCAGCACTAATGCTGTCTTTACTGTAGTCTATTACAATGGAGTCTGCTCGGAGGTCCTAGGAATTGCTACTGTCCATGGCACCCCCAAGCTCTTCTGCTCTCATTTTTAAGAGCAAATGTAACAGGCAGAATAATCTAAGTATGTACTGTAAGAAATGGAGACTGTGGCAAGAGTAAAGGTGATTGTTCTGGAAAGGTAGCAGGAACCTTGCTAACAATGTAGCAGTACTTTTCTCTTATGTCTTTAGACAAAGATATAAACCAAATACTCCAAAATAGAAAAGGATACTTGTGAAGTTCTGAATATGAATATGAATAGTGATTTGAAAATGTTTTGACCCTAATATGCCAAACTACAACCTTTAATGACTGCCTACACTATTATTTCCACAAAGAAACTCACCAACTTTTCTGTCTGACATCTCTATTTTTTTTTCCCAGGAATCTGACTGATCATCCAGACCGGAGTATTGTACACACAGATAAAGTTCCTTCAAAATGGACTACTTTTTGGATGTCGAGTCTGCTCACAGACTGTTTTACAGTCAAGGAGCTCAAGGTAAGAAATTTTGACACTGTCTCAGACTGACTATTTTAATGGTACAGCTAAGATGTATAGGGCCAGTCAATGGCCAGCCCTTGTGACTGAGTTACTGAAATGTATACAGGCAATAGGGAAAGGCCTTCAGAATGATAAGGCTGATTTGCCCTTTCAGAGGATAAGGAAAAGCTATGTGAAAGCTGCTGGGTGCATGGCAGGAGCAAAATGGAAAACCAAGATCCATACACGGGGGTTGCAGAACCGGAGAGGACAAATCAGAGGGAACAGCCAGATGCATGCTGTGTTACCCTGTGGTGCCATTCACTTCTCTCCTTGCTTCTCAGTGCTGTCAGAATCACTCAGTACAGTCTGGTATTATTCTCTGTTGCAGGAATAAATGATTTAGGAAAGATCAGAGATGTTTTAATGTGCTGCATGGAAGCAGCATGCTCTCAGTAGTCTGTGTCCTTCCCCGTGAAATGCTGGTCCCCCACTGAATAGAAACTTCTTTGCTTTAAGGTAGCTGAGAATTGTTCACAACATAGGTGATATTTTTGGTAAAGTCAGTTCACATTTTTCACAGCAGCTCTATTTTTGGATAAAACAGTTTCAAAGAGGAGGGTTTTTTATTCCTTAAACTTTAAGCATCATACTCAGCTGAATAAAAATTGAAAGACCAAGCAACTGTATCAACCTTTTACTTTGTACATACTGCCTGCATACTATTCTCTGAAAACACAGTTCAGGTATTTTCCACTGTTAATTTCATCAGTTGCTAATCCCATTCAAAGACAAGCCACCAGAATTTGGCCTTCCCTCTGTAGGTCATCCTCCCAGAGCAAGACCTAATCTACATGGGGAATGCTACCATCCCAGGAGATGTAGGGGTCAGTGTCACTTGACCTTCGGCTCAGCTGAGGTGCTGCTACATTGCCCAGCTTCTGCCCCAGTTATTGCGGTACATTTTCATCTGTATATCTCAAAGAAAACTGTGTCCGTCCCCACCCCCCCCCCAAAAAAAAAAAAAAAAAAAAAAAAAAAAAAAAAAAAACTATTGTCAAAACACAGACCTCTGCATTGAACAACAACAGAGACAAATGCTAAGTGCCTCAAAGTCAAGTTAAAATTGGCTGAGGGCAATGACTGATTTTGCTTGCTTTTTTCAGTCTCTAAAATGCAGTGGCTGCCTGAGCATTAATAAAAAAGTGATACTAAAATAGGTTCTTTGATATCCCTATGGGAACAGCACCTTTTCTATTCCATAGATACAAAATTTCAGAAAAGTACAAGTTACTGCTATGTAATGTACAAGTTACAAGCTGTATCAGTTTAATCTGTATTTAAGCTGTATCATATAAATCTGTATTTAATTTGTATTTAAGCTGTATCAACAGAATCCTTCCTAAGCATGGCAAGGTACAGAGGACTATGGAAGAAATATGTATTCATGTAATGAAAGACAATTACAGTAACGTGCACAAGGTGGCTAATAAAAGTTGCACAGGCAACATTCACTCTAAGTATTTCCAAGAAGGCAGGTAAAAATGTTTTCTCCATATTTGGATAAATTATATTGTTAGCACATACAGAACTGCATGATTTTGAAATTTTCACCTTAGCATCCGGTTGAGTCTTCTTTTTAATGTAATCATCTTGCCTTTTTAAATGCAAACAGAAAAAAAAAAAAAAGTCATTATGCAGAAATGTATCAATTGATACATTTCATCAGGGTCATCAGGGCAGGGGGCTGACCTTAAGATCTATCATGAGGGCTTGGACAAAACGAGTAGGAACCAGCAATGAGAATATGGGACTTTCTGTCCACCATGTGTAAACCTTTTGTTTAAGACTCCAATTACATGCTTCTACTGTGCACCAGAGCATGGTACAGAGATTCTCAAACCCTCATTACCTCTGTAATTGTAAACAGTGCATTGAGATAAGAGCCACCCTGCACTTGTGCTCTGCTTCCTTCAGCTCTTCACCTCTCTCTCTGCTGTTTGTTATTCCTGCACTTTTTCCAGCTCCTGCCCTTCACATCACTTACCTCACATGCTTGTGAGCCCTCTTCCCCAAGTGTCTAGTGCTCTACCCTGCTGTTCATCTATGTTTGGTTGAGGAGAGCTGCTTTCTGTCAAGCTGGGTGCCAACAGGGAAATCACTATGAGCACAGAAGAGACATTTCTGCTCTACTTTCTCAAATGTAGCAACATGGCAGTCTCCTGCCAGCAAAAGAAGTGGTTGAAGAGGTGGATGAACAGACCACCCAATTAGAAATAGAAAGTGTGAGAGGTGAAATGTGGACTGTGCAAGAGCTGCTTCAGGAGGCTTTCACTGTCTGAGGTAGCACCAAGCATGAGGAGATAGAGTTGGTTTCAGTCAGACAAAAAATAAGCCTCTGGAAGAGTTTTAACAACAATATTTCCTGTAGCAAATGTCTTTATTACCACCCTTAGCCTCAAACTTCTTGATAGTATCATCCCCTTTCTCTGAGCTCTTACCCCTATACAGAGCAAAGAACTCAATGTTATCCCGGCATGCGTTGGTGCTGCCTGTATGGCTCCAATAACTCCTGTCATCTTTATACCTTGTGCCAAATATTAAGTTTGTCTTTCACAGAACAGGCATTTCTACATGTGATAATGGCATGATTTCTCCAAATGTAAGCAAAAAGAACCTCTCTTTTTTCCTTATCTGCCTTCTGAAAAACAGTTAAACTGCATTAGCTTAAACTTACTGAGACAAACAAACAAAAACAAACCCATACTGAATGTGAGGCACCCATCTAAAATAAATAGCTTAGCTCAAGTAGCTACTTTGGCACTGAAAAAAAAAAAAAAAAAAAAAAAAAAGTGTGTGCAAGTAAGCACTGCCACCAGATCTATCTAATGGGATCACAATTAACTATTTGATGATAATAAAATCACATGATGTTATTAACAAATCATGCTATCACAGAGCTTGTGTTTATGCATTAATTGAGTGAATTGAATTGAGTGAAAGAAGACTATGGTATTTTGCCATTTAATTAAAAAATACATTAAAATGCATTACATGTATTATTACTTCAGTTATTATTACAGTTACTGCATTACAATATTCTCTGTTCACTGGCTGTAGAATAGGGGTTTATGACCCACTTACTCTTTCTGTGAGACTGGAATTTTTCTGCCTTTTAATCCTTTGATCCTACAGATCAAGAACAAAAACTCCTTTCCAATGTTTTCACGTTTCACATTGTTTTCACAATGTTTGCTGGAAAGCACTCATTCTCAACTGTACCCACTCCTTGTAGGTGGAAGAGAAGGGAAGGAATAGGACTGCAAGATGTTTGGAAGGAACTCAGAGCTATGATGGCGTTGCTAGCAAAGGATATCAAATCCCAGATGACCTTGGGTCCTCTGTAGTTGCATGCAGGGTACCCTGACCTCAGCATGGGGACTGAAACAAGGTCTTGGCACCCAGCAGCTAGCTGGTTCTCTATCCCGTACTGTCTGCACTAATGCCCACATCTCGTTCCTACCCCTGCAGAAAGCTGCAGAGCTGCCCTTGCTGCTGTACGGTAGAAGGAGAGAGGTGTTACCTTATCAACTGCCTTCTTTCCCATCCTCTCCTTCTGCAGCAGCAGCTTTCACCTCACTCCTGTGGGCTGAGCACGGAACAGAGGATATTTGGCTGTTCAATGCTGCATGTGCTGTTCAAACAGCTGCTCCCCATTTCCTCCAAGGAAAGTGAAGCAAGAGGGATGGAAAGTCCAAAAGCTGTATCTGGCAACAAAGATTATCTAGATTTAGAAAACTTAATGAACAAAGCCAGATGGTTGTAGTCTTCAGATACCAGCCAGAAATATCTTAAGCCCTATCCTGACTGTCTCTTCTGTGGCCGTATGTTGGGATCTAGGAGATGGGGGTGTCTTGCCAACTGTGTAATGCCTGGTGACGCATCTGCAAGTCAGAAGCAGGAAATGGACAGTGTCCCTAGATCCAGCCCCTTGCCCTAGGAAAGTCCAAATCTGAAATGTAAATATGGACCTGGATTTACATTTTTGAAAAAGTCTTCTGCCTTTGAAGTGTGGGGAATTAAAATACTAGTCGCTCCTGAATGTCAAATCTACCACGGCTTGCCGACATAAGGCCTGAAAGCATACAATGAGGCCTGGAGTAGGATGCAGCTCACTTACTTCTTAGGTGTCCTCAGTGAAGATGTTTCCATTCAAGACATCTGACTAGCTGACTAACATGTATCAGTGGAGAGTCTCAGTCATTTTGAGAGCAGAGTTCACCTAATCATAGAAATCTTCCTTGGGATAATATAAATCATGTCTTACTCTCTACACAAATTAAAAAAGCCTAGGGAGTGAACTCAGATGGAAGACAGCCGTGCTAATGGCATTTGTTTGCATAGAGGGAATCCCATGTTGACAAGTAAGAAGGCACCTACTCAGGAAATGGAGAAACTTCATAATAACAGGTCAGGCTGTAGTCAAAAGCTGTAAATTTGCAGACCGTAACAGTGGTAGCCTCATTTGGAGAGACAGCTGGTTTAAAGTTCAACTTTAAGGAACTCCTGCTTTGGGGCTTGCAAAGGAACATATTTGTCAGAGCTGAGAAAGCTGGCATTGAGGAACAGCATTAGCAGCCTGGTCTGCAATGGAAAGCGAGCCAAGAAGCAGCAAGACAGGCAGAGGCACGGTCTCTCCTATGAGAGGTAAAGCACTGAAGCACACAAGCAGAGATGGTTGCCCAGCTTCAGCCAAGAGTCCAGATCACCAGACAGGTCCATGGCAATGAGGCAGGCACAAGGCCAAGCAGAACATCAAGTCAGCAGCCAGGACACAGATCAGTGAGAAACGTAGCCAGCCATGGGCTCAGCAAGCAGGCACAGGGTAAATGCAGCTCCCAAAGGGAGAAAGGTGAGGCTTTTTGGCTTTTTCTTCTACTACTCCAAGCCTGGTAAGAGTGTCTCAAACTGCTCTCTCCAACAGCTGTGTTGTATCAGAGAGCTGGCCTTGAGCACAGGAAATGAAACAATGTACAGGGACAGCATACAGTGCTCTGGCTGCTGGTTCCTATTGGCTCACACCTAGGCTTGTTCAGGATCAAGAAACAAGGAACCTCTCTCTGCCATTGTACAAAAGGGGATAAAGTCTCTTCAGTGTATTCTAAGAGAGAAGAATGACTTCTATTGGTGCATCATAAATGAAGGCTTCAGGTACCCTCAAAAAAGGAGAAATACCTATTGCAGACTTTACATAACACTTTTCTGCGGCTGTGAGTTTGATGGAAGGGGTCACAGGGCTTACCCCCTCTAACAGCCACAAATCAGAACCCGACTGTACATGATGGTCAGGATGCTGTTCTGGGCTGTGCAAGTCCATCCCTGCTCTACAGTCCAACCTTGATGCTGACGAGAACCCAGGTTCCCCTCTGCTCTCATGTGACTTTTGACTCGAGCATAAAATCTTTTCTAATTTCCTCAAGACCTGCATCCACTTCTCCAGTCTCATCTCCTTTTGCACCAGCAGGGGGCATGAAGCTTAAAATTAACTGCATTAACTGAGATTTTTCAAGATGTTCCTACATATGTTAACATTGTTTGCCAGTCCATTTGGCAAGATACACTGTGAATATTTAAATAACTGAACAAAACTCTGTTGATGGCTTATCTTAACTATCTTTGTACCTATAAATAATTCAAAGATCCACTTGCATGGGTTATGCTCTTACTGGTTGCAAGATTCCTGCAATCTATTTGACGAGTGTAAGGAGTGATTAAAAAATGCAAAGTAGAAAAAAATATGAAAATAAGCAAGAACATAGTACACAGGGCAAATGGATAACACATGCACAGGATTGTATAGACACATATGGAATTATTGCTCAAGAGATTTCAGGAAATCCTGCTCTATCGGTTTTCCAGGTTTAATAAAATACTCCCAGATACAGTTTTAACTCCAAATTCCCTTCTCCCACTCTGTTGCCACAATTTATTTATTTCACTGTGCTTCACTTTTGCTCATTTATTTTAGTTCAGGCAGTGCTGACTCATTCTAGATGTTTGACTTTATTCACTGATGATTACCCAGTGCTACTTCCCTTCTGCTTTTGCATACTAAATTATGTCCATTATTTCACAAAAGTATTGCTGCAGTATCCCCAAATTCTAGTCCAGAATGATTCCACTGTAGATGTTCCTTGTGTAAAGTAACATTTGGATACTCCACCCACCCAAATTTTACAAATAATCCATCCCATAGATTAACATCTCTTCAGAATTATGTTATTTTGCGTGTCTTTTTCTTATTCTTGTGATGTTATTAGTTCTTAATAACATTAACAATAGCAAATTAATAACAGCAAATGAGCTGTTGTAATCAATTTCTCTCCCTTTAAATCCAAGGAAGTAATTGATCAACATCAACCCTGCCCTTATCCTTTTTAAAAATTCCCCCCCCTCCTTTGCACATCTTCTGTCATTATTTAGAATTTAGGAACAGGCAATGGAGTGCCACGATGAGAGTCTCTGGCTTGCAGAGTCAGGTAGACTAGCTTCAGCAATTGTATAAAAATACCTCATGATGAGTTGCAGTAACTGTGCTTCAGCTACTTCTTGGTCATTTATTTCAATATCCAGTTAGCCAAATTTAAGTCAGAATAAATTAGAATCTTCTAATTCTACGTGGCATATCTAAATACAACTAGTATGTTTGTGATCCTGTTCTTTATACCCCTAAACCCAGAAACTATTGAAACTGTATATATGGCTCACACTTGAAAAAAAATTTTGAACATTAAATTTAATTTTTCAACTAAACTAAAAAATAATTTCAAATAACTAAAGCCCTACTTGTCCCTAGTTCATAATCACCTAGCTGCTTGCTTGCCCTTCCATTTCTCTCTTTTTTCCTTTCTTTCCTTCTTTCCTTCTTTCTTTTAATATACATACATATATTCTGTTTTCTTTAGCCTATGCCTTTGGATTCAAAGAAGGAACAAGCACATTTCCTATAAAATGTACAACAAATGTAAAAAATGTTAAAAAAGTAGGCATATTGTGCATAAACTTACCAAATATCACAAACCAGCATAACAAGCATCAAAGTGGATGTCTTTTTGTCCTATGTTCTATTGCTTGCAACCATGTATTTGAGTACTTTCTTTCAGATTACTGGTGTCCATCAAACTGGTGTCAAAGATCTCAACAGCTTCGCTTTAGAGAGAGACAATAATCCATATGCATCTACTTCTCTGTTTATCGGGGAGACAAAAGCCTATAAATCATTCGTCATAAATACCAAATTATGTCCTCTCCAGTGCTTGCACACGTTCTACTGTTTCTCTCTCCTGCCAGTCAAACCCTATTTCACATCTCTAATCCTTCAAATGTGGTTCTTTATCACTTAAATTTAAAACAAGACAAAAGTGAAGTGGCATTAAATCAGCCCACGAGATTTTCTGCTAAGCATACATTTGGCCCCACTGTCTGTCTTTAACAAATATTCACAAACTAACAATATTTTAGCACAGGTAGAATGTCACATTCTAGATGCATCAAAACCTACCAGAACCAACATTTTTAAAGCTCATATGTAGCCAAAACCACATTTCTGTGTGAATTATATACATGTGATGCTATAGTGAGCCTTTTCCACTGAAGCATGAAGGAGGAAAACTGAAAGAGCAGAGGATGCCAGCAGAATGCAGTAAATCAAATAAGAGGCTCATACCCTTCTCTAATGAAAATAAGTAGCAAGAAAAAATCCTGCTCAGTCAGCAACAGCAGCACTGCAATTAAAATGATTTCACGAGTATTCCACCAACTTGTTTAAAGTTTGCTCTGAGAAATTAGTTTTTGCTCTTGTGGTGGTTTTACCGTGCTAGGCAGTTGAACACCACAACCGCTCTCTCACTCCCCCTCCTCAGATGAGGAGGGGAAAAGTAAAGGAAAGAACAACTCACGGGTTGAGATAAGGATTATTTAATTAAAGAGAAAAATATATATATATATATATATATATATATTATTAAGGAAATATTATTATTAATTAAACAATTCAACTAAAGGGAAAAAAGGGAAAGGGGAAGAGGGAGGGGGAAAGGGAATAACAAAACAAAACAAGTAAAGGCTATGTGGAAGTGCAGAGGAAATAAATTACTCTCTACTTCCCACAAATGAGCGATGCTTGACCACATTCTTGAAGCAGGGCCTCAACGCACGTAGCTGGTGTTCGGGAGGAGGACAGACGTTTTCACAACAAGAGCCCACCCTTCCCCTCTTCTTCCTTTTTCCACCTTTTATTGCTGAGTGTGACATCATATGGTATGGAATATCCCTTTGGTTGGTTTAGGTCAGCTGCCCTGCTGATGTTTCTTTCTCACTTTTTTGCCCACCCCCTAGGAGGGTCAGAGAGAGTCCTGATGCTGTGCCAGCACTTCTTAGTGGCAGACACAACACCGGTGTGATACCACTGCTGTTCTAGCTACAAGTGCAGAGCGCAGCATTGTATGGGCTGCTGCAGGGAAAGTTAACATCCCAGCCAGACCCAGTACAGCTCTTTAAGATTTCTGTTATGAAGCCAATATTCTTTTACAGCTATTTGTGTGCTGTCTGAAGTTACTTGTGATTATACACAACAGAAAGATAGCCTTTCCAACGCATCTAGGTCTAGACATCTCCAGCAAACACTTTAGCGCTTTACTTGTAGTAAGATTAAAAACATCAGGTCTCAAGAGGCGGTGTTTTTTGTTTGTTTTGCCATTCAAAGGTAAGAAACTGTTATGTAAACTAGAGTTTCCAGATGAAGAAATTATTAAGCCAAAAATGACTAGGGTGCTTGTATTACCAATAAGATGTTTTAAAAATATTTCAGTAAAAGTTGATTGATAAACGTGGACAAGAAAATCTAGATGAATATTTCACATTTTCTTTAAATAATTTTAAGAGGATGACTTTCCACCTCAGAAAGCTTTCTGATTAAAAATGTCATTTTTTTTTTCTAAAAACATTTGTCTTAAAAAAAATAATAAATAAAATTATAACTTTTCAAAACATAAATCTAGTTCTTGGCAATCAAAATTAGTACTAATATTTGTATTAAAATACGTGAAAAAGTATTTTAATGGAAAAAATGGAAACCACCAATAATTCTTTGCAAACTGTCCCCCATGTTTTTGGTAATTTCAAACAGTATTCAGAAATTGGACCACCTTCAGATGTAACTAAACATATTGAAATTACTTGTTTAAAAGGTCTCTAAACACACACTATAATCCTTCATGTATTTTCTATTCCCCTCTCCCAAATGCATACTTATGCCATACTTCAATAACATACAGTGTTTTGAGACAACAAATATGAGATTATATATAATCAACTCTAACTTCATTACATACATTACAACATTTATTTTATTTTTTTCCTCCATTAGCTACCTTTATTTTTCTTTCTAACTAATACCAAACTTGATGTTGGCAAAACATGCTGATTGTAGCATAACCCTATCACATCAGGAACAATGCAAATGGAACAAAACAATTTAACCAAAATGACTGAGTTGTGTTCTGTGCAATTCTAGAATGGCTGTTTGAAATGAGTTTTCAGATGCGGCTTTCAAATCCATTTGCAGCATAAGAGGGCTCCTTAATATGTATCATAATGCCATTCCTGTACTCCATCACCTTCAAGGGGTATTTCCTAGTTTTCCTGAAAAGCCATCTCCTAAAAATGTGTAGCAGACACTGAGGTCATTTGTGGAGAGTATCTCAAGCTAAAAACACTGGTGGGTTGTCAGTGATGGACACAGGGTCATAAGGAAAAGTGTGTACAGTTATATTCATGCCATTCATGTATATTCATTGTCACCATATGGATATTTGAATGTGATCAATTATACCTTCCTGTTCCACAGGTGTGAAATAATTGATCTTAGTTTTTTATCACCAAAAAAACACCAACACATATTAGCTCCCTCTGAAAATTTTCCAATGCTTATTTAAAATTTCCAGGCATTCTTGAAAGCAGATGACAATATACATAAAGGGGAGATGATCATGGTTGTCAAAATAATATGTAAATAATACTCCAGGAAATATTTTCCAACATCCACCTACCTCTAGTCAAAATGTATACAGGCCAGATCCCAATGTGTTGACCCAAAAGGTAAAAAAAATAATTTATAAATGACTACAGAAAAGCTCACTCGTCTTGTGTGTACAATAAATGTGTATGTAATTTGGTGGTTTTTTGTTTGTTTGTTTGTTTTTCTGAATTGTCTCCTGTACTGTGATCCAGCTGCCCCTGAAGTGCATGGGTGGCCTTTCATTGACTTTAACTACAGCTAGATCATACAAGTTTTAAAGGACAAATCTTTTACATGGTTCTTTTATGAGATGCTTTTTGCAATGTTGACTTCATATACAGATAAATCTTCCTTTGGTATACATTTGATGACGTGGTAAACAAAATTCTCCCTAGCAGAAATTTTCCATTCTCTTTCATCTTCATTATTGTATGTCCCTGCTACAACGGAGTAATAGTTTACAGTCTAATAGCAGTGTTTACTTTAGCTTAATCTAAATAGCCGACCTGATTAAATCAATTTCAACTCTTGCCCTATGGTTTTACTTCAAATTCAGGTGCTGTGTTAGGAGGGAGCAAAAACTTAAAAGATTCTATTTAAAACCAGAAAACAAATAAGTTAGACCAGAAATAACTGCTACCCCCAGGTCAAGTGCTGAATACTTATGCAATGCCAGAATGAAGGTTCCTTCCACAACATCTATTCAGCCTCTAAATCCATATGCATTACGGTACAATTTCTAACTGCATGATGACACTGTAATTTTTTACTCTCCTACTACATGCTTCATCAGTGGGCAGTACTCACTAAATGAGACAATATTAAATATTTTGCTTTCTCCTCCTTGAAGATATGGCCGCAAGCCATTAATTTGCTTATGGGCTTTTCATTGGTGCTTCACTAAAGTGTACAAATACTTTACAAATATTAATGAATGTATATTTTTAGAAAATACTTACTGAAAGAAAATAATGATTCTCCCCATTTCATAATTAAGACACTAAGACATGAAGTGATCAAGACCAAAAATTAGCTGTTAATTTTGAGTGCCCAAATTAAGACACCAAGTAATTGAGTTTTTGGATAGCTGTTGTACACATCATTTCATGTGTTCCAAGCATAGCTCCCACTAATTTCTGCAAACTAAATGAACACTTAACTACTTCCATTACACAGACATCACTGTATCAAACACAGTATTCAGAAAAGGAGGGTCTGCAGGTATTGATGAGCTGTGAAAAGAGTTATGTAAGATACAAAACTAGCAAACCGTGAAGAGGAAATCTGTGTCAGAACAGGGGTATTACCTATGTCTTGGGGGGACACAGCGCATCAGACTTTTCTGCTCTTTGTATTACTTGGTGCAGAACATAAATTCTGTAGCATATGAGGCAGGGACCTCACAGAAAACAGCCTCACCTACTACATATTACAGATTCTCATTTCCATTGAACAATTTTCTTTCTCTCTTTTTTTTTTTTTTTCTTTTTATTTTTATTATTTTTTGTTCCTTACCGTTTTTCCCCTTTTCAATTTCTCTTTTCTCCTTCTATCCTCTTCTTCATTCTTTCTTATCAGCTCGTCGGGCAACTCTTCTCACTGTGCCTACACTGATGTCGGCTTCTTCTGAGGAGGACATAGACCGGAGACCCATTAGAAGACTCCGGTCCAAGAGTGACACCCCATACTTAGAAGAAGCTAGGATCTGCTTCAACCTTGACACATGTAAGACCATTCCTTCCCCAAACAGCCTATGCTGGTTTTGCTGGATTTTTTTTTTTTTTTTTTTTTTTGAGATGCACATGGACTGGATGGTACCTACTTGCTTGCCAGTAGTATGGTGGATCACCAGAGGTCCAGGGATGTCACAGCTGTTTTGCTGTGAGCACCTGCATTTCTATTAACATAGGACATTTCCCCCTGCGTTATCTGGGATATGCTAGTAACATCAAAGCAAAGAGGATGGCTTTGCAAACAAGATCTTATGTCTTATCCACTCTAGTCATCCAGAAACATGAAAGTTCTTGTAAAGTTGTATGAAGGGATTAGTCCTAACAGCAAACTTCAGGTAAACGTAACAGTACAAACATGAAAAAATACCCGGCACACCCCCAAACATCTATCAGTTCAATTGGCAGAAAGGTGGCTGAAAACTGCTGATCTTGCAGGAATGAGAGAGAAAGCTGTCCCCAAAATTCATGACTGTGAATTCCACTATGGCTGCTTGCAGAGTTGCTGAGCCACTGGCATTCACTGCTCCATTTGATATCGCAGCTGACCAAAACAAAAGATTTCTGAGATACTGACAACTCACTGACCTTAAGTGACTGTGTTCCTGTTAAAAATAAAAAATTAAACAGGATGAACGGCTACACTCATTGGAACACATTTTTAAGTGTTTAACACTTTATGTAGCATTTTTGAAAAGTAGCATTTTAAATTATTTCACCTACATTAACATCTAGAACTTCCATCTGACACTGGTGCCCTAATGGGGCAGGTAGCCTACATTCACGTGAAGAGAATTAACATGTTTATCAGAAGCTATTAAATAGAGAAGACAAAGGTGTGTTTGAAAACACACCTGTCCACATGACTTAAGCACAGAGTGCCCAGCTGTAAATGAGGGACATTCAAAAAATGCTGCACAGGGCTCCTCAGCCAGGTTGGTGTTTCAAAATAACAGGACAAATCGGCTATTTCTTCAAACTTCTTGGCCCTTCTGCCTTGCTTCGGGAACTTCGCCTAGGTTAGAAACCCCCATGATGACCGCTTAGGGGAGAAAGAGGTGAGGGATGACCCCACAAGCCCCGGCCTCTATATGTTGCCACTTTTGGGGCTCACAGGGCCGCAGATGCTCGGGGGGCACCTGGGCCATGCGGGTACGCTCGGGGGGGGGTGGGGGGGTGGGGGGGTGGGGGTCGGGGGTCGGGGGTCGGGCAGGGCCGGGGTGTGTCGGGCAGTGCCAGGGGGTGGGGACTTGCATTGCCGGCCTCCCCCCCCGTGCAGTAACTGTCCTTCCGGGGGCGGGAGGTTGCAGCGGGTAGGGCCTCCGCTCCCGTCCGCAGATCCTTGACGGGTTTTCCCTCTCTCTCTCCCCCTCCCTCCCTCCCTCCCTCCGCTTCTTTCTCCCTCTCCTTCCCCGTTCCCTCTCCCCCGCCCCCTCCCCTCCCGGTCCCGCTCCGCTCCCCGCCGCCACCCGCTCGCCCTCACCAGCTCGCCGGGCCACGCTGCTCACCGTACCCACGTTAATGGCGGCATCTTCCGAGGAGGACATCGACCGCAGACCCATCCGCCGCGTCCGCTCCAAGAGCGACACCCCCTACCTCGCCGAGGCCCGCATCTCTTTCAACCTCGAGGCAGGTGAGAGATGGCCGGGGGCTTGGAGACGGGGGCAGGAGGCACCACCGACCTCCCCTGGGGTTGCTTCTTCGCACCTGTGCACCCAGCCTCAGCCCGCTGCCCTCTGCCGCCCACCAGGGCAACCCCGCAGGGCTTGGGGTCCAGGCCTGCTCGCCCATTCCAGCCTGGCAGCCTCACCTCCCCTTCATCCCCACATGGTGAGGTTGGCCCTGGAGGGTGCAGCTGCCTTGGCCGCCCGGGCTCCCCAGGTCTGCCATTGTCTCAGCTGACTGCTCTCCGGTCTGCCTTGTCAGCTGCCTGAATTTCCACTTCCATGCTCACAGGCCTCGGGACTAGCCTCCCTGCCTGTCCTTCCTGTCCCCATTCTCCACTGCTGCCTCTTCCTCTCAGCTGCCTCTTCCTCATGGCACCTTTGGGATTTTGGTTGTCCCCTCCTGTTAGTGCCACATGTGGTGACTGTCCTGTGCCTTTCCTGCTAGGCCTGTTGTTTTCCCTCCTTGCCTGACCTTCTCTCCCCTTACGGGCTCTTTCAACAGCAAACTACACTAGAGCTCATTTGCTCACCAAAACAAAGGAAAATAAAGTACTTTCTGATGGGTTTCTGCACCACACCAGACTTCCTCAGTATGGTGGGGCAGGAGTGAGGATCAGTAGCCTGGAAGCCCTACTGCAGCCTCTCTCCAGTCCCAGCAGCAAACAGATATAACTGTGTAATACCCTGTGGTGCCACCCCCTTCTTCAGCTGAGCCTGCCAGCAGAGAGGGGAAATGGGCTGCCTCAGAGTTGCTGCTTGCCATGCTGCAGCCTCCCCCACCTCTCCCCCCCCCCTTTCAGCCAGCTGAAAGTTGGGGATGATGGAGATGTGTTTTCTCCTCCATTTGGTGATGGAATAGGTTCCCCTCCCCCTCCTGTCATCCTTGCTGTAGTTATACCCTTGGTAATGGGTAATAATACGTTGTTTGGTTTTACCATCAGCAGAGCAGTTGGCTATGTCATACGGTGGGTCATTGTTTCTTTCTGACCATGGCTTCTTAAAAAAAACACCAAGCTGTAGGTAAGTTGGGTGGCTTTTCAGGGCACAGGCTGGAGTACAGGGTCAGGTACCAGGTTCCAGGCCTGAAGAACTGGGAGTACGAACAGAAAGCAGCACTGCAAGTAAAGTGTAAATCACATGAGGCCTTGTATGGTTGGTTGATTGCTGAAATAACCCTGAGTTGGCTTGTGCCTGGTATTTCTTTAAAAGAAATAATTGAAGAAAGTAGTATTAGCATATCAAGATATATAAATGAAAAGTGTTTTAAGCAGTGCAAGTGTGTCTTTTCATTAATGCATCTGGCAGTGAGTAGTTTTGAGCTTTAAAAAAAAAAAAGCTTAGCAACCAGTACGGACGGAGTGAGCCAAAGTGAGCGAAACATGCCAGTGGTGCCCACTCCATTCCTCAGCTTTTGCTTTCACTGATCAGAAAGTCTGAGTTGGTGAATTCTGCCAATCAGCCGCAGGGCGATTTTTTTCCCCATTTCTGGGGTGTGAACCCCCAATTTCATCAGTTTCCCCACGGGCGCTGTCCACTGCCCGTGGTTCTGAATCGGCACTGTCTTGAGCCGTGCCGCCGTCCCCAGGCATTGGGTTGGCCCCATGGGGCTTCTGCCTCTTCCTCTGCTGGTGCCGGAGAAGGTGGTGGAGAGGAGAGGAAGCAATGCTTTTTCCTCAACCCGCTTGAAAGTGACACTCAGGGCACAGGAAATAACCTCTTCCTTTATGTGGTTATTGCTTGCTTTCCTTTTCATGCATCCCATGTCTACAGCTGGTGCTCATCCACTGCTTACGGAGCTGTGTGTTTTTTTTTTTGTTGTTGTTTTGTTTTCCTACAGCTGCTACAAGTTGGGTTGTATTGCCCCCTCATTGTCTTCTTTCAGGATATGGTCAGGGATGGGATGCAGCACACAGCTGCTTTGCTGTATTGGAACTTATGTTTCATTAATAAAATTGGATACTAAGCAGATGCAGTGAATACTACCCTTTTCCAATCTTAATTACAGTCACTGGTTAAGAACTAGCAGTTTATCTACTTAAGCTGTAAGTTATAATTATACCATTACTGCTAATATCTGTATTGATGAGCCACTGAGAAACTGTGTACACAGAGTCAATTATACAGTTTGGGGATAGCACAGATTTGGTCCAGGCTGTAAAAAAAAAAAAAAAAAAAAAAAAGTAGGTGATTAACAGTGCATATTCTACCAGTCCTTCTCTTTAGAATATACTTACAGTTTAGCTTTGGTTGTCCAAAATATTCTGGTTTGTGTCTGTTTCTAAATATTTATCAATTAACTCACAATTATTAATTATCAGGAGTTAACAAATGCTCTTCAATTACTTGTCCTCAGTATATATTTTTTGCTGCTCTTCCCAAACTGATTAAAAGACAAAGCTGTTTTCCAAACTCAAGGTTATTCTCCCTACTGCTATACACATAACTCAGATTAATAGGATTTGTTTGTGTTGATATCAAGAGGATTATGTTTCACAAAGGATTTAAATTACCTCTTCTGCCAAAATTAATGTGGCTGCATAACATCATAAAGCTATAGACAGATAAAAGTTCTTTTTGTATATTTGATAATGAATCAGTCCACATGCAGAAATTATTTTTTTAATTTTCTGAAAGACTTCTTCTGGCGCCACACTAGAGGAATGTAGAATACTCTCTTGCTTTTGGGTGGTCATCTTTTGTTTTCTTTATTATGGTTAGCAGTCTGGCATGGCTCAATTTTTAACATCCATCTTTAGTTTTTAGTATGCATCTTCTTAAAAGCAGTTTTCAAACTTTCTTTCTAACTTTCTTATTCAGGCACCTAGAAGCTAATCCCAAATTGCTTCTGAAAACTTGGGCCTCCATCTGTGACAACTGTTTAATAGCATAATCTCTCTCCTGGGACTGTGCCATCTAGAAAGCTAATGTGTTTTTACAGGTTTTGACCTATTTATGTTCCTCTTGTTGCAAAATACTCTACTCTTATAATGGCAGTGCGTGGTAGGTAGCTTTCAAGTTTGATAAATTAGCAGAAGTCATGACTACTAAGGAAATACACCGCTCACTAAATGATCTAATATGTGTGAGTTTTTTCTTCTGCCATCCCCTTTATAGTGTCTGTGGGCTGCAGGGGGGTCTAACACATTGAGTTGACCTGACCAGGTCTGCTTCTATACACAGATAGATACTCTTACTCCTTCCTAGCTGAAAAAGAGTAAAGGTCTGTACTGCACTCCTTTGAGAGTTGCTTTTGGCAGACAGACTTATTTTTAAATGGAGCAAGAAGTCATCTCTATCTCAGCTGCCATGGGACCTTCCTGAGATGGTTCAGGGAGGTCATGAAATGCCAGTCTTTGTTTGAACAAGGTTGGTTGTCCATATAGAATTTAACCTCAGAGTGAAAACCTGTAGAGAAGGAAAGCCAGTGCCCTAGAGAAAGTTTAAGGGCAAAATGACTACAGTAGCTGTGCAAGGCTTAGTCAGCAAACAGGGTACATTCCTTCAGAAAGAATATATTTAGTCTCTGTGCTGTGAAACGAGGGGAGGGGAGCTTTTGAATTCTAACATCCCCCCCACCCCAGCCTTAAAAAATTCCACTTTTTTCTCTGCTCTAATCACTCCCTCAGGTTATTGTCATGGAAATCCTCTTGTACATGTGAAGCCAAATCATTGGTTTTGTCAAAGTATTTTTGAATACCTATATAAAAGCATCTGAACATCTGGCCTCTTTTGTCATCAGGCTTTGCATTACCAAGACTTGCATCTGCCCTTTGGATCAATGGAATTATGACCATTAGCTTTAAAGCTGTTTATGTTGCAGTATAGCTAAAAACCAAATTTCTACCCACCCCTTGTTTTGTGCCTGCCTTCCAAACCCAGGAAAAAGAGCACACATCAGTGAAAACAAGCCTCTAAACTCTGCTCCATGAGTTGTATGACAAGAATATGCCAATTGAGATAAAAGGCCCTTTCTGGGGCTAAGTGGAGTTGCTGAAAATGCCTTAAGATCAACATCCTATGTGACAGGTAAATGTTCTGTTTTGAGGTCATAACAGCAACTGATACTCTGTTCTCTTGTACTTGACTTTGGAGACCTTTGGCTTAAGAAATATGGCTCTAAGTTTCTTAAAGGAGTGCCAGATGGGAATAAGTTTAAAGGTTCTGCAAGTCATGTAAAGGGGAAAGATGCCTGTGCTTTACCAGCCATCATCACACTAAGAAGTGTTAATGCTTTAGTTAACAAACACAACTGGGGACAATGTGAAGGGAGAGGCAGAGTTAGTCAACATGAAGGAGCTGGCAAGAAGAAAAATCTACAACATCCATTTCTCAGAGTGCTGGATAAGGTGGTGGAATCAGCTAAAAATACCATCTACATTTTATCCATTCTTGCAGCACTTGCACATGTGCATCAGCTTTCTGTGTCAGGGAGGCAGCTCACACAAGTGCAGTCAACAACACTGACATTGCCATGGAACAGCTCTAACAGGAGGTGGAAGGAAGGTGTATGTTTGCTTGTGGATCAGGATGTGCAGACCTGGTGCCTTTTACTGCTGTCTGCATTATGTACTGTTTTATGGCTGCTGTAGTGCTTTGTTGGTAACCTTCATGAAAATTGATGGAACAGAATTTGCTGAAGTAAGAAGTTCTCTCTTTATTTGTCTTTTGCTTGATGAGCTTGTTGGGTTAACATAGCCAAAAGTATTCCTGCAAGGTGGGAGACTGCAAAATCTTTTAATATTTCTTGTTTCATCAGGAGCCATGGTTTTCTTCATGAAACTAGGACTTTTTTCTAAAACTTCAAATAAAATTGTCAGAACTAGCAACCCTATTCAGAATTATTTGCTGTAAAATCTGGTAAAAAAGAAGAGGCCTAATTTCCAGTAACAGGTATAATTAGCTCTAATGCTTAATTACTCTGAGTCAACTAATTGGTTTCATTGGGACTACTGACAGTAATACAGCTAGGTATGTAAGTAATAATGCCTTCAGAATCAGTGTTAAAGTTTGTAACTTTTTTGCAGTATGGCAGAAGTTGTTGATACAGAAAGAATGTCCTGGGCTGTCAGTTTTCAGATAATAAAAAATTCCAGAGTTAATGAAATTTTCTGTTACTAACAGTTGTTTCTTGTGCTTAGACTTCAGAGCATGGAATCAGTGTGGAATGTTATAGTAGCCCGTGCTCGTGTTTTCTTGGTGGTGAACGTTCAGAACTGTACTTCTCTTAAGGTGCAAAGTGTTAGTTATGTTTTAATTATGTTAATGTGTTTTGTAACCCCGCAGTTCTGTTGATTTCATTTGGAGTGCATTGATGGTCTTGTTGTATATGCTGGGGCTATAGTTTGACCTTCCATACATGGCTGCCTTTCCTAGGTTTCTTTATGGAACCAATGTTATTGAATATTTGAAATAAGGTAATTATTACCTGTAGTGCAGATGTTATATTATGGGCATTGTAATAACTTTCATTTCTTGATATTACTACTTAAACTATAAGAAACTAAATGAAGGTGGTGGCCAAATAAGATTTTTAATGAGTAGCAAATTCAGCAAGAAAATAAGGAAGCAATGTTGAAAAATGAATTGACTGTGTTTCTTCTGCACTTCAGACTGTTGTTTCATTCTAGTTATGAAGTACATAAGATATGGGAACTATGTGACAAGTGTTTTCATGTTGACATACTGTATGGACACGTCATTTTAACTATGGTGAGTAATGACTGCTGCGCGTTTCAGTTACCCAGAAAATCTATGCATAATTTATAGTGCAATATGATTTTTGCAATTAGTGCGTACAGTACTTGGACAGTCAGATATGTGGTTAATAGTTTATAAGCAAATGAAATACTTGATATATTATTAAAATGGAAGAGAGAATTCATCAAGTCTAAATCTAATTCTTTGCTACCGTGTTAGAAATAGTTAAACCCTGATGCAAGCTTGATGCCCCACACTGGGGTGGATCTGGTTGAATGTGGCACTTGTCTGCTTATACGTCCTTGTTTCTGTTCCATGGGGAAAAAAAGGTGAGGGATGGTAAGGAGTCTATTGATGGTTACATGTGAGAACTGACTGGGTTGTATGTCCCAGGGAAAATGCTCTGATGTTCCCTTGCTCAGTAAAAAAAACTCACTGAGTTAGACAAGTGCTATAATAGTGTTAAGCCACCAGAGACAGCCTTAAGTTAAATGGCTCAGGCTTAAGTTAAATATCTCAAGCTAGTCCCATTTTGCTACAACTTTGAAGTAAACAATAGGAATTGCTCTCAGAACAGAAAATATGCCCCAAGTTAGGATGAAATGATATTGCAGTTTTTCTAGAGAAAGAGATCACTTCCATCTGATATGGGTAATGGTCCTTTGTTTTCCATGATCAGATCATAATAGTACAGTTTTCATAGGCACTTGCCCCCCCCCCCCCAATAAAAGTGCTATAAAAGTGCTGGAAACCAATGCAGAGAGCTCAGTGTGGCTGATGCAGGAGGCATCTGTCATGTTTGAAGGAGCATGGCTCTCCCCCGTGCTCAGCCCCAGCTACAGGAGCATGTGGGAGTTATTAATGGTCATGCTCCACACTCCATCGAACCCTTGTGAAGAGGTCTGCAGTTGAATCTCTTGTACAATGCCCTCAATTTCTGTGTCTTATGGGGTATGGTTGTTGTCGTCCTCTCTCTTTCCCTGCCATCTTTTTAATTTTCTTGCATTTATCAGGGCTGTGTGTGCTGGCAGTAGCAATATGTGAGCCTACATTTTTTTGAGAGCTGTCTGTACTGGGTTATGAGTTGACAAATATGCATTCTTCCATTGGGAGCTTAGGGCTTTGAATGATCACCCTGTATTCGCAGAATCTCTGATAAAGAGCTATGTAATCTGCAAGGTGCTTCCCTGAACCCAAGCAAGCCAAATAATTCCTGAGTGATAGCTCCGGCTCTCTGCTTTGTCAGTGCTCTTTGGTTCGTTGTGGGTAAATACAGTTTATTGAAAATACCGAGGTGTGAAGAGCTACAAATAAACTAAATTAAGCTGCTAATAAGTAGTCATAGTTTATATTTAAAGAAATTTTATAAGTTCAGCCATCCCTGAGCAATTTAATTTTGTTTTATCACCGTGTTTGTTCATCAGCATATATGCATCATGACTTACACTAGTCACGAGGACACTTCTTAGATTTCACTAACGTGATGAACATTTCTCAAAAAAAAAAATTAAATATGTTTCAGAATTATCACAATTATTCATTAGGTTGAAATAGCCAAAAATAAGTGGAAAGGAATCAATCACTTTAATTTTCTCTGTGTGGAAGCACAACAGAATCTTTGAGCATTTTAAAAATAATAAAAAATTAAATGGGGTTAACCGATAACCTGCAAAATAGGAGTGTGTAATTGAAAGGCATAAAGAAACCAGTAAGGCCTGATTTGTAACTCAGTCTTATCTCAAGGCTCAAAAGAACAAGCCATCCTGTGGCCTTAATTCAACAAGATTGCTACAAACAATAATTTTTGGAACAAATTAATTTATAAATAATGTTTATTTTTAAAAGGAAACAAGATAGGGATCACTGAGTGACCTTGGGGTCCAACCTTGAAAGCTTTCCCCAATGGAAGCAGCATGTGCAACAGCTCTGTCAGTGTTAAGGAGACCCAAGGGGGGAGCAACAGAGCTGTTTGGTCGGAAAACATCATTACACAGCTGGAATACAGCTTTTTGTTAACATGTAGTAAGAAATGCTAGCAAACTGGGGGAAGGAGTCCCTGAGGTTAAGGTGGCCTAGAGCACAGGGTGCCGCTGAGAAATGGCAGGGCTTGCTAAACTTAGCTGCTGCCAGTTAACGGTGCCCTACGCAGCAGAAATGTATTTTTAGCGGCATTCCCTGCAGTGGCCCCAGACATCCATAGGGATTGGTGTCAGCAGCCTCAGGATCATGTGGGATCTGTCTGCTACCAGCAGGAGTTGCAAGGCTTGCAGCGGGTTTCATGGGGAAAGCGTGCACTTGTTCTTGCAATTGCCCAAGTCAATCGCAGGCAGGTCAGGAGCAGATAGCTGCTCCTTCCTCTTAGTTGTTTCAGGTTGTTTATCTGTGTGGCTTTTATTGGCAATGCTTACTGGTGTCAGTAGCCAACTGCAATTTGAAATAGTGCCTAGCGTTCAGAGGGAGCAGAATGCAGGACCTGCTGGCTTACCTTTTCAGAGATGCGTCCTTTAAAAACTCCTTTCTTCCGTCTGCCCACTGGAATAAAAAGTCTTATCAGCTTTATCAGTGTAGTGAATAAGGAGACACTTATCTCTCATTAAGGCTCATAACAAAGAAAAAGATCAGTGTCGCAAGGGGATGGAGGCACATGCTGAGAAAGTGGACATGGTGACAGTATTAGCCATAGTAAAATCCAGAGTTGTTTTAGCAAGATATATCATTGAAAACATCCAACATCCCATGTAATTTTTTGACACTATGTTGGAATACATTCAGTATTGTTTGTTCACTTGTGTGAAACTAATGGATTAGGTTTATGTGTGCAATAGTGCTTCAGTGTACCATAGCCATTAGTGTGTATGCAACTTCCCCTGTTAAATGGTATGTAGTGGATGGTTTGCATTTGAGAACTGAGTGTTTTACCCCCATTAGAATTTTACATTCTAAGGCAGAGGTTTAAAGTGGATTAAGCAAATGTAGTTTGGATCTCAAGAAAAGTGTTCTCAGTAGCTGACATCAACTTTCATATCTTTGTATAGCTAACATATGTCTCGTAGAAGGAGATCCAGGACTGTATATGAAGTGTCCCTCGTCTATTTTTTTTTTTTTTAATCTCTGAAGAAAAGTGTTACTGTTGCTATTTTACTCCTGCTTACAGTGTGGCCTCTTAACCAACATGTGATTCAATTAACACAAAAACATATCTGTTGTCCTTACCGTGTCTTCAATGTGTCCTGAAGACTCAGGAGAAGTCACCTCTAACCTGCTTGTATGTCCTTTCCAAGAGGCAGAAACTCAAAAGACCTAGATATCAGAAAGAAAAGGTGAGTGTGGTGGAGAGAGAACCGGTATTGTCTTTCTCTAATCCCAGTGAGGTGAATAAGTGAGCTTAGAAATTTTACTTACTCACATTTTCCCTCTCCAAATTTTGGGAGTGATCAGGACATTTTCATGGAAGGCATTGTATGCATGGAGTGAGGGAAGAATGGACAAAGTGGATTCAATCATTAAGATGTATTTCTTTCCTTGAAAAGAAGAGTGGACTGAAGAAAGATGCTTCTTTGTGCTAGGATGGAATGGTGTATGTTTCTTTGTTTCCTGATTAGTGGGTTTTAGAGGATTATATTTTTGTTATTTAACGTCTCTTAATATTTCCCATAGAAAGTTACCAGAAGAATCACAGAATCACAGAATAGTCTAGGTTGGAAGAGACCTCAAGATCATCAAGTCCAACCTCTGACCTAACACTAACAGTCCCCACTTAACCATATCCCTAAGCTCTACATCTAAACGTCTTTTAAAGACCTCCAGGGATGGTGACTCCACCACTTCCCTGGGCAGCCCGTTCCAGTGTCTAACAACCCTTTCGGTAAAGAAGTTCTTCCTAAGATCCAACCTAAAACTCCCCTGGCGCAACTTAAGCCCATTCCCCCTCGTCCTGTCACCAGGCATGTGGGAGAACAGACCAACCCCCACCTCGCTACAGCCTCCCTTGAGGTACCTGTAGAGAGCGATAAGGCCACCCCTGAGCCTCCTTTTCTCCAGGCTGAACAAGCCCAGCTCCCTCAGCCGCTCCTCGTAAGACTTGTTCTCCAGGCCCCTCACCAGCTTCGTAGCCCTTCTCTGGACTCGCTCGAGCACCTCCATGTCCTTCTTGTAGCGAGGGGCCCAAAACTGAACACAGTACTCAAGGTGCGAGAGTTTCTGTTAAATCTATAAGTACAGAATATTTTGAGTTAAAGATATTTTTTCTTGCTAGATCTTTTGTACCTTGTGGTGCAACTGTGCAAGTATTTATGTATATCCATAAAAGTTTTTATTCTCATCTGTAAACTAAAACCTGAGTACTAACCACCTGCTGCTGTCAAAGTCCTCTGTTTTTTTCCATTTTCATTAGGAATCCCATACCTTAATTCCTTGTGGTAAAGTGGGTGTTCTCTCTAAAGTACTTGTCCTCACTTCATTGTTCTGTTTTGTTCTTCGTATTAGCTAAGGAAATACCTATAAAAGCCATTTTAAAATGTCATTTTTTAAAAGTCATTTTTAAATCCTGACTGAACAATACCCTGAAACCATGTTGGCCTTGGAACAAAGTTTTAAGCATACGTCTTATTTAAAGAAACTTCTGTAATTGCAATATCTTGTCATTGTACTTGCATGATTTGCCCTGTGAGGGTAATGGTGATGTGTTTGTTGTAATGTGCACCTCACCTTAGAAACTTTTTTTGGAAGCCTCAAATTTAAGTAAAAGTGATGCCATTGTATTTTTTTTTTTTTAATTTTCTTTCTTCTCCCTTTCCCCTCAGGAAGAGAATACTAAATATGAGCAAATAAGCTTACTTTTAATGCGGTTTTAAAGTGTGCGGAAATAAGCATACCTTTCATGCAACTATAATGCAACTACAGTAGTTCAGAGAGGCTTGAAAACAAAACAAAACAAAAAAATCAGACTGATTTCCTTCTTGTTTGTTTGATTCCAAAGGCCCTTTTATAAAATACAATTTTTAGTCCCCAGAGTGTATGAAACAGTTACCTGAAGCTCTGCTTGCTTTTTACGTTGTATTAGAATGAATCTCCCAGAACAACCTCTAAAGGGTTGCAGTGTAATTATGGTTTAGTGGTACAACAGTAACTAGATGGCTATATTTAATTAGCTTCTCTATGGGGGTAGAATTGGTGTATCATATTTGAAGTGCCCTTTGAGGAAGATAATGAAATATGTCTTACAGGAGCTTCAGTGTGATGATCATTGTGGTTAGTACTTAAATTTGCTGCAAAGTGAGCTTCTATTACACAGATAACCCAGCTTCTGATAAATCACCATTAGGGCATCCTTCTTCAGTCAAATACATACATATTTTATTGCAGTTCTGTATTTAGACATGGAAAAGAGAAATGCTGTATCACAATGAAGCTGAATTCCCTAGCCATCTGCTGCTTTGTCTTACCAGAACTGTGAACAGACCAAATTCAGGGAAGTACTGATATATCTAGGATCATCATTAACAGATATCAGAAGGATATTCCTGAATCTGTTTATAAGTTGCAGATAAGAATCTGCTTTGTGGAGCTCATTATCTTCTCAGCACATTCTTTATTTGTGTTTCAGATATTGGAGAGAAAGGGGAAAATGTCACCACATCAGCTCAAATAAAGGTTCCTGCTGCTCTCTCATTCGTAACTGTTCTTTAGAACCTTGTGCTTGCTCTGCTTTTATGCTCATTTTCAGCTCGGCCAAAGGCAGTGTTCATGCTTGTTAAGGTGAAAGAGAGGATGCCCACATCTGTGATGAAGGGTATAAATTCAAATGGAAATGGAGAACATTGTGACATGGGAAAGAAATGCTGATGAAGTTGTTTGTTACTCGGTTTGACGTACTACTGGACACAGGAGTTGCAAGCATTTGAATTATGTTTCTTGTTCTTAAATGTTATTTTTCATGTTTGGGTGGTTATCAAAATACAACCATTCGTGAAAGAAATATCCTTGCAGCTGTTAAACTCTGCACAGTCTGCAATCCAAGAAAGATCCCTAAGTGCTTAGTGTTTGCTAGACCAGCCTCTTGGAAATGAGAGCCACAAATATGTGTCTGTTGTGCACCCTAATACGTGGCAGGGATGTGTCTGGTACACATGCACAGATGTAGGAAGGCAGGAGTGTTCCCCAGGTCCCAAATCATAGCATACCATTAATATTTGTCTGGCGTCTTCCACCTTACTTGGGCAGCTGGCTCATACAGCCTCTGAACATCTGCATCGTTAGGCAGGCTTATAGTTGCCAGATGTGCTGGGTTGCTTGTTGTTTCTGCCCAAACACAGCTTCTCTCTAGGGAGAGGATCCAAGTCTGCAAATTGTTTGCCAGGGATCTCCAAATGCAAAGAAACCCCATCAGAGCTGTCAAATAAGTCTGCTTCACAAGACTTCTAAGTCTGTGTATTTTTCTCTATGTTCAAAGAGCATCTCCTCAGAGCATGCGTAGCCAATGTGACGCATCCTATAAATGTATGTATTTCTGTCTAGAAAAAACTAAATCCAAGGGATGCCATCTGCCTGAGCTTTACTACTGGCCCTGAGGATGCTCTGTGGAAAGTAATTTGTCGCTGGCTTAATGGTGCCTGCGGTAAAAGGACACTTTCTGGGCCAATGAGGACACTGATGTGCTATATACATTGTTGTATTGGTACACAAGTATAACAGCAAGGGGAGAAAAATGTTTCCCATGTTTCTCATCCTATAGGTGCTAGCAGATAAGTATTAATTACATATATTGAAAATTTAGTTGATACTGCTTAGTTAGCTGGAACCTCTGTTAATACAGAGGAACAGATGCACTGAACTGGACCAGCAGTTTATCAGGTCTGAGCTCTTGTTCGCTGTACTTTCTAAAAGATGGGCAAGTCAGGAATATGGGACTGTGACAGTTCTTTAATCATTGCAGAAGAAATCAGCCATTCTCATCAGAAGGTCAGAGAAATAATATACTTAGACAAAGTTTACAGAAGGTATAGAAACACTTTTATTTTGGCCATTTGGAATACAGGGTGATTCTTCCAGTGTTGATTCACATCTTCAAAATATTGGATCTTCTGCATTTGAGGAGGGAAAAAAAGAAATGCATGTAACAGCAGGTGGGTCCATTTCATTGGGCAAATCAAGATGCTGAAAGTTTTAAACAGGATTTGGATTCTCCTAGATCAGACTTACCAGGCAGTGGCAGAAGTGAAAGATTCCGATTTCAAGGGCTCTGTGTTTTTGAGAACATTGTGGCCCACATGACATTCAAAAAATCAGTGACCTCCCAGCAAGAAGCATGTTAGAAATAAATCTTTCCACTGGCTGACCTGCACGTAGTTTTAATAATTGTCTTTTATTAATGTCTTGGGGTTTTCAACTGTTGGCTTGTTTGGCAGCATTTGAAAGAAAAACAGTAGGAAGTGTGATAGCCATGACTCATTCATATCTATATATTGTCTGTTTGCTACCATTGATCTCAACTGGGATGTCTACTGGGACGTTTTATTTTGCTGGCAGAAGGACTTGGAGGAATGGTAAGGAATGACACCCAATGGCTGTGTCCCTGAAGGATTTGATGACAAACCCAGGCTACGAAGCATGGAATATGTTGTCTTAAGCCTCTTCACTGTTCAAACCAGACTTTCAAAGCTTTTAAACTCCAAATATTAATGCTCTTCCAAAACTATGATAAAACAGTGGAGGTCAGGATTCCTGCAGGTTTGCTTTAAAGTCCTAATGACTGTCAGACGGTGCATTATCTGGCAGTTAACAGGGTAGCAGGGGGGCTAGTATTTATTAGCATTTTAAATGCCAAGAAATGGAAAAGCCAAATGTTGTCACAAATACTCTGCACTCTGGAAAGAGATGAAGGTGAAACTGGAGTGTCAAGCTTTGCCTTCCTACTCAGGAACTCCTTTTCACAAACTGAAAGACTAAAGTTAGTGGTGTGATGCAAAAGGTAAGGTGGTCTTGGCATGTAAAGTATGACAGATTTTTCAACTTCAGTAATTATCAGTAATAAATAATTAAAATCTGTTTTTTAAAACTTTAAAGGTGGAAAATAAGGGACAAAAATGATTAATGTGCTTCTATTGTTGTGTTCATAGAACAGCTTATTTTCTAAACACCCAATACAGTAACTAACAAAAAAAAAATATTGATATAATCTGATTTGTAATTGACAGTTACCTTGGTTTATTGCAACATGAACATCCAATTGAAAAAAAAAAAAGTAATAAAAAAAGCTTGTGGGGAGACAAGGAGGGAAGAAAGACACCTGCAACCCAGAGGTGAGACCATGTAGGACTTTCTGCTGCTTGCTTCACTGCTGCATTCCCTTTAAAAAAAAAAAGAAACAAAAAAATTTATATTGCTTCTGCACAGGCTGGTCTGTTAGTTACATGAATCATCTCAAAACTGGTAATTCTCAAAATCACAATCTTCCTAATGAGTCTAAAGGTGACAGATTTTGAGTAGCTACTGTCTTGTGCAGCTGTGTTCGTTGCAGTGGGACTGCTCACATGAGTAGGAGTTACAGAGCTGATACACTGCTGCTGGGGGGTTCAGGAAGGTGGGAGGGAAAAGCAGTTAGCCGCATGCCTCCCGGGGAAGACTCCTATCTGCTTCATGGGATGGGAAGACCTGTTTTCTCTGTGCAATCAGTCTGGACCCCACTGAGCAGTTATCCTCCTACTGGGATGTGTGTCCCACCAGGTTAGGTTCCTAGCCCAAGGTGTGTTAAGGTCACTTGTGTGTCTCAGTGCCAGCCGTGCTCTGCATGTGTGTCAGGGAAGAAATTTGCCCTTCAGGGCTTCCCTGCTGTGATGCCATGCTGTGCTGCTGCCACTGTGGAGCTAGCCCTTGAAGACAAGAATATTTGTTTGAAAAGCATCAGTGCTTCCTTTCTGGTTTAGATCTGTGTCAATGAAAAGGAACTCCTCTGAGCTAAGCTACTATAGACCGAGTGAGAAGGAGATGTAAGTAACGTAAGCCTTCTTGTTAAAATTCAGTTCTTCCACCCTCTGCCTTGCTGGTCTGTAGGTAAGATTTGTTAGTGGGTGAGGTGTAATTCAGGTTTATTTGGGCTTTTACTGAGTGATTCAAACTCAGGGATAGCATTGCATCAGTTGTACTCACCACTGAAAGAGGATGAAGGTCACACATTTTGCAGCCTGATGAAAATGCTGTCCAATGCATATCAGAAAACAGATCCTACAGACCATGGCATCAGCAAGATCCTGCTCAGCCCTTCTTTTAAGTCCAGCTTTTAAGTAGTCTCAGGGTAGTTGTTTTTCCTTTCAGCAAGCAGAATGACTAAAAATCTTGTAAGTAATTTTTATGAACATCATTTAAGTTTTCTGGATTGCATTTGAACACCTAATCCCTGGTCAGGTCTTTCTTCGTACTCATTACTTCTCAGTACATACATATTTCAGTGCTGCTCTGTTACCTTTCAACTCCCTTGCCTGGAGGCTAACACATGACAGGTGAAGCCGTGAAGATCCAAGATCATGACCATTCAGATGCTGTTCTGCTGGAAGAGGTCAGTGTAATAACAGGGCAGGAACAACATCTTGATTCTTCTTACTGCTGAAATCAGTGGCCTTGTAGGAGAGCACCAGTGTGCTTATATAGTTTCAGGTTTTGATGATTTGGTCAAGGATAATCTGAAATGAAAAGTGAAAACTGGAGTTTCAAATCAGTAGTAGTTCACCATTTGTCTGGCCAGTAGGGTTGCCAATTAAGAGTGCCACTTTAATCTGTATTTCAGCAGCCTTGTGAATGAAATACAAGTGTTTGCCGTAAGGAACAACTTAAATACACTCAAAGGGTTAGAGATATGCCAAGTGCATTTGTAAGAAAGGGGATAGTGGCTTGTGGGTTTCCTTTTGTTTTTGATGGTTCAGCTAAAAGCAAAAACACTGCTGCTTCCTGTTATGTCTGTCTTGGGTACATAAAGCATCAAACAATACGGCCTTATACGTTATTAATTTCATGCTTTTCTTTTGACAGTGCTTCTTATGATACCTAATTTTGGATTATATTGGACTCCATTGAGATGGGAACGTAGTATTCAAATAGACAAAAGAAAACTAGAAAGAATATCTAAAAATTGGAATTTTAACCTTCTGTTTTGATGTACAAGTATATACTATGTGAAAAAACATGCACTTGCTCATACATCCAACCCTCAAACTGTGACCCTAATTGTGGAATACCTTTTCTAGCCTTAATTGTAGTTCTTAAGAGAGACAGAGTCATTGAGACAATTCTAGCTACGTTGCTCAAGCTGGACAGGTTTTCTTCTGAAGTGCTAGTGCTACTGGTCTCATTTGCAGCTCGCTGCAGTTCATCATGGTTTATCTTTGCATCACAGCTAGTGCTTGAGCTATTTGTATGGAGTATGGAGAGTTTTCCTCCCTTTTTGTTTTTGTGTCTTTTGTTTTTGTGTGTATGTGTTTACATAGTGTGTTGTAAGGACATGACCTTACAGGGAATTCTTTTTCTGTCTGAGGGCTTGGATTCTGGAAGTTATACTAAAGCCAAACATACTGTTTCATAATTTTGTTTGTGTAGAATTAATCAGACCTTAATCAAAAGTGGTCTACAATGGAAGAGAGCTTCATTTTTGAAACCTGTTATAGAGATCTGATAGGGAAACCTAACTCCCCTTTAGGAAACCTATTTTTATAAAAGGAATACTTTTTTTTTTTCAGTTACCAAATTCAAACAATTGAGATATCACCATCTGTTATAGGTGTAGCAAATCCAGTATTAGGGAGTGAATGCCTGTGTGGCCATTCAATCAAATAAGAAATTAGTCATATATTTAGTGTAATTGAACGTTTGTGATAATGTGTATTGCTGATAATTTGTACTGACAGTATGCTCTGAAAATATCAACACGACTATTTTGACAAACTTTCCATGTGGTAAAACATAAATTTTCTGTAGTCAGTTAAAAAATTGAAGTGATGTCCTTGTGTGGCTTTCTGAAGCATTCTGCTATTTTATGAGCCAGTCGTCTAAAGAAAAAACAGATACATCTCTTGTGAAATGAGTATTGAGTGCTTTAGCTAAATTTATATTTATTTTTATTTTTCTTTACATGTTAGATCTCTAAGGATATGTTTGGATCGCTACCTTTTTTTTTCTTCTTAATGTAAAAGAGTACAGGCTACATGTGGCTTCTATGCATCCCTCATTTTCAACCTTTCTGGTGATTTTTAGAGTTCAGTTTTCAAGGTAATTCAGTCTGTAGTCAGTCTGTAGTCAATCCTGCAGTAGACTACAGGTTGATGAAAGTAAAGGAGAGGATAAAGAAAATGTTCAAGTCCTGTGTCCTTCCTGCTAAATCTTACTCTGTTTTCCAAGTCACCAGTTGTGTTGCCTGTAGCTCTAGTTAATTATTCTGAATTCGATCTGAAATGCTGCTTATTGTGAGTTTATAGTTGTCCTTTAAGATTTAAGATGCATTTTGATTTCAGAGTTGTTTCAAGTGAGCCATCCATATCATACTTGTTTGCACTAGCTCTGTTCTCACTGAAGTTTGCTAAATGTTTCTGTGCTTTTTTGACTGAGTAATTTAGGTGTTCTTTCCCTGTTGTCCTTTTTCTTCTCCAGTTACTGAGTAGCGATGAATGTAGTTTGCATGTTTTATACCTTTTCAGCAAAATAATTCATCATACTTCCTAATTTCATAGGGATTTCCTTGTTTGGTTACCAAACCAAAAAATGAGTCCAACTAACAGACAAAAACCCCCATGATTACCACCACCACCAAAAACAACACCACCAACAAAATAACCTCACTATCCTTTCAATTCAAATTCTTTTCCTGTGGAAGCTCAAGTAAACACTCTGATAGTGTTTCTGATAAGTCCTATCTTCTGTGCAGATGTTATGTTTTTACCTATTTTAATTGCTACAGATCAGTTATTCTTTATTTGTACTTGAGTCTCTTCATATTAGATTCCTTTTTGTTTATGATAACACATTTAAACTGTTTAATTTCTTTCTATAAGAATACATTTTAAAAGTAATTTTAAAAGTATATGGATTACAATCCTGAAATTCCTAGCTTAACCAGATAGGGTTTTTAACAAAAGTTTGCTTTTCTGAACAACCCAAGGTGGCTGGTTTGCTCTGTCAAAAACTTTGAAGCAGTTGAATTTGTATTATTAATCCTTTTCTTTAGGGACTTCCTTCTTAATGCTGTTACAAATAACATGGCAGGGTCACACAGCTCTAATTTCAGTATATTTCCAAGCATAAGCAAGAGAAGCAACATTTGAACAGGATTTAATAGAATAGGTGGGCATGCTATAAGCAGAAGATTTGAACTGGTATTTAGGTCTAGTACTATATGCATTTATGTGTTATCTGTCAGGAAAGATGTTGGGGGAACTGTAAGAGGAAATGTATTGATGGTATTGACATACCCCTGATATTTCTAAGAAGCTTTACTCAGTGTATTAGTTTCTCCTACAACTTTTAATACTGAAAGCATAAATCTAGATTAAAAGTCAAACTTCTTTTAATGGATAAATGTGAATAAAGTAGTGATCCTGATGCTAAAAGGAAGATTCATCAATGGAAGCTGAAAAATAACACTGAGCCTGCCTCTGTGATTGGTGGAGAGGTGGTCATTTCCCAAATGGTTTGTTGGTTTTCTTCCTGTAGAATCCCATTTTGTGCAGAGAAACTACTTCTGCTGAGGTGGCAGGAATTTTGTGCTTTCAAAATATACTTGATCAAAGAATTTTACTTGGGACAGTTAAAATGTTAAATGTTTCCAGTAAGCTTGCGTTTTGCAGGCCTTCAGCAGATCCGGAGTCATCAGAACAACTTGCTTTGCAGTTCAATGCTAACAGTTCCTGGGCTTGATCTCTCTTTTCCCTCTGCAGACTGTCTGACTTTCATATATTTTGATTAAGGACTGTGTTTTTCTAATAGTAAGTAATGTTAACAGTGCTTTATTTGAGCTAGTCATCAAATCTCTGCTTTAGTCAGGAGCTGAAAGACTGCTGAGAAAGTGACATAGGTTAACAATATCTTTGACAGACAAGCACTACTTCTGACTACTGTGCGGTGTGCCTGTATGACATATTCTCCAGTCATTGCTACACAGGGGATAATGATTTACTTCTGTTCAGTAAAGAAGCTATGCATACCGAATAGTTGAGTTGGGAAGGGTCCTCTGGAGATGTCTAGCACTGCTCAAAGCAGGATCAACTACAGTAGGTTGGTTGTTCAGGACTGAGCCCAGTTGGGTTTTGAATATCTCCATGGATGGAGACTCCAGAACCTCTCTGAGCGACCTGGTCCAGTGTTTGACTGACCTCACCACCATGCCATCATTCATTCATATGTTTAAATGGAATTTCTTTTATTTCGGTTTGTGCCCACTGCCTCTTGTCTTGTCACTAAGAAGAGCTTTCTCTACAACCTGCCATCAGATATGCATGTTAAGATCCCCCTGAGCTTTCTCTTCTACAGGCTGCATAGTCCCAGCTATGTCAGCCTCTCTTCACATGAAAGATACTCTAAGCCCTTAATCATCTTTGGCACCCTTTGCTGGTCTACCTCCAGCATATCCATGTCTTTCTTGGGGGACCTGGAGCTTGGGAACCCTAAAACTGGACACAGGATCTCAGATATGGTCTCATACCTTCATCATCTGTGTGCTGAAACTCAAGGTCTTTGGTTTAAGTGCTCTGTTAATGCATAAGATGCAGATTACTGGCATGTTACTACTTGTTTAAGCATGCCATATTCCCTGATAATTATCTTTTTCTGGTGCAATCATGAGATCACAGTCCATCATGTCTCCTTTCCTGTAAATGTGACTCCTGCCATCTTACAAAACCAGATAAACAGACAATCCATATCCACTCATGTCCAGTTTCCCTTGTAGCCCATCGGTATGGTGATAGAACAAGGTGTCTGTTCCGTACCAGGAGCCTAAATTATCCTCAGAGGGAAACCAACACTAACCCATAAATCTCTGTGCCTGAATAAAGCAAGGAATAAGATGGAGTCATGACTGAGCGCATGTGGGGTTGTCAAGTGCATGAAGTAGGTGTCAGGATACTAACTATACCCATGTCTTTTAAATATATGTAGCAGCCCTTTCTCTTCATTCATTTACTTTTGGTTCTGAGTGGCCACCTTGAAGCTGGTATCTGGCTCCCCAGGCCAGCCCATCTGGTTTGATATAAGCCCCCATCCTGTTTTCTCACTGGGCATGAATAAGAACATCAAAGCTTTGCACTTAAGCCTTTCTCAGGGGCATAGGTTCCTTTAGGTAGAGGCAGAAGGATGCCTGGCTCTACTTCCCAGCTACTTTGATTCATCTTTCATCCTCTGCTGATTAAAGGACAATTTTCTTGTCCTGGTCTGAGACAGAAGAAAAGGCACTGAAGACAAACCTTAGGTGTGTGCTGAAAGTTGGGAAGGGGATAGGTACCTTAAAAGAGGCTGTAGCAAGGTGGGGATTGGTCTGTTCTCACACGTGCCTGGTGATAGGATGAGGGGGAATGGGGTTAAGTTGTACCAGGGGAGGTTTAGGTTGGATATTAGGAAAAACTTCTTTACTGAAAGGGTTGTTAGACATTGGAATAGGCTGCCCAGGGAAGTGGTTGAGTCACCATCCCTGAAGGTCTTCGAAAGATGTTTAGATGTACAGCCTAGTGGTATGGTTTATTGGAGGACTGTTAGTGTTAGGTCATAGTTTGGACTAGGTGATCTTGGAGGTCTCTTCTAACCTAGATGATTCTGTGGATACCCTCTCCCTGACATGCAAGCAAAGGAGTTTGGATGTCAGTTCCACATATTTACTACTTTCCCTGTTTTGTCTTGAAAACAGCAAGAAATGAGGCAGTAGGACTTGTCATAAGCAAAGAACTTAGAAGACTTCTCTGCAATATTATAAGGTGCCCCTGTAGGGCTGAGATGGTTATCGGTCTCTGAAACATCAGCTTTAGAAACCTCCTGCATGTTTGATTCCTTGTGATGACGATGAGAACTTTTTATGAATATTTATGCAGTGCTTTGATATCATCAGGTAGTAAATTACATTCTGTATGCATGTAAAGGGACTGTGTTTTTATAATGTTAATAGAAAAGATTTTGTTAATTACATTTGTCTCATAGTGAAGACTTCTGAGCACTAAAAAGTGCTAACAAGAGAGACATAATGATGCAGAAGCCAGAAAATCCTAGGGCTGCTGGTGGCTGTCACTCAGATAATTTTGTGTGACTTTAAATTAAAGAGAATGTATATCAAGTGGCATGAGTGACTCACTGGAATGGGGATGACTCAAGTTGTTGCTCTGAATTTGGTGAGAAATGCTAGATGATGGATTCCCACAGTGGCAGTACTGCAAGTCTCTAGGTGACAAGGAAAGAGCTTAAATATTAGCAGTATAATGAAGTGAAATTTAAAATTACGTTAGGATACATTGGGAACAATAAGCAAGATTCTTGCAAGTCCAATTTCACAGCCTTGGAACTGCATATAGGAGTATTTTACTAAATTATTTCACATAATGCTGCCAGGATAAGCGTAAGGAGAGTGATTTTAAATACAGTACTTCTTGTACACAATTATTTTATGTAATTGATTTAACTGTCTTTAAACACAGGAACAGGTATCAGCCTTGCTGTGATGAAAACTTTAATGAAAATACTGGCGAATCAGGCTGGAAGCCAGGGTATGTCTGCTCAGAGCTACTCATTGGAGCATCATTGCTCCTGCACCCAATGAACATTTTGTTCTGGGAACAGAAAGTCTTAGTGTTATCACTGATACTGTCAAGCTTTCTAGTAGCCATGGTTCAGAGCAAAAGTAGAGCTGGAAAGTTCTCAGACCAATTGAGTTCTTGCAGCATTTTGTTTCTTATAGACAAGAAATAACAAATTCTTATGGGGAATCAGTTGTTTAAGTGAAGCAGAGGTGAGGGCATGAACAGGAAAGAAAACAGCCCTTCTGACTGAGCATTTTCAATAAAATATCAGAAAACAATTCAAATTGGTGCACAAATGCAAGACTGCAGAAAGCTGTAAACTAGTGACCCAAGCAGAATGAAAAGAATGTGAAATCCCTGCCTGCTCCAGCATTTGTTGATGCTGCCAATCAAAAATAATCAACACAAAATTACCTTTCTTGTGTTCTATTGAAGTATCTGAATGCGATTTGTTTAGCAGTCGGCTATATGACATGCAGGATCTGGGTCTTTCAACAGGTCTTTATTCATGGTTTGTGTGAAATGCGGTAATGTAGCGAATGCACTCACTTGCCTTCAGGGAATATGGATGTTGCTGTGATAGTCCTGAGGTAATGGAACTTCATAAAAGTCTTCAAATAGGAGCCATAGTATTATGTTATCAGCACTCTTCTCGTCCTAATCCAAAACGCAGCACCCTACCAGCTACTAGGAGGAATAATAACTCTGTCCTAACTGAAACCAGGACAATAACATCCTTAACTTCAAGTGCAAATTTCAGCTGCAGAAAAGGATACGGAGGAGGATATCTATTCCAGATTGAAAATTCCTGGTGTTCAGAGCAAGTTTTAAAATAAAACAAATATATGGCTTTTCTAAAGTTATAGACTATCAAGTGATTATTCCCACTAGCCTAAGAGATGTTCAAGACCCTGGTCTTAATATAAGCTTGCAAGTGCAGTTCATATAGTTGTTTTTGCAACCCTTGTATATACAAATGTCCGTTACTCACGTAGCAAGTGAATGTTTGTATTCTTACTTATGCAATTGCCTATTTGTTTAATCAAGTCCATTTTTTTTATTTGGTTGCTTGATTTCACACCAAATCTCCTGTCACCGTGCAATCCCAGTTCCCTTTGATATATCGAAAAATAAGTTTTATACATGGATCAGGTAAAAATTCACCTTCTTGAAAGAGTGGTATACTAGACTTCAGGTAGTATCAGAGCCCTGGTATCCCTAGTGTCAGCGTTAGCTTCTCTTTAAAAAAGCCAAAAGAATGAAGCCCTGATGTAGAACTTTCTGGCCTCCACAAGTACTTAGCACCAGTTCTAAGGTTTGCTCACTCCAGATTTTCATGATAAAGTTTATTGGAGACTTTCTCATGTCAAGAATTTGGCTCTCTATACTAATTTAGCTTCTGTAATAATATGTATATTCTTCTGGAGAACAGAGATTCAGATTGAGCTGTGCCAGAGTAGGTTTTGACACATCTAATCAAGCATCCTTCTTTTGCCTGCCTAGCAAAGGCTGGTTGTTTTTTAATCCTTATATTACGCACCTTTCCAACTGCATTGCTATACGTGTGGAAAGAGACACTAACTAGGTGTCTTTTGGCCTAATGTGTCACTATGTCCTTTTGTTGAGTCAGTTGATATAGCCAGAGTAATTCTCTGTCAACAAATGTAAGACAAATACTGTTCCTACTAATGCTGTGGCTACTCCACTGAATGGTGTGCAAACCCTAAATAGACATTTCCCAACTACCTTTCAAGATACTAAATATTTAACATTCTCACATAACAGATAGCCTGAATAAGAGCTTCTGTGAAGAAATTGGCAAAGCACTTCAGAAACTTTTCAGTCTTGACTACTCCTACTCATTTGCTATTCTTAGCACACTCTATTGCCGTCAAGAATCTAGCTCAAAGCTTTAAGATTCTTCTCACTTCATCAGTATCGTAAGATTCCTTTTTGCATCTTATATTTTTAGACATGCAGTTTCTGGCAATAAATGCAAAACCTCCTTTACTGGAGAAAAGTGTGATTGTTAAGTACTGTAAAAGCAGATTGTTTCACAAATGTTTGAGGGTAGAGAAAAACTTTTTCCTATTTCATTATTACTCTGCAGAGGGGGCAGATGTTGCTGGTACTGCTGATTCTGCTTCAGTTCTCTCAGTAGGATTATCCACACTCCCAAAATTCTGTTCTGTTCTTGTTAAATGTTTTACTGGCCTGGAGGTTTGTTTGAAGCAGTGACTAGGAAGTCTGTTTCAAATTAATGAAATATGCATCAGTGAGCAAGTGAATAAACACAGCAGATTGCAGAATAAGAAACACTGTATAAGAAATGAACTTTGTTTAATAAATACTGTTTAGTTTTTTTTTTTTTTTGTAACTCATGGTTATACTCATGTGAAATACTGTCAGAGTGCTCCTGTGTAACACATGAAAATGAGCTGTATATATGAGCATAAGATGGAAAAACAAATGAGTCGGACAGGGCAACCCTTGGTCCTGCCTGAATGAAACCAGTACCACTGGCTGCCAAGTTCTCTTTCCTTAGCATCCAGAGTAGGTGTGAAGAGAGTACAGTGACATTCATTATTGGTCAGTATATGGTCGTTACTAAACAAGATATAAAGAACTTGTGATTTGAGTAGTAGCCACACAATACCACAGACTTTGAGGAAAGAATCACTTAATGTGCTTGTATTTCATTTGTTGCAGCACCAAAATGTTTTTTTTTAAACTCCTGAGGATGACATGTTAATGAGAAAAAATAGAGGGAAATTTATGGATAAGCCCCAGAACAATGGTAGTTAAATGCATCTTGTATGGCAGGGAGCAGACTGTTTTCAGAAAACATATAGTCTCAATTTTTCTCTCTTTTACTTCTTTTACTTATTTCCTCTGTCCTTCCCTCCCACCAGCAAATAGTGATACAATTATTATATATTAAATGATAAGTTTATAAATATTTGCTGACTTCTATGCTACTGGGATAGTGCAGAGAAGCAGCTAATCTTTGACTGCAGTGGCTCAGTTAAAGCTCAGAAAACACAGTTTTGCAGTGCCAATTCCCAGTTAGTACATGTTTTAGAGGTATTTATGCTGAATCTTTCTCTGCAGGAGCATAGCAGAGCTAAAATGTTTTCCGGTTGAAGGGTGCATCCCTGACTACACACAGAACAAGCCAGGGCAGTGCTGAGACTGCTCTCACTTGACCTGAGTGAGGAACCATCTTCATGGAATTGAAAGTCAAGGAGACAGTGACAGTTACTTACTTTGAATACAAAGTAATTAGGCAAAAACACCAGAAGATTGTGATGATAGCTGAGAAGCCGTAGAACAATTTGGTGCTATGAATTTTGACTTTCTGCAACGCTGCACACAGGACACATTGGGTACAAGAATAACATTTGTCATTTTTCTGTTCCCCTAACTGTGTGTTTCCTTCTAGATTACTGTTTTACCTTTAAGTAGAAGTAAATACAGTTAAAAATAGGAATGAGGAAACATGTATTTCATCCACCTGATGCTACAGAGTAAATACCATATGTGGAAGTTAGCTAACTGGTAGTGCAATACCCCACTTGATGATAAAAAGCTTTAGTTGTGTAGGGAGCAGAAGCCTTTGGACTCAATAACCACAGTCTGTGACTGCCCATAGGAAATAAGGGAAATGCAGTGGTGGGAAGTGAGTGAATAGATCCTTTTGGATTTATTCAACATACTGCTCTAATCTGGAGGGATTATAGAAAGTTTGGGGTAAGCTCCATTCTTTTTTAAATCGGTAAAACCAAGGAGCGTTATCAAAAGCCATATCCCATATTCTGTATGTAGGCCAGCCTATCTGAAAAGCATCTTTGCATCTGTCTTTAACTGATGTGCTGGGAAGCCATGCAGAAAAGCATAAGCTGATTAAAGAATGCTAGAATTAGGCTGAGCAGAGAAAAAACAGACCTAACTTGCTGGAGTCCTTTGAAGATCTTACTACAAAGGTATAGTGGGTGTTACTGTGTTTAGCAGCTAGAGACAAATCACTAAAATCAAAGCAGTCAGTGCTTCAGTATAGAAACTAAGTGATCATATCCATACTGCACAAATATTTAGCGTATCACTCACCAAACTCTTCAGATGTCAAGCCTCTATGGCTACGTCCAGGCATAATACCTGTGGGTCAATTGTTGTTATTGCTATTAATATTGTACTTTTAATACTTCTCACAGGGAATATGACAGTGATAGCTTTCTTAAAAACATACTTGACAGTCTTCCCCCTTTGTGACTCAACAGATGTGGTTGTGAGAATTGTTTTTTTTTTTTTTGTCTGTTCATGCAGTCACCTCTGCTAGAAAATGTGTGTATAATTGTTACTTCAAATGAATATTGCAGTCATTCTGCCCAGAAGATTTAAAAATACTTAAAATTGCTTCATCTGTGCCTATCCAACCTTAATGATTCTATGATTCTGCTGGACTGCTTTCATGCCTGGAGGAAATCAGGAAGTAGTATATGCTTTATGTAAAGCAAAACAAAACCAGAATGGTTATTCAAATACAGTCCTAGGAAATGAGACTCTTGTGCAGCAGACCAGGGATGTGGCAGTGTAATTCCTTGCTAGGGTGCCCCAGTTCCGACATGAAGGAATTGCCTGTAGGGTTGTTTCATTCCTTAGCTTGTGCAGTGTGTGGCATCTCTTGTGTGATCAATATGGACTTCACGATGCAGCCATCCCTCATGCTTGTAGGTAGGCTTTGGCCATCAGCTCCTTTTGCACAGGTTACTGATGAGTGGTTGTAAAGTAATGCCTTTTTGTCACCACCACCAAAGTGGCCTTTGTGTGAATTAGACTCCCAGAAGTCAAAGACTCCATACAGCATTTCCAGGCCACTGAACAAGCTGTTAGTCTCTTCACACAACCTTGAAATGGAGAACCCAACAAAATAATCCAGCTAGATCATTGTTTTTAAAACAGCAAACAACCGACTGTCTCTTTGCTCTTGGCTGGTCAGGTTTTGAGTTTCACCTCACTGCACTGAGAGAACAGGAAGAGCTCAGATACATTGGCCATGTGTGTCTTGGTTGCATTTTGCCTGTGTATGTACACACACGTCTTACATACATATTTGTGTAAAATAGCACCTTTCTTAGAAATGATACATCTCTGAGATGTCAAACATGTACAGGCACCTTAATGATCTAACAGCCAGAGACATGCTGAATAGAAATATTTGCCCCGCTTCACATGATAAGTAAAATAAGAGTGCAGAACAATTTAACTGTCACTAGAAAGTTTAGTGTTTCTCAAGCAGTGTTATTTTGGGGTTGGTTATAGCTGTGCCATCATTGGTGTTGCAAATGCAACAGGAACTACTGACCTACCCGTGCTCCTGTCCTGCCTGAGCCTCAAGAGCTATTTCATGCAAAATTACTCTCCAATTAAGCTAGTACAAGCTGAACTAAAAAGGCGATTCCACTTTCCAGTAGGTACTATAAGCTCAGTGTGGTGTTAAGCAAATGGAATAAATGCCTCTTCACGGCCCAGTGGTCTCTGTATTTGACCTTGCACTGCCAGCTATTGGCTAACAGTATCCTTTGTATACTATAAACTGGACCCTGATAGCGACTCCAGTTTACAGCAGTTATGTCTCTGCCATATTAGAAAGTGAGTTTTGATTCAAAATGTAGACTGAGATATACAGTTATATTTTATAACTTGGTACTGCTCTGTCAGAATATTATTAACTGAGGCACCTTGAGGAGCTGGAAAGAAAATCAAGAAATATGAAGTCTGTAGATACGTATTCTGTTGCATTCAGTGTTACTAGCAGGTGCTACGTGAGTAATTTCCATAAGGAAAATGTGATCTTTTGCTGCTGTCTTGACATTCTAAAATGCAGATTATTTTGTGTGAATTGAAATAACATTTTTGTAAGAAATTGTAAATGGAGAATGTATTAAATCTTGCATAAAATGAAAGAAAAATGATACTAAGGAGGCAGATCATCCAACTACAGAAACTGTTCACCTCATTTAAGTGCAAAGAGATGGGAAAGTGAAAGCCATTAATCTGGTAGCATTAGAAGACTACATGAATTATCTGGGCTGGTGACAAACTGAAATGTAATTAGGTATGTTTCATTGCTTGAAGTTACTTTAAACATCAAAGGTGGAGAAAACGGGGAGAACAGATTGGTTACTGAAGTAGGGGTAGGGAGCAACTTTATCAGAAGGTGTTGCACTTGGGCTGGGGCAATCCCAGGTATTTATGCAGACTGGGAGAAGAACTTGAGAGCAGCCTTGTCTAAAGCTGGACATGAGCCAGCAGTATGTGCTTGCAGCCCAGAGGGCCAACTATGTCCTGGGCTACATTAAAAAAGGGGTGGCCAGCAGGAAGAGGGAGGTGATTGTCCCCCTCTACTCTGCTCTTGTGAGACCCACCTGGAATACTGTGTGCAGGCCTGGGGCTCCCAGCACAAGAAGGATGTGGAGCTCTTGGAATGGGTCCAGAGGAGGGCCGCTAAAATGATCAGAGGGCTGAAGCACCTCTCCTGTGCAGAAAGGTTGAGGGAATTGGGCTTGTTTATCTTGGAGAAGAGAAGGCTCAGAGAGACCTCATTGCGGCCTTCCAGTACTTGAAGGGAGCATATAAACAAGAGGGGGCATGCCTGTTTACATGTGTTAATAGTGATAGAACAAGGGGTAATGGTTTTAAACTAAGATGGGGAGATTTAGGTTGGATATTAGGAGGAAGTTTTTCTCTCAGAAGGTGGTGAGGCACTGGAACAGGTTGCCCAGAGAGGTTGTGGATGCCTCATTCCTAGAGATATTCAAGACCAGGCTTGATGCAAATCTGGGTAGCCTGCTCTAGTGGTTGGCAACCCTGCCCAGAGCAGGGGGGTTGAAACTAGATGATCTTTAATGTCCTTTTCAACCCAGGCCATTCTATGATTCTGTACCTGCAGCTCAGAGGTCGAATCAAGATACCGTCTGTCATCATTGCGTTTATGCTGCCAAATAAAATAATGATTGAAAATGAAGATTAAAATTGGAAATCTTCTTTCACATCTAATGAAAATCAGTAATCTTGGCATAACATATGGCACTGCATTCAACTCTTAATGCTGTAGGAGTAGTTTGCAGCTGATAGCGCATATGTCTGTACAGTATGTTTCAAAATCCTCAAATTTAGATATTTCATTGAATCAGTAATTTTTAAGCTTGAAATGTAAGCAAATTCATTTTCCCCTTTCTTATACTCTTCCCTTCCCCATGCCCCAAAAAAGCAAACCTTTAAAAGTTAAACATTTCCTAATGTTTTGAAATTATCTCCTGTGATCATTCAGAGTGATCCTTTCTCTTAGTCTACTCAGTATTCCTTTGCAATAAGAAACTGGTACATGCAGTTCTGTTCAGGTGAACAGAGGACTCTCAAAGTCAGGTGGCATCTCAGCACGCATGTAATTACCTGTCAGGAAAGCCTACTGAGTTGCTAATTTCCAGTTCTAGAAAAATTTCAATGCAACTGCCAATATGGGCTTGAGAAAAAAGGGTGTGAATTACCTGTACAGTATAATACTGTGCTTCCTCCCTGACTGACATAGCAAAACTTTCAGATGCCTGCTTTCCCTTACTAGAGGATTAAGAAAGGATTCCAGTTTCCCAAATCATTTTTCTACCTTCACTATGCCTAAACTCTAATTCATCCACTTGTGCTGAGAATTGTATTTTCCAGGAAGAATACAGAGTACAATCAGCAGTGAGTACCCTGATCAGAGACTTGCTTTGCTTGGATCCCTTCAGGACAAAATGTCAGGGGAAAAAAAAATGCATCTTTTTTCACATAGCTCTAGGTTGTGTTTGTGTTCCTTACCAATATCACTTGTATCAAAATTTTGATGCATTTTATATTGTGGCATTTTGATTCCAAAGCCATGTGTACATTAATTAAAATTGATAAAACTTTTTTTTTTTTTTTTAAAAAAAAGCGGTTTGATGAACACAGAAGTAACATCTGCTTAGTTCTAATCAGAAGTTGGGGACAGCATGCCTTCGCAAATTCATGATTGTTAGCCTGCTTTCCTGATGTGAAAATCTGGTGAGTCATAGTGAAAATATAACTGTTCGGCATGAAGTGAAGCTTAGGGATGAGCTTTCTTGACTGCTAAATTGAATTAGATATGGGGAAATATTGGAAGAATAAATATTTTACTGCAAAAATCTGAAGATTAAGAGAGTATCAAGATACCTCAGTGCAAAGTTGAATATATTGCAAAGGCACAGCTCTTTCCAAGTTAGTCATTTTGATATTTTGAAATAGGATTTTCTCTTTACATATTCAATAGGACTGCAGGAGATTGGATTTCTTTGCTTTATTTATTTGTCTATATTCATCCATCCTTTGTAGAGCTGTGGCCCTGTGTACCATGGTGTCAAAGGTACTCCAACAAAGCCATAGTTAAGCATTTGCTCTGCTTGTTCCTGTTTGTTTCCCAGGCTGTGTGTGTTTGTGTAGTGGTGCCTTTTTAAGCTCTTTTATCCTTCCTGAGAGCTCTTAGAAACTTAGCTTCCCTTTATCTCTGTTCTCTCACTTAACTGGAAGCAAGCTGTTTTCACTGTTCCCAAATGTACCTACCAGGTTGGCAAGGCTTTTGACAAAGCTGCTTTTATCTTACTTTTACAAATGGATCCCATCTCTTAGTTCTTTTCCCTGAAAGAGGAGTCCTTGGCCAGAAAAGCCAAAGTAGTACTTGCAGCACCAGCTGCAGAGCTGGTTGTAAACTAACAACATGCATCCACTTGTGTCCAGCTCTTCCCCCCTCACCTGCAGGTTCAATATCATTGCCTTGGCTCCCGTGTCACTTACCTTTTTTTTTTTCAGAGATCTATAGTAATTCTGGAAGTCCTAACTGTCCATCTTGTTCTAATTATTCATGCTAATCGCACAAGTAATTAGAGATACAAAATGATTTCAGAAACTGCAATTTAATATTTTAGTTTCAGTGTTTATTCTGGAACTTGTCTAAAACAAACCAACCAACAACAGGGCTATAATGACAGTTCTACTTATTTCAAGTAAATAAGTGAACAATGTTACTGTATAAAATGCTGAGGATCGATTATTGGCTAGAATAACACAGATTTTCTGGAAATGTAAGATTTGCTTCCCAGCAGAGTTGGCTCTATACTTAAAAAAAAATAATAATAAAAAATGTAGAACTGTCTCTATAAATCAAAAACTATTTCAGGAAACAAGGTTAAATCTAGAACTGAACAAGTACAAAGCCATCTTGAAAACAGAAATCTTTGATGGCATTCAGAACACTTTGATGGCATTCATGAACCCTTTCATCCATTTTTGATGAGCAGTGACAGAAGTGATGTTTTGTCTGCAAGAATGTTTGCAGAACTCTGTCTCACTGGTGATTCTTCAGTAGTAGTCTAGTAGTCTTTTAAATGCAATAACAATTTATGATAGAAGTAAGATTTTCCTGATTTTATGAAAAGTTTCAACAAGGGAGTATGGAAAAAAAATCACATAGCTAAGCAGCTCTCAGACAATTGCTATGCTGAAAGTTGCTTGCTCTGGATGTTTGAGAAATGTAAGGAAATTAGGAAAAATCAAAGTATTTTGTAAAGTGAAAAAGAAGTTAGATGCTTCTTGGCAATATCTCTTTGGTTTATTTCATGGTGTGTTTATTTTTGTCTTCTATTCCGCTACTTCTGTTCCACTACTGAGTGTTAACATTTTTGCTACCTGAAATGAAAATTTCTTGCTCTTCATAATATTGTGTTCTGAGAGCCAGTTGCTATAATCTGTTTTCCTTTCAGTGCTTGTCTGCTCATCTTGGATTCTCATACCATATGCACCATATTCTGGTCTTAGTACAGTCCAGCAATATATGCCATATCATGAAGAAACATTTTATATTAACATTTATATCACCTCTAGCAAAGGTGATTAAAAACTAAACAAAGCTTGGTAGATTTTTAATAACTAGGTTTCATATTTTCCATGTTATTTCCTAGCTGGCTTTAGGAGTATGTGTATGTGCTGCCCTCTAGCAGCGTACTTCCTAGCATTGCTATTGTTCCTATTTGCTGTGATGGGAACATTTCCCCTTCCCCCCCCCTTATTTTTTCTTCATAAGGACATTGTGTTTTGGTACACAGAAATTGCCCAGAGAAGGTGGGTTTATACTTGGGAGCTCTGTTGCAAAGAGGAATTATCACTCAGAGTCTCTCTACCTGGCCCCACAATCACTTTATAAATACCGGTGGTCTTCACATCTTCATTAGTTTTCTTAGATTGTTACATAAAGATGGTTAGTTGAGAGGGAATTTCCATGCACCCCTTGTCTGTTGTTTGGGCAGTTTTCTCTGGATGCTATGACGTATTTGTGCCACCTTTGCAGAAGACCTCAAGAACTGCCCCAAGGGTCCCATTGTAGTGCTTTCTTTAAAAAACAAACAAACCACATTTGGACACCAATATATCTCTCTTGGGACCAGTCCTTTACTACCTTGAGGTCTGCTACATGTGTGGAAGGAATCATCTACAAGATGAGAATTATTGATAGGTAAATGATCATTTGTGCCAAAATATTGGAGGACTACCACCCTGAATCTCCTAGGAGACTGAAGGATTCTCTGCATGTCTGACATAATATGGGAGAAGTGAAAACATTATGTGCATGACATTAAAAATGCCAAATACATGATTGTCTGCGTCTAGATTTAAAGATGATGTAACACAGATTTCATTAGGGGAAAGCTGGAGTCTCAAATACTGTCAGGTTTTTTCCCCAGAAAGTTGTAATGTCATGCCAAATTTTAATTTATTTCTCACTGGCATATGAAAAAAATACTGTGTAATTACATATAAATTTGATAGGGTATATCTCTGAAAATGAACCTTGACTTGTAAAAACTTGTAACTCATGCCATTCTGAATTGGTATTTGAATTTCAAAAATGCTTTGAAGTGAAAGTAAAAGAAATCAACCCCAAGCTGTTAGCACAGCCTTTCCTTCTCCTGATTGAACTTTCTTTTCAAATATTAATAAAAATGTGATAACTTTTAAAAAGTAAGTATTTCCCTTCTTCATTTTTTATACAGTGAAACCATCTTTTATTTTCTTTGTTTTGTATAACACCAAGCAGATGGTACAGGTGTTGGGAGCAAAGAGGTAAAAAGACTAGAGTTGTTCAAGCAAAGAGAGAGGCCAAAGGACTGATCATTCAGGTTTTTAGGAGTACAGAGAAAAGCCTTTTTCCTCTCAAACTACACCTGCATAGGTGGGTCTCTGAATGCCGCCTGTCCTAGTTGTATTTGTCTTGAAGGTGCACCAGGTGGGCCTGTTGCTTGATTTGGGCTCATCCCCCTATGTTATTTAGGGAAGAGGAAAGAAATAGAGCTTTGAGCTCTGTAGTTGCTGCTCTGACACCTCTCAGCCTCTGCAGAAACTTAATGGGATACTGAGCCTTCAGGTACTGTATTCAGGTACTGTAAAAACTATTGTAAAGCTTAACTGCAGTCTTTTGACAGACTCTTTGTATTGCTGGCAGTTGTCCTCATTTATTCCTATTACTGTGTCAGTTATTGAGGCTCTTTTCTTGTCTTGAAGGGTTTGTGTGTTTTTTTTTTTTTTTCCTTCCCTCCAAGTTGAATTTCTATATGAAAAGAGTGGATAAGATGGCTGTTTACAAGGCTATGCTTTCAAGAGCTGATGGGGCAGGGGCTACCCAGGAGGGGCTTTGTATTCCTGGTGTCATTACCCTCCATGCATTTTGAAGAATGTAGGGACCAAATGAGGTAAGCACTGGCTCCTCATAAAACAAACAACAGAAAATGGGAGTGCTGAATACTATGAAGTTAGATGGTTTGAGTAATTCTTCTTTGTTGAGAGAAGGAGGCCACATATATTTGGAGTGGCCTCTTAGGCAAATTGCGGTGTCACAGAACTTAGTGCAGTCTTTCAAAGTGTTATTTGACATACTAAGAAGTTCTTTAAGAATTATATTACTAGCATATGCATGACCTGTATCAGCAATAATCTTAAATTTATTGCTATTGCTTTGGAGCATAGGGCAGGAGGAGGGACAACTGGCTCAACTTCTGAAATAGTTCACAAATTTAATGTTCAATGATAACCTTTTAGCAGAGATTTTAATTCAGATTGAAACAGAGAGCACCTAGTTCAGGTCTGCCAAGAGTTAAAACATTCTCCCCAGTAACAACACTGGGGCCTTCAGTATAAAAAAGCAAAGAGTTTCAGAGGTTTCAACAATGCATTAGCAAAGCTTCTAGAAGTACATGAGTAAAAATACATATTAATGTAATTAATTCAGTACTGCATATGTATTAGGGCTCTGTGTTGATAACTTTTCAGAGGAACTTTACAAGCAATCTGCTTTGAATAAGAGTCCTAATGAGTGAATCTTGATCTGTGGACTTCTCGTATAGCTGAGGTACCAAGAAAAGGGTTCACCCAGAGCCATAAACTTGTCTGAAGTCAACCTAAGCAAGCCAGAAGGAAATGCTGAAGAAAGGGCTGGGGCCTCATAATTAAATGGTCTTCTCTGTTGTCCTGATTTGTGGTATTTCTCCTCTGCTGCCTCTGTAAAAGGAATAATCCCACTGAGCCCAAAGTGAATACCAGGGCACGTGTCCAGTGAGATGAAGACTTGTTTTCAGATCCCTTTCCCATAGTTGAGTGCTTTAAGCTCCAGACTGCTGACTTAGTAACTCTTTTGGGAGTGTTCCTCACTGACTGTGGTTGGTGAAGCTTTCCACTTGGTGTAGCTGACTGTTCAGTAGAGATTAAAGCTGGCTCTTCTGTGTTCAAAGAGAGAAAGACTGGCCTAAGGAGAGCTGCAGAGCTTCTTCCCCAGCCTATCCTCAATTAAGAAATTATTAAGAAATGTAACATACACTGAAACAGTTTTGATGGAGAAAGAGAGAGATGTTTCTCTCAGAATCAATATAGATGAAGTCAATAGTAATCGGGAAACATGGTTCAGCTCTCTACTTTAAATTGGGAAGAAGATGGCTTTGCAGACGGATTTCCTTCTCTACAGTCAAGGGTTCTGACCAGTGGGTCATTGCCTAAAATGACTTCCGTCTCTGGCTGTTGTGAAAATTCACTTGCCTACTGATCTTTTGGGTGGCATAGCTAGTGTCCTTCCACAGTAGTCTGCTGTCCCCTCAGGAAAACTTGGATGTCTTGGATAACTTCCTATGTTTTATTAACTGAAAAGGAAGGGGAAAGAAATTTTTCAGAAGAGGTATTCCAGATGTTTATTAATATTACAATTTTGAAGCATTGTGTTAAAATCAATGATTTCATTTTAAGTAAATGCATTAAATGTTAATCTGAATAATAAAGTGAATAGCTTTTATTAATGTTAATTTGATTACAGTAAATTTAGATGCTACTGTAGATCTTGTTCAAGATTTCAGCAGTTTGTATCCAAGTTTGAATTTTTATGGGTGAGCATCCTTAAACCCCAGTTTAAATGTTAAATTATTCTTCCACTAATACTAGAAAAGCTGAAAGCATCCTTAAAAAATCCGTTCTCGAACAATATGAGGAACTGTTAGTTTTTTAATATTAGTGGTTTTACTTTTGCTGTTGGCAGAGATGCATGGTTGTCAGTTGCATAATAGCGTTTTTGTGAGTAGTTGCTGTTGTTGTGCATAGGCCTGATAAAACTAAAGCACTGAGATTGGTGATCTCAGTTGAAATCACTTCATGCAAAATTCATACAATATTTTTTTTTCTTGAAATGCTGTACTTATTTTAAGACTTACATATGTCTATATACCTTTTCCAAGATTATATTGCAAATTTGCCACAATCCCTTTGCATAGGGCAATGGGAGGTGATTTTACACTAGAGTTTGTTTTGTTGGTAATGCCTGAGGTGATGCACAGCAAGGAGAAAATTATCTTGTCCTCAATCTCAAGCATCAGAAGCACCCTTAGACATACCACAGTGGAAGAGGAGATGTAGCTCTTCTACGTGCAAAAGTACACCTTCTGGCAGGAAGAGCCAGTGTGGTGGAGTTTCTTTTGTTTGTGGGCACCATGCCAGACATGGTTAGGTCTGAAGAAAACTGTGGAGATGCACTGTGTAAGTGTGGGATGCAGCCACATGAAGGCCAACAGAGGAATTGTCACACTGAGCATGGAGCAACCTCATGCTTGAAAAAGTGTCCCCTCCTGCCCTCTCTGGTGTGTTACAGAAGGGAAAGAGGAAACAGTTCTGAGCTTGTCCCCACACTTCTGCCCAGTTATGGTGTGCTTGGTTCATTTTCCAGTCAAAATAAGACAATGGGGACATCATTTAGCTCTGGCTCTACATTGCAGCAATACTGGTTGGCTAAGAAGGACTAGTTTATTTATCAGTTGTTGTACCTCTTTACTAGGGATCTTCTACACATTTTTTTCTAGCTCAGCCTAGTGGTATCACCTGCTTAAGGTCATCAGGCAAGCAGATTCAGAAAGTACAATTTTGTATCCAAAGGCTACTTTTTTTTTTTCTTACCAATGCAGTAGGCATTTTTTATATCATTTATATTCCTAATAGGGAAAAAGTATAAATATTTTTCTGATGTTTGGGTTCCAATGCTTGAGGTTCAATATCAGCCTTCAAAAGTGAGCCTTAATGAATATTGTATCTATCCATCTATCTATATGTAAATATATATATATATATAGAGAGAGAGAGAGAGAGAGAGAGAGAGAGGCTTGTCTCCCTACTTATCCCTTCTTTGGGAACACCTATTTTATGTTCGGCTTGGTTTGTGTTCTTTTGGTGTTTTTTTGCCCATCCATATGACCAAAAGTGCTAAACTTAATTTGCAGTGGTGCAAAACTCTACTCTGTAAGGCATCTACCTAAGTGGGGAGGCTTGTGCTTTAATCCTACCACATCCTATAACTCTCCTTCAATTCATGAGTAACCTTAAATGCACAAGATATGAGCATGTAGATTTACAAGTCTGTTCTTGAACACTGTTACAGATTCTTTAGATTAATACAACACCATTTCAAAGTCCCCTTTGCAGTGTTCTTACAGTCATTGTTGCCTAGGGACAGAGGCTTGGGAGTTGTTCTGTAGTTCAAAAAGCACTGCCATTAACTGCAAAACAGCTTTGAACAAATAAGCTTAAAATACTGTACCAGCTTCTTCTACATTGTCCTCCCTTCTACTACTTGATATTGTAAATGAAACTGCAGCAGCAAAGTTGTATACCAAGGAGATTACTGGTGATTCCTATATAAGTTTTATATATAAGTTTTCAGGCAGCAACCGGGCAGAGCATCAGCAGTTCTTTCACAGAAATTTGATCTGGTAGTGCATACAAGCAAAGTTTGAGTGAAGTAAAGGGGCCTCCACATCTGCATGCCAATGTACTGCTGTACAGTCTGACCAGAAGCAAGTCAACCATTGATCAGATTCTCTGATAACCTGCACCTGCTTTGCCCCTTACATGTGTCTGGTAATAAAAGGAATTGAATCAGATGTATTTCTCAGTGTGTTACTAATTCAAACGTGTGCATATATTTTATTAAATAGGGAGAAAGTATGGCAAAATTTAGCAGAAGGGGGGGAGGGAGGGGTGCTGGGTCTGTCTGGGATGGAGTTAACGTCCCCTGCAGCAACCCACACAGTGCTGTGCTCTGCACTCATAGCTGGAACAGCACCGGTATCACTCCAGTGTTGTGTCTATGGCTGCATAGTGCTGGCACAGCAGCAGGACTCCCTTCAAGCCCCCAAGAGCCAGCAGGCTAAGGTGGGCAAGTGATGGGGAGGGGATGTTGCCAGGGCAGCTGACCTAAACCAACCAAAGGGGTATTCCATAACACTTGATGTCATACTCAGCAATAAAAGGGGGACTCTCGTGGGGGAAGCTGCCTGATGGTTCGGTACCATTGTAGCAGATGCCATAGAAATTAGTTGCAAATATTGAATTTAATCTAATATAATCTAATACAGTCCTGTTTAATCTAATACTAAAGTATTGCTATGGTTCATTTTGTAAATGGAACTATGGGAAGGCTTAAGAAATGTGTCTTATACTGGTTTAAATATATAAAGCAATTTCCTTTAAACTGGAGGGGAAAAAAAATCAATTGCAGTGCCATGCATTTGGTCAACATAATAAATCATATGATGTTAAATGCTCTAGATCGGTGACATTGAGCACTGGAGACCTTCCAGGAACCAGCTGCAGCTAAATGGTGCAAATATGCAAGATATCTTGCTTTTGTTTCTAACCCAGTTTTAGGGTAGTCCCTTGGAAATAAGAAAATAACAGGATTTCCCTGGCCTGTGTTGAATCTCCAGTATTCATCTAAAAACAAAGAAAATAGATAATTTTCAGTTAAACCCCACAAAAGACAAAGACAAATAGTATCTGAAAATTGTATTGCTAAATTCTGCAAATTTTAATTCTAGAAAAATGCTTATCTTAAAGTGGTCTGTGAAGCAAAGGAATGAGCTCAGTGACTGTGGCATGCATTCCGTGGTCTTTGAAGTGTATAGCTCTTGCTGTTGTATTTCACCTTCTAATTGGTGTCATCTGTCCAGCATAAATTTTGCACCTCTTGTGAATCATTTGATGTTTCCTATTCCTTTCTCCTGTGCTTGATTATGGTCCGTGTGAAAATGATAACAGTTCCTTCTTGGAGACTCCCTGGAGCAAGCTCTTACCTAGGCTCATACACTCCTTTTTGGTGATTACATTGCTCTTGTAAGCACAGGAGAGGTCTCAGGACACACTGTCAGCCTGAGCTGGGAGGTGTATGGAGCCAAACCACACTTATTGTTTCCATGACCCTCCTGAGCTGGTGATGCTTTGGGTCTGAGGGGCTGCACTCCAGCCAGTTGTTTTGGCTGTGCTCTCCCTTGGCAATGCATCAAGGGGTTTGCAAGGCTCTGATCTAAGTCCTCTCTATGCTGGGAAGTGGTGATGCTTCTGAAAATGTTGGCATGGCACAGCAAGCCATAGTATTTTAACCACTGTGCCATTTGGGCCTGTTACAGAAGGATTTAAACATTAGCTGAAATGTCAGTAAGTGCCTGAAACGTTGTCTGTCAATACTCAGAGAGTTGCCCCTGCTAGCAGTAATGTTGGAGAAGTGCTTAACATAAATGTATCTGTGAACTTGTTCGATTTCAACAAAGTTCAGAACAAGCTATACTTCATAAAAAAGTATGTTCATCTGCTGGGGAATCTAGTGCAGAAATGACTCATAGTAGTACAGAAATAATGCTTTTATAACATGAAGTATATTTCACTTTTGGATCACAGCAAAAGTGTATTTTTTTTCCTCAAAGTACAGTCTTTTTGCTAGAGTACTCTTTAGGTTACACAGAAAAGTTGCGATATTTAACCCCATTTAAAACATCCTGCATGAATATATCTTAGCTTAAAATGGACTATATCCTGTCAAGTAGGAAATGTGGGCTAGTCTGAAGAATACACATCTGAACTCAGCTGGGTGTCCTGGCAGGATTTTGAACTAGTTTAATATACTGTATAAAACTAAGAGTTCTTCCAGTGTAGTATCTATCCAGGTGTAAAATCACACCCATAATTATGCCATAATTAGCTGGTATATCTGTTGGTGTAAACCAGGAATGCAGGTTTGAAACAGATCTCCACCTGGGCCATGCTTCCCTTGGGTTTGCTTGCATTGTCCAGTAGCTTTGTAAGCGGGACAGCCTTCTCATGCTTGAGGTCACTCAGAAGGCAGCACTGGACTCTCTCCTGCCACAGAGGCAGGACAAGAGACAAAAGCCATAAATGAAACAGGGAAGGGCTTGACTTGTCCCACCCCCCCCCCCAAAAAAAAAAAAAAAAAAATGATGATAATAATTCTAACTGTGGCTGCAGTCAATGCCTGGACTAGGCTGCACAGAAAGGCTGTGCAGGCTCCATCACTGGAGGCTCCCAAGACCCATCTGGATGAAGCTGTGAGCACTCTGGTCTGTGATTCTGGACGCTAGGCTCCTCTCAGATGAAACTACAGTGGAAGGCACACCCTGGGCACATGCTCCACCCGTGAAGGAAGGTTGTGAGGTGTCTTCAGATGAGCATGGATGTGGTTTAAGAGAGACAAAAGTATTTCTAGGTACAGAGGGCAGAACAGGAGAGAGTGCTGACCTGTTTGTGAAAAATGAACATTATAATTATTGAAGTGTAACACAACAAAAGACTTTGTATGTCTCGTGCTGTGTGATACTTGAGCACTAGGGCACACTGGGTTGCTAAATTGAACAATTATTTTTAAAACACAGCTTAATAAAACTCTTTAAAGTATTCTTTTATTACCTTCCTTACTACAGCCAATTAATTGTGTTGGTCACCTCTCTCCGAATTCAGAAAAATAATCACAATATGAGATCTGTTTTCTTGGAGAGGAGCACTTAGATATACAGATGATTTCCTCATCGAGCAGTTCTTCAGGACTGAAGCACGTTTACTGATGAATTAACTAATCTTCCCACTCTGGGCCCAGATAGCCATGTTACTGCTATTTGGTGCAGAAGCACATGCTGCATCTGTCATGCTCCTGCTCTGGATTTAGTTCAAATGGTTACAGAAAGCACTAGTATATGTACTTCTCTGGATACAGACTTCTGCGTTGTTTATCACAGTGTTTCTGCCTTGGTATCGTTCGTAGTCACGTTGTGATGACTTGGAGTACAGAGCATCTCTGTAAAGCGCAGTCTTATGTATGTATGACATTTAGCACAAGTCACAGGAGCTTCCAGTGTCTTTGGTATCTCATCATGTACAATCAAGATTGTTCTAAGAATCACAAATATCTCAGTTTCCAATGCTGTGCGTTTGTTTCACTTACAAGTACAAATAGTGTTCTCTGGGGGTGTTAAGGAGAGTAGGGTTGTTTGCTTTTAGTTGTATCCACACTCCAACATTCTTTGGAGCTGATAAATATTGAAGGCTAAGTAAATGAATTACCCCTATTAGTGGGAGATCAGAATTAGTGCTAGGAAAATTGTATTTTTTCAACAAAAGTGCATTGCATATATTTTTGGAGGGACATGGTAGAAGCCTTGCTTTCTCAAAATGGTTGTCCTGTATACAATATTTGCAGTCCACATGACAGTTAACAAATCTAGCTTTTCAGGTTTCCAAATTAGATTTAACATGTACACATTGTTACTTCTGTGAAAGGCTTTCAAATTGCTCTGATTACAAAATACTTGTAATCAGATCAAGATGAACAGGAAATCCTAAGTGCAGTATCTCGTGAGTAATTGATGTACAAATACTTTAAACAAATTGTGAGCAAATTGAACAAATTTCTTATGCAGTGCCTTTAGCTAATGTTATTAGGGTGCTTAATTGACTTTGTGTGTCAAGTTTAGCTACAATACTGAAATCAGAATGGAAGAAAACATCTGAAGTTGAGGCACAGTTACTTCATTTACATGGAAGCAAGAGTGACAATTTGTCTTCCGTACATCTGTAAGCCTTAATTTCAAAAAATGAAAAAAGAAGAGGGGTGAGAAAAAGGCTGGAATCTCAAAGCTAAGGACTCTTCTAAACTACCTGATTGCATGTGTAGAAAAGGATTCTGGGGAGGCAGGTGCAAGAGAACCGGGGCATCTGTGTATGTGGGAGATATTTTTCAACTTGTGTGGGGAAATCCCAGTGGTGAAAACAGTCTTGAATTACGGAGGTGAGCATTCAAGCCAGCTTTGTATTAGTAACAAATTATTGACCCCAAGTTTCTATCTCAGCAGGAAAGAAATTACATTATATGACGAGGAGAGTCATTCTTTTTTTCTTCTACTTTTCCTCAGATAAAGATTTTAAAAGTTCTGAATTTGTTTCCATGTGGCATGAGGATATTTCAAAAGGCAAGCATTTCCCCTTCCAAGCATTTGGGAATCATGAGATTGTTTCCTACCAGCTTTCATTAAAATGGTGCAATGATTCCTGTTGGCTTTTACCAGATTTTAAGTAGAGTTCACCATGGAAATGGTTGGATGGGGAACTTGACTCTTTTGTTTTAAGAATTCCTATGATATATCTTCAATGACATTGTCAGCACTTGGAAATAGTGTTGCACACTGTGAAATGGAGGTCATCACACTTCCTCTTGTGGTTTTGATTTAGTTGTTGAATTTACATGTAACTCATCACTTGAATGTCTAATCATATAGGCCGATTTATCTCCTTTTTTTTTTTTTTTTTAGTTATAAAAACAACAACAACAACAAACTAAACTGCTTTGATCTGGTGTAGTATAGTGGGATTTGTCCAAAGATAGATACAAAAGGCAAAATCCTGTATACATATGCTACAGCTGTACAAAGTTGATACGCTTTTTGTGAAATTGAGGTGAAATTACTAATATATTTCTAGGTGATACGTGGTCTTTTAATGTCAGTGTTAATGTATGTTCAAAGACTGTCTTTGTAGTTAAAACTACAATTTAACTGTGCTGTTCCAAAAGCGAAGAAATTCTATACGGTTTAATATAAAATAAACTGATTTGACTTAATGAAAAGCTTGTATAATTCTGTATTTTGGTAACCATTGTAATGTGAATATTTCAAATCAACAGGCACTGCAACCTATTCTACAAGGTAGTGCAGTAGATATTTACATAAAACAAGAAGATAGAAACAGGAGACTTCTCTTATTTGCTGTCCTTCAGCTGTCCTCACACCTCCCCACATCCTCCTCCCATGAAGGCTATTGTTGAGAAACTCCTTGGAATATGCATGAATATTTCTGAGGAGCTACAGCAGAGACAGATTTAATAATTTATGCACTGGAATTATTTATTTCCCTAATATATTATAAAGCTTTCTCATTTCAGTAATGCAAAGTCCTCATGGTGCTAGAGGTTGGAGCATTGAGAACAAAAAGATGAAAACAGCTACTGAGACTCATTTATCATTTGAATATGTGGTTTAATTATTTTTAAATGTTAAAGCATATATTTTCACTGTATTCAATACTTATATATTGTTTATTAGTGGAAGCTTGTTAGATTTTAATTAGGCCTTACCAAAATATTGATCAAAGTGAGATTTTTCTTTTATCACAAGACACTTCCTTTCATTAAAAAGTATGTTAGAAAATATTGTCCCTGGTTTGGCATCACTATTGTCTAGCTCATGCTCACATGCAAGACTTGTTCCAATAGAAATATTGTTTCAGATATCTATTAGAGACTTATTTTTTCACAGTTTAGCCAATTACTCCAGTGCTCATGTTCTGCTTCTGGCTTTCTCCTTCTGCTATGTAGTACTTTTGTTTGGCTTCATTTTATGTTATTTATATGGCACTGTTTCATAAATCTATCAAGCTCATTTTTAGTTCTGTATTCTCTCTTCTGCTTGTTACTCCTCCAGTCAAAAATTATCCACAAATTTTAGATGCCTGCTCTGATACTATTAGTAACTGCTGAAGTTGTTGAATTCTCCCCTAGTCCGGAAAAGACTTCTTTACAGGGATCCTACTTAAAGACACTTTTTTGGTTTGTACAGAATGATGAATAGCTTCTTCATTAGATGTGTTCTCAACCAGCTGATCAATCTGAGAGTCATTTAAAGGAATAACATTAATAGGCTTAATAAAAAACTATGTTCTGCATCACCTCTTCTGCTCTTTTTTTTTTTTTTCCTGCTTTTCCCTCTAACCTGTGAAGCCAAGAAGGAAAAGTTGATTAGATTTAACCATGTTCTTGACATGTCTATGTCATGATTTTGGGTAGGGTGGGGAGAAGAAAAGGTGGAAGACACCTGTTTGTTTAATAATTTGCACAGTATCATTCCAGTCAATCAAGTAGACTTGTCTGTAAGTCTTTTTTCCCACTCTTTAAAGGTTAGACACTATTTTTCCCCTCAGTGATAGCACTTGCTGGTTAACATTTTTTACATCTTCTTTCTAAGGAATAGGAAGTAATTATAATTGTCCTGTTGACTTGAGTCAAACTAACTTAACTAAATACTTCTTCACCTGTTCTTTCTGTATTTTGGCCTGTATACCTCCTCTATTGTTAAATCAAATTTAAATACTTTTTCCTAGGATGAGGAGATTTTGAATATCTTTCTTTGTAGGCTTTCCTCCTCCCCTTGAGACATGGACTTAAGTAACTGAGATAATGGTCTTCCTCTTGTTCCTGGTGTATTTAGAGAATGCTCAGTAATTTTAACTTATTTTGCCTCTCTACCTGTCCAATTTTCTCTGCTTGTTTTTTCTTCCATATGACTTCTGAACTGTGTGCTTTTGATTCCATGTTTTATGACATTCTGGTTTTTAGATCTTTAAAGTTTCTCATTACTTCTTATGAGGGAAGTTTGCAGTGATTTTATTATGCTCCCTTCCAATAGCTGCAGTTCTTCTGAATATATTTATCCCTGAGGCTGTCTTTCCATGAAGTTTCTGTTGGCTACATCTTTTTTTTTTTTTTTTTTTTTTTTATGAAACTTAGTCATCCTTACTTTATTTTTTACTGATAAATCATGGAGTGTCTGCTCAGGCTTTCTTTTAGGATATTTTCAGTATCTATCTTTCCAGACATTTTCCTACTAGACAATGCATTAAAGGCATGATGTGGTGGTCAGCTGACTACGTGAGCCATCAGTATGCCCATGCTGAAAAGAAGGTTAATGGTATCTTGGGCTGCATTAGGAGGAGGGATGCCAGCAGGTTGAGGGAGATGATCCTTCCCCTCTGTTCATCACTGTTGAGGATGCTTCTGGAGTATTGTGTCCAGTTCTGGGCTCCCCAGTACAAAGGAGACATGGGCATACTGGAGAGAGTCCAGCAAAGGGCCACAGGAATGACAAATGGACTGCAGCACCTCTCCTATGGGGAAGGGCTGAGAGAGCTGGGATTGTTCAGCCTGGAGAAGAGAAGGCTCAGGGGGAATCTTATCAATGTCTATAAATATATGAAAGGAGAGTGCAAACAAGATGGAGCCAGGGTCTTTTCAGTGGTATCCAGTGACAGGACAAGGCAGTGGACACAAACTTAAACACACAAGGTTATGTCTGAACATCAGCAAACACTTTTTTTTTTTTTTTTTTTTTTTTTTTAACTGAATGTGAGACTGGTGCAGGTTTCTGGGGGTGGATGTGAAGTCTCCCTTCTTGGAGATCTTCAAAAGCTGCTTGGATATGGTTCTGGGTAAGTGGCTTTATGTGACTCTGCTTGAGCAGGGACCAGAGGACCCTTCCAACCTCAGCCATTTTGTGGTTTTGTGATGGCATGACATATCAAAATTACAGCACATTCTTATGTTCTTGGGGTTTTGATTATTACTTATTGCAAACACTTCAGAAGTACCATGGTTTTCTGAATGCAGATATAATGAGATAATATGACAGGGAGCACTGACGTCATCTAGTTATGTCTGAATTTTCTTTTTTTATTTTTTCTGTCTTTAGAGAATTTTGATGTGGAGTTTTGGTGTATTTTGCTGTGCTGTTGTTGTTGTGCTGTTTTTTAATTGTCATAAAAATATCTTAATGGTTTAAGTCTCAGCTGACCTAGTCAGACATCTTTCAGGAACAGGCTTGAGAGGACACTTTGGTCAAGTTCAACTGCTGTCATAGACATCACATCAATGTCACTAGCAGTCATCTTCCCTCCATACTGCTTCAGTTGTGAGAAGAAGCAAGCAACTGTTTCAGTGACAACCATTAGCACCAAATACAAAGGCAGTGTCTACATCTTATCCTAACTTAAGTTATTTATAGATTGGAATTAGTCATCAAATGTGACGGATCATTATCAAAAGTTTTTGGTGTAGCACCATTCCAGGATCTATTTTCTCTCCTCTGCAGCTTGTTATATTTGGTGTTCCAATATGTAATGATGCTTCTTGCTGATACCACTTCTAAGTGTACTGTGCTGTCAAGTAAGTGCTCATCTCCTATATTGGGAATCCTGAGAATTCAATAGGTTTATCTTTTCTTTTGTCCATCCAATTGATAGTCAATCAAAGCAACTCCATTCTAAGTCCTAGAAAGCTCAAGTTCTGACAACTAAGAGCTAACATTGCTAAGGGAACTGCTTATTCTGGTTTCTGATGAAGAGAATTTAGGGTAGAATGTCCCCCATACACCAAAAAATGTTGAAATATGTCTGTGGTGTTCCTTTAAATATATATGTATATATAAATAAAACTTCTTGAAAGGAAATAACACATCTTTGCAAGGAGGGAAATCTTGTATACATCAGGTATTTTAATGATCTCGGAATAGACCTGAGAGATTACATTTGGTTTAGAGGAAAACACTGAGGAAACACTATCTTGTAACTTACTGTTCATTGCTCAACAGTAGGATAATAAAATATGGGGGGAAAAATGTTTAGAGAAAGATAGCATCAGCTTGCATGGATTTTACTCAAATTAATAGTTTGAACAATGCATGTTTTTCTTGTGCTTATTGTTAACTGTTTGTGTGTGCTGCTGTTGTATTATTTGCCCAAGATGTTCAAATGACACTGACATTTTTGAGGACCCACAGTCCCCACCTCACCCACCTCACCACATTCCCAGGACAGGCTATTTCCACTTTTGCCCTGAAGAATCGAACAGTTCCTTGTCTTCTCTCTCCATTGATGCATTTGCTACTGAGATGGCTTATTGCAGTCTGATGCAGAGCTGGGCTGATGCCACTAGCTCTGTGAAGAGGAATGGACAACTCATCTGCTGCAGCTCAGGAAAAGATCCAGGTTTCTGCAGCAGAGGGTGAGGAAGAATTCCTTCCCTAGCATAGAGAGAGAAGCATTTTCAGCTCAGAAGGGAGGAGGCTTTCAGCCATTTGGTTTAGGTTTTTTCCTCAGACATCTTCTGAGGTAAGGGCAAGGGGCAGGGTGGAAGCAAGCTGCTTGGCAGATCTGGTTCCAGAGCTGCCCAATGGATTGCACTGATCTACAGACTTTTTGGCTGGCTTATTTTAAAAGTAGGTTTGTGTATTTGGAATTTATACTTTGTATACATTTGTGAGTTGTTTTGTTTCCTTTCCCACTGTAGAGTATTTATCAAGTCACTTTTACAGGCAGTCCAAAGAACGTAGAACCCAGCAAGAGACTTCAGGTATTGTATTGCAATAAAGCTTTAGGACATCTTTCTTGCTCAGACACAGCTTATTTTGGTTTATAATCTTTATTTAAAGATTTTCTTACTTTCAGAGCTTAACTATCAAGGTCTATTCCTGCGGTTTTTACACTGATGAACAGCCCACACAGCTCTCCACAGTAAGTGTTCTAGGCCAACAGTGTACCACATTAGCCTAAGCTCCATGGTACCACTTGAAGATTTACTGACAAGTAAGCAAGTCTAAAATTTCATATTTCTCAGCCATCTATCCTGAAGAATTTAGTCTCCCATTCCTTAATAACTTTCAGACAAACAACAGGATATTTTCAATTCTTAAAATCTATTTGTTAAGCTTTCTACCTCAATTGAAAAGATCAGAATGTCCATGCTGGAGCAGAGTTTGTTTTCAAATGGCTTTAGTGTTTATGAATTGGTGTTTCAAGAAGCCATTGATTGATTGAATTAAATAGATGACCTGTGTAATCCCACTTGATCACCCCCATTTCCTCCTCCTGAGGGATTTATGTGCATCAAGCTAGTCATTATTTTATTCACCTTATGTAGTGGCCAAATGACACTGTCTTTAGATTGACACTGATGTGAAATCTGATCTTGAATTGAATGAAACTTCTCTTGAAGACAGTAGGGGATATCCATACTGTAAGAAAAGGATTGACTTTTTATCTAAATAAAAATAGCGCACGGTTTTGGTGGTGAGGTAACAAGGTCTAGAGAAGCAATGTGATTTGCCAAGATCACACAGTGGGTTAACATCAGAGCAAGAAGTAAAACCAAGTCTGATTTGCATTGTGGTGTTATTTGAACCCTATTATCTTGAGTGACATCTTGAAGGCCATTGAGGAAGTATTTTACAGAGCTAGAAATAGCTCCTATATATGGATATTCCTGAGATCACTTCCTTAGGAGTGTTCCTTATCCTTTCTTACTCTTATTGTCTCTTTTGTTTTCTGTATTTCTAATTAATCTTAATCTTTTCCTTAAATCATATGCTTGACTGCTGTCCTGGCCAGCTAAGGTTTCTGACAACAGATTTAAATAACCAAAAAATAGAATAGAAAATTGGTAGAAATTGCTTTACTTTTGTACTTTTGTTCCTTATTAAAACTATGGTACGGTTGCAAGTTACTTTTCTAGATCTGTTAGCAAGTTAGTTTGTGTAATGGAAGAGTATTTCTTCAGGTTTAGTAATGGAAATTTTCTTAAACTTTAAGCTTGGCACAGACAGTGGTATATGTATTCATCAACTCAAAGGAATATATATATATATATATGGGTGTGGAGGTTTCACAGTGGAGTTGTAGCACAAATTAAAAAAAAAAAAAAGATTTTTTTCTCTTAGGAAATTAATTTTCTTCATTTTTATTTTTGAAAATTAATATAGATTCAGTTTCGTTAGGTTTAATTACAGAAAAGCCTTGTTGACTTCAAGGGGAGGAACATGTTGAAGCAGCAAAACAAATGCTCTGTTTTTACTTGACTCCTTGACAGTATTCAAATTCTTATCTGTGGTCAATATGAGCAGAATTCGCTTTGTTCTTTAGTTCCTTATGTTTATGGTGTGAGTAAAAATAATTTTTCATGTGTCACGTTCTATTGTAACTATTGGTATCCCAGATCATTAATGTTATCCCAATTAATGACATGATGAAAAAGTTATTTCTGCGTAAAATATCTGTTTACACCGTTCTTGGCTCTAACAGTGGAAGTATTCTCTCTCTGTTATACATGTTTATTCTGATGAAAACAAATCTAAGACAACCATTAAGGTCTTTTGGCAGATAAGTATTTCATATAAGGATAAGAAAAAATATGCTTCCGTGCTACCTGAGTACTTAGTATTCTTGAGGTTTTATTATCAATGTCTCTGTAATTTTCTAATATTCTTTTAATAAAGTGGAAGAACTGAAATGGTCCAAGAAAAGCTGTCCTTATAAGCAGCCAGCCAGAGCTTGTAACATATCCATCTTAAGCTGGAAGGCTCAAGAGCTTGCTTCCAAATAAAGTTGTCCTGCAATTTGTAGTTGTACAAGGGTTAGCAATGTTTGCATGGTATAGTAGACAAAGCATTGGTTTGTGTTGCGTGTAGCTGCTGGATTGCTCTCAGGTAACTTACATTTTCTTATTTTCTCTCTCCCTATTGATAACCTAGATTTTTACACGTTTAGGTGTTGAAGAGAACTTAAAAAGACCAGATGTTTGTCCAGTGGCAGTACGTTATTTAATCTGATAAATGATTAATACAGTCACAAAAAGAGCTTTTGCTCTTCACAAAGCTTCTAGAAAGGAAATTAAACTGCTGCAGAGAAGACACACAATTAAAACTATTTGCCAGCTGTTTCTTTTTTTCTAATTTTAAAATAGCTGCATTTAAATTATAACAAAGCAATTGTGAGTCTGAGCACATACAGTCCAACTGATTATTGGCCATCAGATTTTAGTTTCTCAGGTAATGGTGGGAACTCCTTAACAGTTTCCTTAATGGGTCAATATCTTGTTCTCATTTATTTCTACAGTTGTCGTATACTTTCAAAATGTTATTATGATTCTCTGTGTAAATGGCTTTCACAGGTCTTAGATACCTAAAATGCTGAGACAGTGGGTGTATTCCCAAAGAGAAGAATGAGGAAATAAGGAGTTTCTATCTTTTAATTTGCTATTTAGACAAAAACTTTCTTGCTTTCCTAGAGAATTTAATGAGCAGATAATTTTTGCAGTGCAAATTGTGAAACAGATAATGCAAGTGCTAAATTTAGTTTGTTTTTGAGGTTCCATTTTCAGAAATGCAAAATGATTTGATCAGAAATGCAGAGGAGGGAGAAAGTACAACAATTTCAGAGAGTGTAGGAAAAGTAATGCAAAATGTATCTATGGATTTACCATATAAGCATCTGCATACATCTGTACATATAATACTCAAATAAGCATATACACTTTTTTGTTACCTCAGAAGCAATTTTAAAAATTCCAGCCATTAGCAGTATATAGAAAAGCTCCCTGGAGGCTTCTCAGCATGATATTATCTTGGGTGTCATCATGCGGCAGTTGCAGGGCAAGCAGGCGATCAGGCCTAGTCAGCATCGGTTTACGAAGGGCAGGTCCTGCTTGACGAACCTGATCTCCTTCTATGACAAGGTGACACGCTTAGTGGATGAGGGAAAGGCTGTGGACGTGGTCTACCTTGACTTCAGTAAGGCATTTGACAGCGTCCCCCACAGCATTCTCCTCAGGAAACTGGCTGCTCATGGCTTAGACTGGCATACACTTTGTTGGGTGAAGAGCTGGCTGGATGGCCGGGCCCAGAGAGTTGTGGTGAATGGAGTCAAATCCAGTTGGAGGCCGGTCACTAGTGGAGTCCCCCAGGGCTCGGTACTGGGACCAGTCCTCTTTAACATCTTCATCGATGATCTGGTCGAGGGGATCGAGTGCACCCTCAGCAAGTTTGCAGACGACACCAAGTTAGGTGCGTATGTCGATCTGCTCGAGGGTAGGAAGGCTCTGCAGGAGGATCTGGATAGGCTGGACCGATGGGCCAAGGCCAACGGTATGAAGTTCAACAAGGCCAAGTGCCGGGTCCTGCACCTGGGGCACAAGAACCCCAAACAGAGCTACAGGCTGGGAGATGTGTGGTTGGAAAGCTGCCTGTCAGAGAAGGACCTGGGAGTATTGGTTGATAGGCGGCTGAATATGAGCCAGCAGTGTGCTCAGGCAGCCAAGAAGGCCAGCAGCATCCTGGCTTGCATTAGAAACAGTGTGGCCAGCAGGTCCAGGGAAGTGATTGTCCCCCTGTACTCAGCTCTGGTGAGGCCGCACCTCGAGTACTATGTTCAGTTTTGGGCCCCTCGCTACAAGAAGGACATGGAAGTGCTTGAGCGAGTCCAGAGAAGGGCAACGAAGCTGGTGAAGGGTCTGGAGAACAAGTCTTACGAGGAGCGGCTGAGGGAGCTGGGACTGTTTAGCCTGGAGAAGAGGAGGCTCGGGTGACCTTATTGCACTCTACGGGTACCTGAAGGGAGGCTGTAGCGAGGTGGGGGTTGGTCTATTCTCCCACGTGCCTGGTGACAGGACAAGGGGGAATGGGTTAAAGTTGTGCCAGGGGAGGTTTAGGTTGGATATTGGGAAGAACTTCTTTACTGAACGGGTTGTTAATCACTGGAATAGGCTGCCCAGGGAAGTGGTTGAGTCACCATCCCTGGAGGTCTTTAAAAGACGTTTAGATATAGAGCTTAGGGATATGGTTTAGTGGAGGACTTGGTAGTGTTAGGTCAGAGGTTGGACTCGGTGATCTTCGAGGTCTCTTCCAACCTAGACTATTCTATGATTCTGTGATATTGCAGTAAGAGGTATTCAATGCAAGCAAAAGATGCATAGTGCACACACCCACAAAATACATTTGTACTTTGGCCAAGTAGTTAATCACAAATAATTATGTGAATGAGCTCAGTTAATGCATAAGCTTGTTACCCACACCATATTTTCATCTTCTGCTGGTCCTTCAACACATATTGCAACATATTTTGGGAGTGCTGAAAATCCTTCTGGGGAAGGAAGAACATAATGATTGTATGGTGTCTCAGCTTCAGAGTATGGGCTCACCCATAAAGGAAAAAGCTGTAGAGATGTTCTAGATCAGTGAAAACGTGGTTTGAAGTTGCAATATGAGGGCAGTCAAGGCATGCTCCCACCTTACCCCTAAACCATCCTATAATCCTGAAAAACGCAGGACTGTGCAGTTGTAGTTGGAGTCAGCGCTGCTAATGACAGTGAAATAGGCATGTTATGGTGGTTCTCTGTGCTTGTAATGAGGGATGAAAGGAAGCCTCATATATGGATTCAAAGAAACTCTCACTGCAGTCTTCAGGAGTTTATAAATCATCATCTGATAATGATTCTACTGATTATAGTGGACTTGGTAGTCATTACTTAGCAAGATACTATATGCCTGTAGTCTGTGTACTTGTCAACTACTTGTCATGTGCCACATACAAGTGTTGATCTTCCCTTTTTGACAGAAGCCACATTAAGTGGCACAGAGAACAATGGAAACATAATAAATTTGTTGTACACATCACTAATACGTTTTGCTTGTTCCTCTGGTTTCCTTTTTAGTAGTTCAATCATGCCATTTAGGCTCATTTCAGTGTCTTGCCCACTTGTTGAGGAATGACAATAGTATGACACCTTGCAACTGTAACATCTATTTGCAGTCTCAAATGCTTTACCATCACTAATTCTCTTGCGTTTCCAATCTGACCTTCATTTTATTCTGTACCAATTATGGCAGGGGAAAAAAAGCAAGTGCATAGAGATCTGGTATCTTCCTCTAGGACTGGTAGAGCAGAAACAGGTAATGCTTTGGCATCACACTGTGCATCTTTTCTGTCATTTTCCTTTCACTACAGAAATGACATCTTTTCTCTCCTGCTCACTTCAGAACTAAGTCTTGTCTCTTATAAAAGCCTTTTAGCTAAATTACTCTACTTTCATGTTCTTAAAGCTTTCATGTGAACCTTTTTCAGGTATCTTCTGTTTCCAAATCTTATTCTGTTATACTTCTGCAGTTGTGCTGAACTCTAGCCATTGAACTCACAGGACTGGATGAGCACAAAATTTGGGCAGCTATTACAGCTTTGTATGGGACCCCAAAGCTGACATTGAGCATCAGTCAGGGGAAGCAGAAAGAGTGTAGGATGGGGCAGCCCCCAAGATCCCTGTAAAGATGGCCATTCTTATTTTTCCCAGTATATTACTACATTTATTAATTGACACTAAAGTCAAAGCTTGAAAGCTTCTGTTTGTTTCTATGCTTGCTAGAAGAAGTCTGGACCATGAGAAGCTTCATTATGGTGAAACTAACCTGGATGAATTGGCAGTAAAGTGGTAGATGTAGTACAACCTGAAGTGACCTTACTCTTGCCTGCTAGGTTTAAACCTTACTCTGTCCACTCAGGAAAGACAGTGGACACACTGGAGCGCTAGTGACAAGTAACTTTTGCTTGGTTAAACAAAATGGTTCACTGTGGTTTAGTAAGTTACTTCCACCTAATTGCCATCAAATGGTTCCAGGAGAGGTTTATCTTCCTTTGGTAAGGTCACATCTCATGAGTAGGCTTTGCAGAAAGGCCAACAAGCACACCAAAAATTGGGTCTGGCTTTGACTCCATCATCCATCTGAAACACTGATGATAGAGAGGATTTCTCCTCCATGGGGAGAGCTTCCTCCTGCTCACCACTCCTACCTTTTGCCAGTGTTGTCAAGCTGTTTATTTGTGTATCCTATCTGAAGGGCAGAATTCACTTAATGAGGTAGGAATGGGTTGAATGATTGCGTTTTTAGCACAGTTTTCTTTTGCAAACTAATACTGTCTTTGAAACTAAATTTAATCACCCCAACTGATGAAGAAAAATAGTAGCTGTCACATTAACCAGAAGTACGCATCTTTTACCACTTCTGCGAGGAAATTCCAAGGCCTATGGCTGTGTCTCTTGTTGCTCCTGAGTAAGGAACACTTCTCTTTAGTAATCTTAGTGATGTCTGGCCCTCTCTGACTTGACCTGAACCTCTAACAGATCTTGGGACATCCTTTTGTAATCTCAGTAATTATCACTTAGAAAATATTTTAGCATTGTTTTTTTTTTTTACCATTCATACCAAAATGCTTAACAAACATTGCTACACCGTCACCTTTTATTTTCTGAGCATACCCTATGCTTTTGTATCCCTGTTACAGTTACAACTTTGAAGTTAGTGTTTGTCACCCCTATAACCTCTAAACTTACATCCTACACTAAATTCTTAAATAAAATGATAGGATACCAATATAATGGAAACCCTGCGCACCATCCTGATGGATTCCATCTTACACCCTGGTCATATTAGTCAGTCTTATTGCTAACTATACTGACTGACAGCCTAATCTTCACATTAATATTTCTTAACCTTATCAAAGAGATGGAACTCTCACCTCTTCTACATTGCTGCATTCTCATTTAATTGTTTCCCCTCTCTAGGTGATAAAATACTAACTTTTCTTTTTTTATTTCTTTCTATTTCTATCTCATCAGGTCAAACTTTTTCTAGTCAAGTTACACGAAGTTTCATAGTGACAAAACCAAAAAATTAGAACCGGGCTTTGGCCTAATCTGAAGATTGTTGTGTGGATTTAATCTATGAGTACCTTTATACAAGCAAGACGCATGTAATTGCATTTTTTTCCTAAACGGAGCAAATACTGAAACAAATGGAAGGTATTGTATTCTGTAACATTAGTGCTAATGCCCTAGTTTGGGGCTTAATCTAAATTAATTAAATGATTGTGCTCAACTCTCCTGAAAAGAGGAGAGCAACTAATATGGAAGAAATTGTCAAGGCAGGGGAAAAAGTATTGCTTCTGTCACTGTGTGGATTAGTTAAAATTTGTCTGCTAGGTTCTCAGTGCAGATTTTCCTTAGATGCATATTTGTTTTGGAAAGACTGAATAGTCAAGTTTCTAGGTGTTTTCAAAAGTGGATGTTATTTTGTGTAAAGAACTTTTGTGACAGACAGATGTTTCCTAATAACACTTAATAACGTGTCCGCAATGACACTGATACCTCTCCAAGTGCTATATAATTCAAAGTTATGTAATAAAAGCAGTATATTTTGTTATAGGATCCACTAATCTATATTCTTCAAGGATATCTTTCTTTTCTTCATTCACAAGCATGTCTAGTATGAACATGTTTTTATACCTCTTGAGCATTTAAATACTATGTTCTATTTCCCTGAGTGCTACCGATTCTTTTAAGGGGTGACTTGGCGCTACGCTTTCTTTATGGATGATAAAATAATACAATATTGAGTTGTTAGCACTGCGTATCCAAGGCTTCTCAGCTTTCTCAGAAGAACCGGATTTCCCAGTGCAGCTAGGGGGTGTTATAGCCACCTTGGGGGCATCAGCAAGGTTTTGAAAACTTGAATGGTTGCATGGGTTAGATTACATATCAGTGGGAGTGGAAGTCTGTCCTTCCTGGATGGGCTGTTTTAATCCACCTAATCCCCCAGGTGGAAACTGCAAATGCAAATCCAGCTCTAGACTTTAAGGTGTTAAATTGAGAATTAGTATCCGGGAAGAAAGGCTGTAAGGGGATTTTTTTTCATTCATGTGAAATAAATCCTCCATGCATTGGCTGATCCATCTTGATACCCTTAGCAGAAAGGCTGTTAAAAGCTGATTAATTTTATCCCTGGGGCTGTGGACTTAAAGTCCAGAAGACAACCAGCAGCTGCTTGTTGTCTGAGTGAAAGCATTTTCAAGAAACATATCCCACAGCAGCCTGTCTGAGCTCAGAAAGGTTATGTCAATTTATAGGTGAAAACATATTTAGCCTGAAATGCATGTGATGGTGTGGGGTTTGAGGATATGTATATATCTCTTACACTTCAGGAATTTGTAGGGAAGAAGCACATCTTCCCTGTTAAATGATGTCATCAGGGCATTAATAAACCATCACCAGCAGTAACAATACTTAGCACCTATGCAATGCTTTTCAGCATGAAAGTGCTTTACACACATCAATTAATGTTATTCATCTCCCTTGATTCAGCAACTGGTAATTTTCTTCTCCTTGAGAAAAAAGAACAACTGCCTCATGTGATTGACAGTTTATTCAGAGCTAGAATTATCTGTACAAAGAGGGAGCTGTAGGTTGTAGTTGCTTAACTAAACCTCTCCAATCGCAGTGGACTGAGTGGGTTGGCAATGCCAGGGTGGCTGTGACAACGACCATGAGATGTGATGGTGGTGCAGCAAAGGCACAGCTAAATAAACTTCTGACCCTGTAGAGAGATATAGTGCTTTCCCACAAACTGTCACTGTTTTTTGTTTGTTTGTTTTATAATTAACCAACACAGTTTTATTTTTAAGTAGGTAATATGGACCACAAGTCTACATTCTGAGTTCACCTCTGGATATAATCTCATTTTGGACTTGAAACTCCGGGGAATAATTTGGACTTGAAACTCCGGGGAATAAACCAACACGGTTTTATTTTTAAGTAGGTAATATGGACCACAAGTCTACATTCTGAGTTCATCTCTGGATATAACCTCATTTTGGACTTGAAACTCCGGGGAATAATTGTAAGGTATCAGGTTTTCAGTGCTGTCTGGAGGCTAACTGTATGCCACTGTTTATGCAATAAAAGAGGGAGCACTGTGTTAGAGTGAAGTGTCTGCTATTCTTTGCAAAAGTCCTGGAAAACTCAGTGGAGTGAGGACACTTTAACAGTTTTTAAGCCATATGCACAGCCATGCACAGAATGGTAGTACTAGTAAATGTAGGAAGTTCAGAATTGAGTCTTTTGTGTTATATTACACAAGTACATGACTGTTTTTGTTTATTTATAAGTGTTGTGGTTTAACCCGGCCGGCTGCTTGGGATCACAAAAATCAGCATTGTGATTAGTAAATATTAAACTGATGTAATGTTTATCAGAATTTTGTTTTAATACACTCTGTTCAGATCTGTCATTATCTCAACCCTTCGGGCCCCATGTTGGGTGCCAAAAGGACTGTTGTGGTTTAACCCGGCCTGCAGCTCAACACCACACAGCCGTTCGCTCACCCTTCCCCCTCCCTCTCTGGGATGGGGGAGAGAAACGAGAAAAAAAACTGAAACCTATGGGTTGAGATAGAGACAGTTTATTAGGACAGAAAAATAAAATATGTACAAAACAAGTGATGCACAATGCAGTTGCTCACCACGAACTGACCGATGCCCAGCCTATCCCCAAGCAGTCGCCCCCG
>NC_048894.1:64112236-64160993 GCF_011077185.1 Oxyura jamaicensis | reverse complement strand
CCCCCCCCCCCCCCCCCCCAGCTAGCCACCCCTATATATTGTTCAGCATGACGTCAGATGGTATGGAATACCATGGTCAGCTGTCCTGGGTCTGTCCCCTCCCAGCTCTTGCTGCACCCCCAGCTTGCCCGCTGGCAGGGCAGAGTGAGAAGCTGAAAAGTCCTTGGCTTAGTGTAAGCACTGCTCTGCAACAAGTAAAACATCAGTGTGTTATCAACATTAGTTACATCCTAAATCCAAAACTTAGCACTCTGCCAGCTACTAGGAGGATAATTAACTCTCTCCTAGCTAAAACCAGGACAATAAGAAATATATATATTTGTGTGTGCATCTGTGTGTAGAAGTGTGTGTGTATTTATGTATTAAAAACCACTGAATTTACATTCAGCTACATCAGTTGACCATCTCTTACCGTTAAGCACAGGGAGTTTGTAGAGTAACTTCTGTTAATTCCACTACAGTAATTTGTCTATTCCTCTTTTTATTTTTTCCCCTATGGGCCTTATCCATAGAGGTAACTGCAGGAAAAATTACTAGCATTTTGGCTAAGATATTTCTTGGCAGCATTCTTCCCCCCACCCAGTTTTTCAAGAGGCAGTATTTTTCTACCATGTCATGAAATTTCAGGTCACTTCATTGATTATGCCTCTTAAAGAATTTGAATTTTTCTTGATCAGCATGAGGAAGAGAAGATTGTAAGGCAGAACATTTACTTGTGTATGTTCAGAGCTCCTAACAAAAATAGGAGTTAACTTGATTTGACACAATTCTTTGCTCTAGTAAGTTTTCCTGCTTGAAGGTTTAGCTTGGCAAAAAGATGGAGCTGGACTCTTGACTTCTATGGGGCTAATAATTTCCAGAGAAGAGAAGGAAGTGCTTGCAGTATAATAAAACCTGTATCAGCTATGTAACCATGCAAAATTGATTTTGATCTCAATATTTAATATATAATGGGAAAGAAGTCTGCCTCAGATAAACTCTGGTTCCCATGTGGGTAAACTGAAACGATGAAGACTAATCAGTTTTTTCCAGTAAGAGAATCAAGATACTCTGCAAAGCCAGATGGAACATGTTTCCTGACATAGTGAAAATTAATTAATATTTCACACTTCCCCCTTCACTTAAATTTATCCCTCCTATCTCCTGTCACTTTAATGCTCCTATCTCCTGTCACTTTAATGCATGGAACTATCTAAAATGTGTAACTCACCCAATGCATTTTGCAATGAGAAAGTTGAGAGTCTCAGGAATATTTGGTGACTTTCCAAAATCACAGTAATAACTCTGGTTTCACAAATAACAATACTGTTATTTTCCCAGTTTTCTTCTTTCTCAGCCTCCTTAAATCTGATCAGAAGTGCCATGAATAGCAAACAGATGTAAGTTGTGGTTACTCTTTCAACTCAGTGCTGAACCCATGAGTTTATTTTTTTTTTCAATTTTTTTGAAAATTTGCACTTCAGCCTACTTGTTAAAAGGCTTTTTATCGAAAGACTAAAATATCCTACATTCCACCACATCCATCTCTTCTGTTTTCATACCACTCTATAAATGTGTGCTGTTTTTTCTCTGTCAATAGCAGTATGTTTCATTCAGTTTATCTTTGCACTTCATCACAGAGCAGCTCAGAATGAAGCTAATACATAGTGTGGCAATAAAATAGCCATGATGCTCTGTAGTTTAAAATCTTTTGTTGGCAGTTAGCCTCTTAAAATGGAGGGAGGAACTTTCACCTTTCTGTTGTTGGTTGTTCCATTTTCCCACAAAATTTACCTGGTCTTGAAGTTTTTCCTCTGAAAAACTTCACTGAAGTCTGAGGCAAGTTCTGTTTAACTCTTGCTGGGGTGCCTTAGCCCCTTCAGGACATCTGTTGCCACATTGTTCACTTGTTCTGGCTTGTTCCCAGTCTCCTTCAGCACCCCTCCTTCTCCTGGGAGTGCTCAACCTGCACCTGGTAATCTGTCCCCTTCTAACTTCTGAAGTGGTAAAGCAAAATACAATTACCTTTAATTTTATTGATCTCTGTTTTTTGTCAGTATGTAGTCCTTATGGAGTTTTAAAGGCACTACAGTCTGAATTGTAAAATCTTGTTCTTGTCTTGAATTGTAAAATCTTGTTCTCCTAGGGAAGGGAATACTTGCTTTACAGGTCTTAATGCTAGGCTGTTAAATTCACCCTATTATGAAGTAATCATACCTCTGAGCAGGAATAATTTTTCCTCAATCTAGGAATTGTGCTGTCACTTTCAGCAGTTGTTTTTTATCACTATATCTGCCTGCATTTCTGTAAGCTACATAGGAGTCTGAGCTCATAACCAGCAAACAAAACTGGCAGTAATAACTTGATACTTTTTAGGACAGGCTTTTACTTCACGTCAGGCTTTCACCAAAAAAAGTAACCTTGAGATCAGTCTAGACAGACTAGCAGAGAGGTTTGTTGTGTTTGTTTTCATTACTATGTTGAACTCTTTGCCTAGTTGGTTTTGACCTTGTAACCATAACTTGGGGATTCATGTCAGTGCTTGAATTTCATCTGTGTTTTACTCATGTTTTTGTTGACTTCTCATCATTTGAAGGTTGTTCTTAACATGGTGATTAGTGCTTGCTGGTTGGAGCATTATGTCTTCTTTACACTGCCTGTTTGCAAAACTGAATGCTGACTTTGTTCTAGCATGGCTGCTTGTCAAATTAGCTTCTGGTGCTGTCTGTTCCTCTCCCTCTTCCTCTCCATGAATCTTGTATTGAAGACATTCTACAACAAAGACCTCCCATGACTGTGTAGGTGCCACGAACACTGGTAAGCCACTTGACAAATGCAATTTGCACCTGCATTATGAAGGCTCTGTGGTTCTGGTTGCACAGTATCAGAAGAAATAGCGGAAGAAGAATGGAAACGGCATAGAGGTGTTGTTATAAGTGGCAATGACAAACCCACTCTCAGTAAAATATTTATCAAAGCCGAATTTATTAAGCAAGCAACCAAGCAAGCAGAACAGCGCTGGGCGGCCAGGGAGTCTCTGCTTCACCAATGGCGCACACCTCACCCCTGCCAGAATCCTCTTCTTATAGCCTGGTTGTTCTGGGTATATGTACCACGTCCTGGTGTGCTCTGCAGTTGCGCAGACTGTTACAAGGGGGGTCGTCATGAGCCCTCTGGTGGTCGTGAAGATAAAGGCCGTAGTTTTCCTTTGCATTGTGGATCGTGGCCTCTAGCAAACATGTCCTTATTTAGCCATCTCAGTCGCTGCCTTTGTTAGCTTATCAGGAATTTGCTACAGATAGGATCTCAACAGGTTACACTCACAAGTTAACACGAGAAGCAGTGGCTTGGAAAGTTGCCCAACCGGCTTGCTTAACAGTTATCAAATTCCTTATACAATGTTTGTTACAAGATCGGTTTGATTAACAGATTTCACAGTATTTAATGCTCATTACAGTGTTGAGGATGATGAGATGTACAGAAAGAACTGTGTAGGGACAGTAATTAGACTAGAAGACTTCAGCCTGCAAAAGATACAGCTGAAAATAGGTATGATACAGGTATGTAAAATCAGAAAGTGGGTGGAAAAGGGGAATGGAGATCAGCACTCCTTTCAGTGTGGGAGCTAAGGGTTGTCTAGTGAAGTTTGAGTGCTGGAGGTTTAAAGCAAACAAAAGCAGGCAGTTCTTCAGAGTTTGCTGTTAAGCTGTGAAGTTCCTCATCACAGGATGCTGATGCTAAAAATGTGTGTTTTCAATGGAATACTGGAGAAGTTCATGGAAGCAGACATATCAAAGGCTGTAAAATACAAAAACATTTCCTTTTAGGTGAGGTAATCCCAGAGCTCCACATATTCAGGCCTGGAAGAATAGGCAGGGAAAGGATAGTTTCTTGCCTGCTGTGTTCTTAAACTGTCCTGCCAGCCTCTCTTATTGGCTCCTGCCAAAGCCAGGATACCGGGTGAGATTGCCCTTTGTTCTGACATAGCACTGTTTTTGTTTTTATGCATCACTGCAATGACCCTCAGGAATATAAAACACAGAAAGTTTAGCTTCTTTATACATAATCATGGCAAATACATAGTTAACTTAGCTACAGTTATACTACTACAAACAAAAGCTCCTTTTAGGATTTCAAGGAAAAATCTGCTGGGTTAAATGTCCTGTTACATAGAAGCTATGAAACTGAAATTCTTCAGACTGATAAGGTGCGAGGGGTGAGCTCAAGTCCTTCAACACTCTTCCATTTCTGTACTTTGTGAAAAGTAGGCAGTACCATCCCATTTTTCTCTCTTTTTTTTTTTTTTTTTTTTTTTTTTAAAGTAGATTAATATTACTGTATTTGAGTAGCTTGTTTGGTAAGGACCTACAAGATTGGAGATTTGAAATGTTGGGTTAGTAAGAGCAGAAAAAATCTCCAGAGTGACTGGGCATGCAGATCTAGCACACTAAAAAGCTAAGTTTAAAAACAAATCCCAGGGCTTATGATTCAAGTGTCAACTGAATCTACACACGCATGTTTTTTTTCCTTGTATCTTTCTACTTAGCTATTTGGTCTCTGTCCATCCTTAGCTTTCAAGGTTAAGTTTTATCTAGCTGTTAACTTTTCCTAACCCCATTTTACTTGTACACTCATGTATACATTGTATAATAGTTCTAGTATAGCAGCAGTTTTGCAATGTTTGTGAGACTACCTGGCAAGAAAATATTTCCCTGTAAGACAAATCTGAACCACTGACTATTAAAAATACATTGATGTAGAGGGTATCCACTAAAAATCAATTTCTGGTGATGGAATTAATGTTAGCATACTGCTATTTTACATTGTTCCTTATGACAAGTTAGAGAAACCATTAGAGTTGCCTCAAATTATTTTATTGGTAGCTTTTCTACTATTCATTAATAATCTGGAACCTTTCTGCCATGAAGAAATACTTCAATTTTAGAAAATGTCAAAGGAGTGAAATTTGAAGCAATTCTTTTACAAGAGTTGGTTTTCTACATGGCAGTTGACAAATGGGATAATTCTTTTTATACATAGAAGTTAAAACCATTCATGAATATCTCAGGAGATTATTCTCATTTAGGACATTTAATTTCTCTAGTCAAATTCAGAGCACTCCTTTAAAAATCATAATTTGTTCCATAATCTAGCTGAGGTTTTAAATAGCATATGCATTTATGCATTTCATATGCATATGCTCTTCTGTGCTTTAGCATTTAAAAACTGCAGGCACAGAATAGGATTGCAAAGGTCATTTATATGTAATCTTGTCATAATATACCTTGCAACGTGGTGTCAATCTGGAATCCTTCCTCCACAGTTTGAACTGGCACAATTATGAGGAGTCATTTGTCTGCCACTGTCAGAGGTGCTAAATTGAATCGCAGCATGATCGTGTTTGCTTCCAGTTAGGTCTAGTAAATAAGAAATGAACTTTGCATCAAAAAAAAAAAAATATCAAATGACAGAAGTTATTTGTGGTTATACTAGAATTAAAACCAAGACTTCTTGAATCTTTTATCTTTTTTTCCCTTCTTTCCTGTCTGAGTCTGTAGAACTACTCATGTCTAAAGCTAAAGCTACCTGGTTTTGCAGAATCTTTGTAGCTATTGCTGATGCTGCCCTGTCTCCTAAAGGGGACTGCAGACTAGTCTGCAGTTTCTGGAGTTAACTACACGCAATCAATGTGTTTATAAACAGATGATGACTACATTTTATTAAGAGGTAAAATTCTTAGACTTACATAATCTTTATCAATTGAAAGGGTTAAAATTGCTTCTTTTGATGTGAATGACAAAGCTAATACCTATTTTTAATAGGTATCCTCTGCAGCTGGCAGAGGATGGAGCTGGTCAGAGGATGGCAGTTACAGTGTCTACTGTAAGACTGAAGAGTTGGATTGTATTTTTTTTTCTGCAGTGAGAAATCCATTTAAAGCATTTATTGACTGGACTGAAAATGTTAGTCGCTTTCCCTTCTTCCAGGAAAAGCTAGATGGAGAGGTGTCCAGGTTTAATGTTGCTGTATCTTCACTATGTGGTTTAATGGCAGAATCGTTTTACCTACAGTTTCTGATGGTCTCTAGTATGTAATTCTAAAATAGCTGCATATGAAGAAAAGGAAATAATTATTACATGTCAAAAGCAATGGAAAGAGCAGCAATTTTGCTACGCGATCTTACCATGACATAAAGGTGGACAGTTTTTTCTTTTACTGTGTATTTCAGAAAACAACTCATTGACTTCAATCACTGTAATCCACAGTGCTCATGGCCTGAATACAATTTTTTCTTTGTTTCCTTTAAGCATTCTTAACATGAGTGCATAATTACTCAGGAAAGTGAAGCCATTCAGCTATAGAACAGATAGAGCTACAGAGCTGTAGTTCTGTGCTAAGATCCTGTGGATCTGTAACAGCACTAAAATGAGAAATACATCAGACTCTATTGCAGTGAATTCTAGTCATTTGGAAGATTTCTTAAGAATGCTGTCAATAAGCCTGAATAGTCTTACTAAAGCTGGGAGAGCAAATGTTTGTCATGCAAACAGTGTTTTTGTTCTTCTTACTTGATGGACGTGTGTGAAATTGAACTCTCACAGTGAATCTTGAATCTCATTATTTCTACAGTACTATCCAAAATAGACATGTCTCTTATCACTGGAATCTAGCCTGAGAGTGAGAAAGTGGTGCTATAAATTGCAGTTTAAGTATTTTGAAACAGTTACTGGTATCATTCTAAGAATAATTGACCTCTCTCTTCTGCCCTTTTATGCCAAAGTTTACTGATATTTTCTGCCTTTTATTATTAAATTCAAATATAGCAGAGCAAAAGATTAAAAAAAAAAAAAGTATTCGCTTTGCTGAGCAAAAGAATGTGTCCAAAGCTAAATAATTTTAGTTTGAAAATATGGCAATCCATGCTTTGTCTCCTTATAGTTGATCTAATTCCAAATGGCACGCTTGCAAAATGCCTGTAACTTATTTTCTGAGTTCATGTTCAAAATCAAACTAAGATGTAGCAGATGAAATCAAGTAACGTGTTGATAAGAATAGCAAATGTACACAATATCTACTCAACTAGCCAGTGCTTGTTCATTCTGTTGGAAATCAGAAGAGTATCAGTATAGATGTAACAACAACAGGAATATGTTATTTGGGACACTTACCGTCAAAATTTCGTATTTATTCTATACCTCTATCCCATATTGATGATAAAACCAAGATCATAAAAAGTCTAGATTTCACTGAAGGAAACTTCTACCCACTCATATAGTAGAAGAGAGCTAACACATCATCTTTGCAGATACTAAAAAGTGTGATGAAGACAATAATTGAACCAATTTAGTGCATAATACATAAAAATTAAAAGGATCGGGCAAGGTGTTACATATGTTGCGTGAAACTGTTTTTAGAGTTCGATTATGACATGGAAAGGTGCTTATTCTGCATAGAGCTGAAAACTAATGGGGTCTCAGCTAAATAGTGGAGAAAATGTCTACTCCCATGAACATCCTGAAAGGCTAATGGTTGTTTAACATCACTGAAGACAGCTCTGTCTGAAACAGTACTGAGTGTAAATATAAATAACTACAGTATTTTCTGATTTTCAAACCAGGGCCGATGTCTATTACTTGCCACAAGCATAAGCAAGTGTCATGCTCAATAGGTAACTCAAACCAAGAGCAAACAATAAGCTGGGTTACAAGTTTTTAAATAATAATAATTTAAAAATATATCCACTTAGTTCCTTTGTTTCTTGTGTGTCACTGTAAAAATATCGTAGCTATGATGACATCATTTTGAGATGTGAACTAGGAAGACAGGTGGATTTTTGATACTGAAAAGAAAAATACTTCCTTTGCTTTTTTATTTTTATTTTTATTTTTTAAATAATGGCATTTGAAAATAGTTCTGTTGTATTTTTAAAGGTGCTTTTTCTTTTTAAATCCATGCCAGTCTTGAAGTATGATCATCTCAAACAGAACAGTGCTGCTGTTCGTCTGGTTCAAAGTACTAGAGCATATTCTGTCCATTCTTTATATATTCTTAAGGAACTTTCTGCACCCACACCATTTTTGTATGCTTCTCATGGGGAAACTTGCTGGAAGATTCAAAGGGATCTCAAAGGGATTGTTCCTGTCCTGGCAGGTAACTGTCAGAGCAGGTATTCACAGCTTCTTGCTTGATAAAAGGAGGAAAATCCTTGATGCATGTCTGGGATACAAATTGATCAAAGTACCTAGAATTTATTGCAGTTGCAGCAATAAAAGTGCCCTGTATCTCTTCCTATTGTTCGTTCATGCCTATTTGTGAAATATAAAATACGAAGTATCAGGAATACATCGTAAAATGTGAATTACAAAGTAACTCAGGAAGACCAAAGCATCTATATACCTTAGAAACAGCCCCTAGCATGAAATCTGTCTTTATTAATAAATCAATGGTTTTCCTGAACATAAATTGTAAAGAACAGAAAGGGAGGAATCCTAGCCAAAATTTTTTAATACAAGTTGCCTGAAGTTAAGTATTTAAGAGCCAGTTCAAAGAAACAGCAGAATGTAGCCTGCAGATGCTACTTAACCTAATAGGAAACGTAATTTAAGAGTCTGCTGGGCAATGTTTGAAATGACTAGAGGAGTTTCTCGTGTCAGTTTTAATTGTTCTGAGGGGACCTCCAGAAACAATGAATGTACGTATGTTTCACCTGAAACGTAAGAATATTTAAATGCCTTTACAAATAGAATCACAGAATCAGCTGGGTTGGAAGAGACCTCCAAGATCACCTAGTCCAATCTCTGACCTAACACTAACAAGTCCTCCACTAAACCCTATCACTAAGCTCTACATTTAAACGTCTTTCAAAGACCTCCATGGGTAGTAACTCGACCACTTCCCTGGGCAGCCCATTCCAATGCCTAACAACCCTCTCAGCAAAGAAGTTTTTCCTAATATCCAACCTAAACCACCCCTGGTGCAAATTTATAATAGACTCAAATAGACTCATGATTAAACAATGAGATGGCAAATAAAGCAAATAGAACTTATCTAGTCTCTTCCATATATTCTACTTACAAAGGTACCCAATTTCTTCATTTCTTTTCATTCTCCTGTACAGCTTTATGGAGAATTTCCTGTTCTAATCAAAGCTTGGTAAAATAAAATGCTTCAAGAGAGATGGTTCAGTTCTTTAGTAAATTATGTTGTTTTCACTTGAACAATTTTAACCTCAGTTAAGGCTGAGAGATGCAAGGTATCTGAGAATAATTTAATATTTGAGCAGTAAGGCCTATGTTTAATTATTTCTGACTAATGCTGTGCTCAGTAACTGTTCCTGTCAACTTTCAGTACCTCAAGCAGAGGTCCAACACCAAGTCTGAAGTACAGTGCAAAGCCCAAAAGGGTTGCATCAATTGGTAATGTTGTCTCCTGAAGTGAATACAGAGGCAAAGCCTAAAGCTGAAAGGAATTCAGATTCTGCACTTGTCTGCATAATTATATTATTTTACATTTGTATTTGCTAAATCTCATGAGCATGATGTGTGGTCTAGGTTCTGCCTACTGTATTGCTTGCATGTCTCCTGTCAATGTCCATGTGGTCAAGGCTGGTATATTGGATTTGTTTGTATGGTTCTTGTAGAATCTTGCTCAGAAGATTAGAGAATAGGCTTCTGCTTTCTTTCAAAATATGTAATATATACTCATTTTCAATGATTTGTTTACAGTTGTATTGCTGACCTGTATGGTCTCAAACAAGGGCCCACATATGTTTGCTACTGTGTAGGTGCAGAAAAACTGCATGGGTGTAGTTGTCTTCTGCAAAAATTCTGTTTCCATTTAGAAACCCTTCTGGAGAGTTTAGCTTCAGGTTGTTCGTTGCCACTTGAGCTGAACAGGTGCATGGTACTGCAGAACTGCAAGAAGGTGCTCACACAGAGGAGATGCAGTAATTCAACAAACTTTTTTTTTTCATATGTTAATCAAAATTTTGTTGAGAATTTGGTCTCCCATTTAAAAACAAAAAGTAAAATAAACACATGCACACCCCAAAAAAATGTTGTGGAAAATACTACTTTGACATTCTAAATCCTTTTGGGATTTTGACATTTAGGGCAGCAGCAGCAGCACTGAATGCTACCTTAGGGAGAGGGGATAAATTAATCTGGAATATATCCAAATGTAAAGTGAAACATTTGTTTTATGTTGTTGCATTTGAAAAATGATCTTCCTTATCTCCTTATTCTTCTGTTAGTAGGAAATGTTTTCTTCTGCTACCATTATGGCATAAGCAAGTTGAAGTTAATTTCAGGTGTCTCTGGCATTTATTGCCTTCATTACAGAAATGAGAACTTTTCCTGAAATCAGTTTTTCTGGTGAGATGCATTTGAACACTCAGACTCTGAAAAGCCGTTATGATTTAAACTACCCTTGAAGCATTTAGTCTTGATTTCTCTTCTTATTTCTTTAGTAATTCTTCACATTTAAAACATAGTTACTATTGGAGATGCTTAAGAAAGAGGCCAACCTCATCCAGTATCCTGTCTGAGAATGGCTGTATCACATGCTTTTTGAAGCTTATCCTTCCCTGCAGACCCACAGAGCAGGAGAATTGCTACCTAACAAATGCTGTGCTTTGTATGGTGGCAGGGTATGCTGTGCATCCTGTGCTAACACAACATGTGTGCATAAAGCATATAATCCCTTCCTAGGCTTGAATAGAATGCCCATGCTAAGGGTTATCCAGGCTCTTTTTCTACCATCCCCACCCCTCAAGATGTCAGCTGCAGTTGCTGAAAGCTTAGTTGCAAGTTTTACTTGTGCATGTTTTACCAGGGCCATGTCTATTCAATGTACCTCAAAACATGCGGGTTCCCGGATGATGGACAAAACTCCCTTGGTCAGGAGAAATTCCGAAAGTGTTTATTTTGAGGAACATCTTTTAAGCAAATAGCTAAATCATGGCCTGTAGAGGGATAAGTCTCTTAAGAGGGATACACATATATCTGTTCTCTGGAACTCTTCTTTTTACTAAGAAGAAATTTTATCTATTTTTCAGACTGAAGGGAGTATCATAATGTTACTTGAAGCATTGATCTCAGTGTGACATTTAGTAAGGGACTGTCTCTAACTCAGTGCAGTAAATGTTCATTGCATTTGATTAATGTTAAATTTCCTGCATTATTGCAAATGTACAACCCTTGGATGCCAGTGTTATTTTCTTCATGTTTCATATTTTAGGTTTTAGGTCATGTTCACTGACTTTCCCCTATATAAATTACTAGTTAGTCATCTATATTAAAGAATGTCCCAAGTCCCAATGTGAGGCTGCTCTGCTGGATTAATTAGTCTTTTATTGAGTCTCAACATAAAATAATCTTACAAAATTCCTATTTACAAGGATGTGAAAATTGTTTTTTAGTTTCTGCACAGGCTTTTAAAGTATTTACTCATTTACAGTTTTGCTTGGTAAATTAGGAATTCCTTCCCATGTAGCAGCAAGAAATGAATGTTGTTGATTCTTACCTGTATGTTATAAAGAGGTTACTACCTATATGTTATGAAGAAGAAGCATTTATAATAGTTGGATGTAAAATAATTTCAGCATCAGATACACCAAAGCAGGTGTTTTCTTACCCTATGTAAAACAAGTAAAAGGCTGAATTCCATCTCTTTCTGCTTTTAGGGAAAGCTGTAGTACATTAGCAGAGCTGTAAATAACTATGCAACAAAGCAGTACAAATGCTTGAATAGGTAAGATGTAGTGTATACCTGTGAAGACAAGCTTTCTATGCAGCCTTGTCAGCTTACCTATTCTTACCTGATTACGGGTTGTCCTTGAAAGTATGGGGAGAAGCTGAGTGATAGTTTACCTTTTAAAGATTTGGGGGGCGTAGGTGGGGTTGTGTATGTTCTTGGAAAAAGTGTTGAAGGGTGGGTCGTGCTTTTTCTTCATAATGTTTAGTGTTGCTGTACATTTTTTAGTAATAATAAAAATAAAAATAAACAATGCTCATGGCGCAAACCTCTATTCTTTATGTCATACTTAACCTTTCTGTCAGTCTGTAAGCACTAGCATGCTTATAGGTAGACTTTTAGACCTTGGGCTTTTTCATGTGGGAATGCTGATCCAGCATTGAGGCCAGAGTCTTTTGTGCTAGCTCCTGTGCTCTGGAGGGGAACATACAAGCCAGGTGTTAGGTCTTGAGTGTAATGTCATTCCTTGTGCATGTGAAATCAAATCTGGAAAGTAAGTGATGTAAAAAAACACTATTCCACCAGCTATTCCCCCTTCCTTCTCTTTTTCTTAAATAACCCAACCAGTGCTTCTGTTTCTTAATAGTTGCTAGCACTGCACTTGTTGACAGCTATTTCATCCTAATCTGGATGCTCAAAACAGAGCCCACACATGCAAAGGCTATTGACTTTCAAATCCTTCTTCCCATCAGGGGACCAGCACGGTCTCACGTGAGCAGATTACTGTTCTTTCTCAGTACTCTGTCGTATAAATTTGCACTGTACAGTAAATGAAAATGGGATCTTCCCCTCCACTCATAGCATATGAAGAGGCATAGCATGCTGACTAGTATCTTTCAACCTCAATAAAATAGGAATGTAATAGCTGTTACAAGGAACAGAAGGTAAGGATGTTTTATGTCTTTTTAGTTGAATGAAAAACAAACAAAAAGTATAACATTAGAATCATAGAATCATAAAGGTTGGAAAAGACTTCAAAGATCATCTGGTCCATCCATCCCCCTACCACCAATATCACCCACTAAGCCATGTCCCTACGCACCATGTTCAACCTTTCCTTGAACACCCCCAGGGACAGTGATGTCACCACCTCCCTGGGCGACCTGTTCTAATGCTGGACTACTCTTTCTGTGAAGAAATGTCTCCTAATTTCCAACCTGAACCTCTCCTGGTGCAACTTGAAGCCATTCCCTCTTGTCCTATCACTAGTTATGTGCGTGAAGAGGCCAACACCCAGCTCCCCACAGCTTCCTTTCAGGTAGCTGCAGAGAGCAAAAGGTCTCCCCTGAGCCTCTTCTTCTCTAGACTAAATTAGAAATTGCTTGAAGACTGGGGAAATCTGACAGGGCATAGTAACTGGAAAGATGAAATATTCCCACTTTAATGCAGGAACAAGATTATATAGGCCTAGTGTAGCACTGACCATGCAAACTGGATGCATAGATTTTTGTGGGGATGGGACAAAAAACACCTAAAAGTTTTCTAAGCAGGAGTGGTAACTGTGCTGTCTTGTTTCAGTAGTTCTGCAGAAACTCATCCTCAATGGTTTTAAAAAGAAAAAAGAGGAAAACTTATCAGGCAATCCAGAAGAAAACATCATGACATCATGGCTTAAGTTTAATAAGTTACTGAGAAACTCCTGTGGTAGTTATCACATCTTAAAAATTACTGAAATACAAATCCTATTATTATTTCAGTAACTCTTGCAGGAAGCAGGTCTTAATTTTTCAATGGTGCACGAGTGAAATAGCAAAACCTATTAAACCCTCACTTCCTTTAAATCCTGCCAAAGAAACCTCAAATGCTTTGCAGAAACTGGCCTTTTAAAACTTACAGCAAAAAACAGTCACTGGAAATTGGCCTCTAGGTCCAAACACATTACATTTTTATGAATCAGTCCCTCGTAATTTCATTTTTAAGATGGTAAAATGCTGCTATAATGTGATGCTTTAAAAGAAAATTAAAAAAAAAAAAAAAAAAAAAAAAAGGTAAAGAATCCTGTTATGTGGAAATGGTGTACTTAGCCAGACTTTTTTCATGACTTCGCACCGGTGCAGTAACATGTTGGAATGAAGTGCTAAAGAATCCAGCAAGTTCCTCATAAAAAGCAATCACTCTTTAAATTATCAGCTGAACACAGAGTAACGTCCCTTTGCTGTAGTCTATGCACCTGCATAATATAAAAGAAAAAGTTTATTTTCTTTCTCCCCAAAAGCATACATTCATGTAGTCCTTCCCATTCTTGAGATATGGCCACTGTTTTTTTCTTTTGCGGTGTTTTTCTGATTGCAGGTATGCAGATGGAGAAAACAGGGTTTTGGCAACAGGGCAGAGATCAGATAGGTGTGAGAGCTTTCTCATTTCTGCTTCTGTTGTGAATAAGAATAGCATATTTCTGTGACAGCCCATCAGCAGTCAGGATACTTGGTTGTCTTTCTACTGTGGGTAGTAAGCAAAGGAAATTAATAGGAGATAGTTTTCCCCACTCTGAAAACACCTCTCTGTTACTCAGTGACACAAAGCCCGCGTGTCTTAAAACAAACAAACAAAAAAACACGCAACCTTTCCTTTTTAGTAGAGAATCTTTTTCTCTGTGTTGCTGTATCCCTGCATAACATCTTCCAAACCCAAAAGTCCACAAGTTAACTAGTTTACCATCTCAGTGATGACCCCTGAGGGGCCTTCTGCCTGCTGGGAGGCAGCAGGCTGGCTCTGCCTGTCAGGCTACTGCCTGCTGTGGGTTGAGGGCCTGTGCGACAGTGGCTGAAATGCCCCAGATTTATGGGAACTAACTATAAGGCCCAACCCTCACACATCCCAAAGTACATGAGAAAATCTAGGAAGGATTTCTCACTGCTGAGAGAAACTTGAAAAGGTGCCTCTTCCCCACAAACTAACAGCCAGCAGCATGAATTCCAAATTAGATTGTTTTAGCATAAATTTTTTCATTGAAGTCCTGAACCCCTTTTTTCCCCCCTCTCCTCTCCTTAACATATTATGTTATAACCCTAGGAGTTTCTCATGTTTCTGTAGCAAGGGATAGAATGACATCCCCAGAATCAAATATCTCCTCTAAATAACCTAGCAGAGATGCAGAGATATTGCTTTGGTTGGGATTTGCATTCATTTTGCAGTGGCTCCTGGGATAATGCGGAAGGCCCAGTAGAACTCTAGATATGTGAGGAAAAGGACAGTTTGGACAGGATTCATGTCTCCTAACAAGGGGTATGTTCAAGGGAGGTATCTAAATCTGAGCTAATTCTCTTAGGCCTCATTTACAAACAAAAGAATTTAAGAGGCATTTTAAAGCTTGAAAGGAGCAATTCATTTTCCGTATTGTGATGGTTACTGTAGGGGGAGATCGGCTGCTGTCCTCTTTTTCTCCATTGACTTTAAAGGGAACTTGCAATGACTACCTCAAATGGAAATGTCTGTGCTACGTTGTGTGTTCATGTGGTGAAATGAATACATGCAAAAAAAGTATTTCTATCTTTGTAACTCTACTTTACAACTGTTACTGAATTGTTTGGGATTTGTCTTATTGTGAGGGAAAGTGTAATGTGGTCTTCTGGCTGAAATTTAGTTTAAGAATGCTCTACTCCTGCTGCACATACAAAACAGCGTCCTAACCTGTGACCTGAGTTATCTATTCATCTTGTGGCCTAACAGTAGTAACTAACCTTCTAAAAATCAGACTGTGGCAAACACGCTGAACTAATTATCTTCAATGTCTTTCTTTTTTTGAAGCAAACAAAACTACAAAGTATATTTTATATAACACTTAGAATAAAAGACTGCAGGATTAGATGGCTTTCTCTTTTTTCAGTTAAAATTAACTACTTACAAGGAAATCTCTCTTAGCGGTTAGGATTAGGATTTTTCTTAGCTGTTTGCTCTGAATCAAACTGTTACCTTGTAAATAAAATGCAATAGAACAAGAAGATGTAAGTGTGGTGGTCATGCAGAGCTTGATCAAAGTTAGTCTGATGCCCACACAGCTGTATATGTCCCTGTGATGAAAAGAGACTGCCTGCACTCAGCTGGATTGCATAGGGTCCTTTTCCACTCCAGACCTTCAAAATCTGAAGACTGAGAACAAATAGAAAGCTTTTCTGGTGGCTTTGTCTTTCTCCTGTACTTCAGAACGGTTCTTCAGTGAGAGGAAGGACGAAAGGAGTTGCTATACACAGTTTTTCTTCTGTTCTGCAGTGGACACTGTCCATGTCGCAGGCTTTATTTGACTGAAAAGTGTGCATTTTTGTTTGACATGATATTCTAAAACAATTGGCTGTTTCAAGGTGGGAAATAATACTATTTCATTGTGTTCCTCAAAATGTGTTTCCAGAACAAAGCTTTCTCTTGCTTTGACAATTCACTAAGACCCACACTTCCAATTGTCTAGTATGTGAAACTGTGAAAGAGCATTGCAATTCTTCCAAGTTAAAGCTTTCCTGAGTTAAAATGTAAACAGTTTTAGAATCTCTAATAGATGCTGCTGCAGGGATGGAAGAAGCTCCAAGTTCTGATTGGCTAAGCCCATTAAGTGGCAGGGTGTTTTCTTCCAACAGTTGAAGACTGGTGTAGTTCACAACCTGGAGCAACAAGAAGATAAAAGTCATTTTTTAGTGATGCTGAAACCGAAAGGCATTCCTCTTCTTTCTTTGAGTACTTCACTAAAATTTGAGTAAATACGCAGAGGCAGCAGATGCTAAAACAAAGACCTGTAGCTATTGTATATCTACGAATATATGATTCTGTGGGTGTAAACAGCGTGAGAAATAAATGCATGCCCAACTGTGTGTTAGAGACAAAGATACATGTCATAGATCAGCTTCATTAATTAAAAATTGGCATAACGGTTGTTTCTGATTGAAGTTGATTTCACCCACTTGTAGATTGTACTGGGTAAGGATTTGTTTTAGGGTGTTACATACACATGTTGAGCTTAGTGTCTTCTTAGTAAAGCGAGCAGATGACGATACTTGTAAGTAGATGAACATTGTTCCAATATATGATCATCTTTAAGCTACCTGGGTTGGCATAGTGGTGCTGCAGTCATCTGGTAGTCAGCGGATTCAATTACGCATAGGTAGGTCCTTACAGCTGTGTGCGTGCTGTGTATGTCTGCAATGGTTTCAGGAGAGCCTCTTCAGTGTAGCTATCTTGGTATGTCACCTGTGGATTTATTCACGTTGCTATAGTGTGGCACTAAAATCAGACACTGTAAATGATAATTATGCATCCCATACACCTCATCTTCATGCTCTATTTCCCACTTCATCAATACGCTCCAGTAATGATATCAAGTAATCATTTCTTCAGCGTCTCTTCCTGTTCAGCATATCTAGGTTCAATATCCTGCATACAAAAATCTGGTGAGAGAACATACTGTTTTCATCTAAAGGAAGTGTTTCATCTGCATTATTACATGACGGGGTACCTGCAAAACTATTCCTTCTCTATATAATGAAACTTTAATTAAGGATTGTTGTTTAAGTGAAGTATTGTCTCAGAGGACAATTCTAAACTACCTCTGTTTATTCCAGCAAAAGTCTTTTCGACCTTTACTTAGAGATGTCTCAGCATGTGACCTGGTGTGGTGAGGGGAGCCCTTTGAGAAGTCACACTCCCCAGTGTGTCATGATCAAATAAAGTTGAATGTGCCAGACCTATCCAGATATTTGGGGTGAATTCCTAATCATGTTGAAATCAAGGGCTAAACAAATTCTAACTTCTGTATGATTACATTATCCTTGGATGTTCTTGACAGAACATTCTATTAGGTATGTGACAAGTGATATTTAAACACCCGATCTTAAGATTTCCTTGTGGTTCTCTGGCCCAAGCAACTCCTTTCCCTCAGCCAAAAAAAAAAAAAAAAAGCCTCTAACAGAAGTTAATGGAATATTTAAAGAAAAAATAACTAGAGCAACTTAATCTGACTGGAGCAACAAGTTTTTTTTTTTTTTTTCTTTTTTTTTCTTTTTCTTTTTTTTCCCGAAATAAGTTTGAGAGATTAGGACTCTCAGTTCATTTTCTGGATGCTAATCTTATCTTTAATTTTAAATGGTAGATGATTAGCTTGTGTGGTTCTTGACAACACTGAGAAAACCTGGTGTCTGAATGAATGATAAAGAATAAGTTCAATCATACAGTGTACTCATTATTCAGCTGTAACTCAAGTACAAGTAACTAGATTTGTTTTCCTACCTTGCTCAGGTAGGGAAGAATGTGAAACTCTTGCTTATACCTTGGAAGCCACTGGTGAGTTGGTGATCTTGTCACAAGACGGTACAGAGTTTTCTGAGGTTCATCTGTGTCACTTACAGCAGGCAAAATTTCAGACTTCTCCTAAAATGTTGGATAGAGAAGAAATAGGAAGTTCTACTTGGGGGAGGGTGTGTGCTGATGGCCAGTCGTATGATATATTGCAACTTTTAATGCATCGTGACAAATGCATTTTTTGCCCTGACAGTAAAAAGGCTTTTCTTTTTCATTGTGATAACAGTTCTTAATTGACAATAATTAATCAGTGATGTCAACATATTCCACTTTATTTTCAAAAGTTCACGTGAAAGAATATGCCATCAACTAAAAGGCCTACTAAGATGCAATTTTAAAGCAGTATTAAAATTATCACTAGTCTTTGTGTACTTGAGTTGATATCAAGCACAGAATAAAGGGAAGGGTCAATCAAAAATTTACCAATTAAGAAATAACCTTTGATCTTCTCAGCAAGAAATCTTACACCAGCTTAAAGCAAATTCCTTCAGCAGAATTGGTTATTTTATAGGATTTTCTCTGAATTAAGTTCATCTGTACTAGTTAGGGAAGGTAATTTGGGATTTTTCATGACATTGCTATTTAAACATACATCTGATAATTTCTGTCAGGTAACAAGAGTGCTGTTGCTGTCTAATGAGAATTTGGTTGCATTGTGATCTGCTGAAGATAAAAGGTCACATGCATCACTTGATCAGCACAGCTGTGTTTGGATCAGTCTGCAAAAGCCAGAGGTCTAACTGAAGCATTTATCTGCCAAGTGATGCTTCTTTCTCCAAAACACCTAGAGATAAATTTGCTTTAAACATTTTTCAGCTGCAAATAAACATGGCATGTTCTTCCATATTCTATTTAAACTGAAAATAAAAGTGAGTGACTAGAATGGCCCTGAACTATAAATACAAATAATAATGACCAAAGTGAAGACATGAATAGGCATTACTCACTAGCTGATCATCTCTGAAGAGTTGTAGAGATGCCTTGGCATAGAATCTTCCTGATGCCAGGGATAAAAGGCTTATTCTGTAGGAACTTTTGTGACAATAGTAAGCACAGCTTATGCCAGACTGACAGCTTTATATATAAAATTAAATGTACATTTACTGATTTACTATAAGCTTATTTCTTTTCCCCTTGCCCTAGCATCCTCCTTCCACAGGCTTTGTATACTGTATCAGAAATCATTACTTCTCAGCACAGTGGAGAGTCATCAGGGACAGATATAAAATCAGGAAACTTGTATCATGCTAGTTTAGGATTTTTGACGTTCTTATGATGACATTACAACAGGAAGTCTGGAAAAGGAGATGCTGAAGATCTGTTTATTGTCACTAGTGGTGCTTACTATTGAATTGTTGAGAGGTAGGTTTTTCATCTAATTTTTTACTATTACAAGAGACAGTTAATTTCTGTGGTTTATCTCAAATAGACTTGCTCAGGGCATCATCATATTGACCGGATTTTGAAAGGCTGACTGGCACCCTTCTGAGAATAAGAGCCAACATAAATGACAGGAGTTTGCAATGTAGCCAGGTGAAATAAACTTTCAGAGCCCAATCCATAAACAATCCTTTTGTTGCTCAAGCAAAGTCACCAAAGGAAATAAAGGTACAAACATGCATCTGTGGAGGAGCCCTAAAGGAAAGTGTGGGATGGAGTCCCAGCAGTAGAAAGGACTTCCATTTTGCATAGAATGTGTACATCCTCTTATAGACTATGCCTTATCAGGGTGTTGAGAAGCTCTGTTAAAAATGAAGTACCTACAGGCCAGCTCTGCTACTAGTGATAGAAAGTGCTGGGTATTTGGTTGTTGGAAGGAAAGGAGAATAGTAGTTCGAGGAAATGAGCTCTGTCCCAGTGCAAGTTGGTGTGGTGGCACTGAAGCAGGCTGGGCTGTACTGATATCCTGTCCATATATGAGGGCAAGTGCACCAAAAAACATTAGGCACTTTTCACTGCGGCTTTCTACAAAATGCATTTCCTGGCCTGTTTCAAACACAGGCATATTTCCATGATAACACATCAGAGTCTCATTCCAGGTTAAGACTTCTGTGGGGCAGTTGAGGAAAAAAGATAATATGTTTGGAGATCTTTTGACTTCTGAGCTGCTTTTGACCAAATTTTCTCTTTTTTCACTTGGATCTCCAAAACACAGAAAAAAGCACCCATTCAGCTCCGTTTTAATGTTCTGTCTAAATACTTTGTCACTTGGTGTTAGAGAAAATAGCTCATTGTGTTTACATGTCCCTTTCTCCTTTCCACACAATGTTACTTAACACCTGGCTAACACCATGTTGAACCTTCTTTCTCATGTCTCTCTGACTGGAAAAAAATCCCACAATGGAAGAGTGACTTTTTTTTTCCTTTTTTTTTTTTTTTTTTTTTTTCTTCTTGAGTTAGAAAGCTTTGTGACTGTTTATGCTTGCTCAGCTGTGCTCTGACTTTGTGCAAATGTTGCTGCCTGAAAGTGCATAGGTTGCTGCCTTCTTCTTCGCGCCTAGTGGATAGAACAGGTTCTGCACACAGTCTAAAACATTTTTTTTCATGCTGGAGGAGCTGTGTGCACATAGAAGGCTAGTTTGAAAAATTGGATTTAACAGCATGCATGGGAAAAGGTGATACCCTTGCCTATGTTTTTGTGATCATGTGCATTTGCTGTTCCAAATAATGGTAATGGGAGCAGCAGAATAATGATAATGACTGAAAGTACAAGGCCAGACCCTTGTGTGCTCCCCAGAGAAATACTCTTTACAAATGCTCTTTTAGTGTCATTCTCGCTTTTATACTCTCCTCTGAGAGAGACACCTATACACCTTTGTCACAAGAAAGCAAAAGTGGTTTGTCATTGGCTGTGTATCTAGCGAGCGTGCCAACATCTTTTCTTCAACAGATGTTGTTCTCTGGGGGGGATTTGTTGCTCTCTACTGTAGGGACTTTGGTAGCTATTAGGTGGGTCACAGTCTTAAGTGGGATTTAGGTTCTCAGATCTTACTGAAGAACACAGGAAGCTGAGCACCCAGCTGCCTCTTTTGTCCTTGTAAATATTTCCTCCTGCTAAATGACCTCCTCATACTTTTCAGAAGGCTGTCATTTTTGCTGGATTTTGCTGCTTGTGTAGCAGTTGAGGAGGGGATGGGGCCAGAATGGATCCAAAGAGAAGCACTGAATGTGGTCTCACAGCAGAAAAAAAAGAGTGAAGCCAGATTTTTTACAGACTTGCTGTCTGTCTTTTGCTGTCGATGCAGGGCACAAAGTGAAGTGGAAACTCCCTGCAGCTCTCCTTCTCTTCATGCTCTCTCTGGCTGTATCTAACACCAGTAAGTTAACATGCACCAGGATGTGTTTCTGAGCAATTTGTCACTTAAGTCCATGGTGGGATTGTTTTGCACATTTTTGACCTCAGCCAATGAGAGCTATCTCAGACAACCTTTGGACCTGGCTCAGGAGTCAGTGCATGACAGTGATTATTCCTACTAGGCAGTTTGCTAGTGGGCACCTCTGTATAAGGATAAGGGAGCTGAACAGTGCAGATGGAGGCTGTCCCATGCCAGCTGGCCTCATGTTGTAGGATAGACCCAGGTATGTCTTGTTGGTGTTGCCTCTTAACGTTAGGCTGCTACCTTGCCCTTTCAGTGGGTCACTCTGACCATTCAGTGTCTCTGTACCAGAGCCAAAGGCTTGCTAGCAACACCAACCTTGCAGGAAAAGGTCTGGCTGGGTTAGATGAGTCTCGTCCGCTTGGGTTGACATTGTCCAGTAGCACAAGCATGACAGCTTCTCATGGTGATGCCCCAAGGGCTGTCAAAAGCCAAGGCCAACAAATCGTCCAAGTTTTTTCCCTCCCCTGTAGGAATTACTAATGCTACTTAGATTGCTACCTGGCAGCACAGCTTTGGCCACCAGATCTTGAAGTTATTGGGAAGGACAGAGAGAAGGAAACACATACAGAGAGTGTCAAGTAAACTCAGTTTGTTCAGGCCACTGATAAAATAAGCAAAGTTCATACTGCTGATTTATCTTTTGCAAATTCCAATAAGAGTTGCTGGAGAAAATGTGCTGGCGAGTAATTTTTTTCCCCTCTATAATTAACTAGTGCCTGAAAACATTATATTATTTTTGACAGTCCGCTAAAGTTCATGAATTGATATTTCTTGCAAATAGTTTTGAAATAGAAGGAGCATATTTACAGGCAGAGTGGATGGATTTAAAATCATGATTAAAATAGATTAAATAATCAGCCAGCAGAAACCTGTTAATGTAAGTTGTTCATAATAATTTTCTGTTTCATTTTCACTTGCTTATTATTTTCCCAAAGAAACGTCCATTCTTAAAGCGCACATAACCATCTCAAATATGTTTATTTTACAACTAAATGAAGCTTTTAAACTAAAAGTTAGGGTTACTTAGCTAAACTGGCAAATGCACATTATTAATGCTGCATAATTTCATTCCAAATGAATGTATATTCAGCTTTCTTATTTTTTTAGCATGTTTTTAATTGGTGAGATTTACTGGGTAAGGTTTTCTGTTTTGCTTTGTTTTGTTTTTTCTTTTTTCTTTTTTAACTTCTATCTCATGTCAGGCAATCTATGGATGGTAACTAATGAAAGTGCAATTGAGATTCATGACAGCATTTTTAATCGTTTCTATTTGATAAACTTAATAGCATGCATACTGCCACAGATGGAAGGTCCATTTTAGGCTAGTCTATCTTTTAATACCAGCTAATAGCTCATGCCTTGTAAAGAATGTAATAATGAGGTAAGCATATATTAATACTTCCCCAGTGTACTATATTGGTCTCTGGAGATTTGTAGCCGATGGGCTATATCAGCCAAATAAGCTTTTCTATGTTTAATAGCCCTTGATGGATTTTTTTTTTTTTCATTTATATCTCTGAGTGCTTTATGAACTCAGTAGGATTTTTAGTGTCTCTTCCTATAGCAAGTAGTTCCACTGCTGAACTGTGTTGCAGGGAAAAACATGCTATTTTTGCTGGTTTTATCCTGCCACATGCTGGTCTTACTAATCTTCTTTTATTCTTATTAGAAGACACGGTGAACAGTTATTTTCTATTCACTTTCTACAAGCTAATGAGGATTTTATGAATACCTGTCACCTTTCCCTCAGCAGTCTCTAGATCCTGATGAGTTATCTGTTTAATTGTTTTCTACTTGTGATATGCTCATTGTCTTTGATTATTCTTTTGCATTTCTCTGGACCTTTTCTGATTGTCTTAATGTCATACGTAGGGAACAATTTTGATAAGTGTTCAAGTCACAGGTATACCATACATTTATACAGGAAAAAATATCTCTAGTTCTCTACTCTTTTCTAAAAATATTTTTGTTTGTTTTAAATATTAGAGTGCTAGGAATTACTAAAGTTCTATGCAGGCAGGGGAAAAATAAGGTTGCCAAAACATCTTCTGTGTTCAAAACTGTCTTATTATCCAAGAAACATGTGACTGTAGTCAAAGAATTGAACTGCCATTTTATGGTCAAGTACCACTTTCATTTTTAGAACTAAAAGATCTAGAAAAGAATCTTCTACTGTGCTGTTTTCTTATATTTTCCCCAAATCCTGACTGATTTTTTTCAAAGCAGAATGAGTTATCTTGACATCAGTAAAGATGCTTATGTTCTTATTACTGAGAATGTGTCAAGATGAACTTTTTTCACCTAACCTTTTTATGAAAAAAATGATGCCAAGTTCCTAATCTTTTACAGGTCTGTGTACGCGTTTTTCATTAAAAGGTTAATAAGAGAATTTCTTCTAGCTCAGCCCTTGTGGCCCTGTATGATACTTACTTAACATAGCTTTAATTTACATCTTTTTAACTTACTGTTCATACTGTTAAAGTTTGATAAGTGTCAATATTCATAAAATGTTGTGTCATTATTTTTAATTTTTAACACTTAGGCATGATTACCTGTACACAGTTTAAATATATTATAATAAGACACATGAAATCTTTCTTGCTTAAATATTTTATCTGATTAAAAAGAAACAAGAAATAGTGGCATACTCTATTCCCCTTGGCACTGAGGTTTGATTCATTTGTGATGCCATAAAATGTTTTGCAAAGCTTCATGATAGGTTCATCTGTCTTGCTTTCTTAAGCTTTTTGGCAGTGACACTTAATTTTTTTTGTTAGGATTAATGCCATTAGTTTTGGTAGGACTCTTGATTGATGAAGTAAAGTAACGATAACCGTCGCAAAGCCAAGAGATTTAGTTTTATCATATCTTAACGTTTTGGTAATGGTGATGTGCCATTGACAGGCAACAGATAAGCATTAGGCTGCTTGGTTGTAGGTGTAATAGTTTATTTCTGTGGAACTGCATTGTTTACATCATTGTTCTATATTTTTTGTGTTGTGCACCATTCCATCATACACAACAAACAGTCCAACTCCCTGTTTTCTGAAGAGTGCATCTGTTCCTCTAAACACAACAGTGCAAATACAAATTTGCTATAATCAGACAGTAGAAAGCATAAAATCAACACTGAATTTTATGCTTAACAATAAGCAAGATAAGATTTTCATGGAAAGAAAGTATTTTTCTTAGATAAACAGAAATATTTGGAAGAAACAGGAAAGCAGATTAAGGCCCACAAGCCCTCCCTCACCCTTAGTGATATATGAACACACTGATTGAAAAATAACATCCAGAAAGCCACATTGCAAACTGATTTAAACTCGGGCATAGAATACAAGTTAAAATATGTGGTCTTTGTTTTTTGTTTGTTTTCTTGAAAGTCTTAGTAATGTATTTCCTTTCCAAGGAGTTTTGACTTCAGTAAAAACTTTGTAACATCAGACCAGGAATTTTTATTCCTGGGGCAAACCTGCACTGTATTTTATTTAACTAACACTTTCTCTTTTAATGCTTACCGTAATTCCTATTTAGGCTGTGCATGTTAGTCTCAGCTGGGGAATCAAACTTTGATTGTAACTGTGGTGTGAACTGGAATCTCCATTTCATCAATGCTGCGTCACCCTGTGTAATGAGGGGATTTAGCTGGAGGGTGAGTAGTTGAGAGAACAATGGGAAGAGACTTCAGTAACCTATTGAATCAGACTGAAAATAAATATTAAATGTTTTGTGATTGTTTTCTTAAGAACTGTGGTTGTAATATCGTGTAGTATTTTATATCCTGATGAAAGGGGCTTTAGGACAAAGGCTGCTGCTACACAATATAACATGAAATATCTGATGCTCTTGCAGTCCTTTCTCATTGCTGGTCTTTGTAATTAGATCCCTGGGCATTGTGTAGAGAATCTGCCCATTTTCAAAACAAGCTGATGCATCCTCTTAAGCATATTAGAGACGCTTTGGAATGAGAGAGAAGTTTTAATAATAATATGAGCTAGATATTATTAATGGTATGGCTGTTTATAGTTGTCAGGAAAGACTGTAAAGCAAAAGCTGTGAAGAAAGCTGTAACCACTTCTGAAATCTGTAGACACTTGGTTTGAAGTGCCTTGCAGGAGCATCTCAGGGTTATCACATACGCTAAGTAATGAACTGCATTTCAGGAAGATTCTACTGTTGTAAAAAGGGTCTGCTCACAAAGGAGAGTGACATAAATCCTATTGGTCTGGATAAACTTGGCTTACAATACTGCCCAGAACTGCCTGAACTATAAATATCTCATTTTTCTAATTTTGTCCTTCCTCCTTAGGTTTATCCCACTTCTATTCTGCTCTGGCATTTGGACCATAAGCAGCAGGGTTGTAGAGAAGATGACTCTGTCTTTAGGACCTGAGCTGGTTTGGTTTCCTTCATGGGTACCTGTGCTTTTCCTTCCCATTCATGCAGGCCACTGTTTCACAAGCAGAGTGACCCATTCTGGCTACCTTGGGGTCCTGCCACACATTCAGATGTTGCTCTTGCCCAAGAAGTTAACCCATGCATTATGCAGTATGGGAAACAGGCAGTGACATACTTGAAATTTCTCTGCGGTTCAGATTTATCCCTCAGGGTTCAGAGGGAATGAATTCAGCCCTTTGCTTTCATGTAGAGGCATCAGTTGTTGCAGAGTGGCTGCTGCTGTCTCTGCTCCTAGTCATTTCAGTGGTATTTTCTTCCCCTGGCATCAGTCAAAGAATCATTGGCAAATACTAAAGAGACAGACCAATCCTTTTGCCCACAGGAAGAATGTCAACAAATACCAAGCTGCACATTGAAAGTGAAAGGAGAAATGAGAGGGAAGGAACACATTAACTATCTGAATGGTCACTGTTATTAAAAAGCTGGGTGCTAAGGATTTATAATTTTGGTTAGCACCTTTAGGGCTAAACCATGATGATAAGTGAGGCTGTCAAGGGGTACAATTAAAGAATTGTGTTAAAGGTTTAAGTGCCAAATGTAAATTAGTTATGGTGCTGGAACAGGTCTCAGTGTGGATGCATGTCTTTGCAGATGGAGCTTCAACTCTTTGGGAAAAATCTGTACTGGAGATTTGGACTCACTATGGCAGCTTGTGCATACCATGCTGCCAGGCAGAAATCACAGCCCTGACTTAGGTGTCTTTTTTCCATCTGCTGCATGCAAGGAGCTTTTGGCTCCTGAAAATGAGATGCACTAGAGTTCTTGTTTCACTGAACTCTTCATGCGAAATACTTAAAGGTTAGTTTCCAGGAGGAGCTGGAACTCATGTTCCCATTCCCTAAGTGAATTGCTGGGAGATACGCTTATTCATCCACTGGTTATCTAGTGAGGCCAGTGAAGTGGAACAGCTTCAACGTGAGTTCAGTAATGCTGTTAAAGAATGTAGCATATTCTTTTTCCAAGATGGATTACATATTATTACCTCCCTGTGTTTCTATCTGCTATAGGTTCCTTTGAGCTATTTATTTTCATCACCATTTTCAAAAAAAAATCAATTTAATGCTATAAACAGTTAAATTGATTGGTGCTTTCACTCCTTTTTCCAGACCATAATGAAAGTGATAACATGGTCCAGGTGACTTAATACAAATTGTATCAGTTGGCTAGGAAAACTGTTAGTCTGCTCATCTCAATGCAAACATGTTCAATTCAGTATCTTAAAAAAATCTATTTCCTGATGCAAAAGGTACCCTACCAAAGCCTAAAGTTTGCTTTCTTTTGTCCAGCTGAGCAGTATTCATATACAGCAGATAGTAAGAAATACCAGCTTGCAGGGACTCAGTGCAAATGGACTTTGATTAAAGTATATTTTCACATATTCCCTTCACAAAGGTATGAGAAGAAAAGAAGCCACCAGAGGCGTGAACCTAAAGATACAGGTTACCAGATAAAAGCCTGTTGCCTGTAAGAGAGAGTATTAGTTATTAGGATTAGAGGATTAGAAATAATTGAGGCTATGTTATATACTTGTATCAGCTTCATTTGAGACTGTGGCCATTCTGGTCCATTCATAGTCTTGAAAAAACAGTACCACAAGGATGTAACAAGCTTGAAGAATAAATCCAAAAGACATGTATAGCTTCTCACATCCTGTAGTGAAGAAACAAAACAAAACAACAAAAAAAGCTTAACATTTGTAGTTTTCTTTCCATCCCATCCCCTTAAGGAGGAAAATGAGGCAGTTGTAAAACTCGAAGTATGAATATAGCAGAACCAGACAAGTCAAGCAAATTGCAAGGATAAATAACACACCCAAAAAACACTATCATGAGCAATTAAAGGTGGTGTAGCTTCAGGCTCTCCCCTGATTCAAATGTTACCAAGGACAGTAGTTGTTGCCATTTGACAGTCTGCCAGAAGGCCACTTTTAAAGTTAATTTATGGCCCCATTCAAAAGACTTCCTTACAGTTTTGCATTTTAATTGTTGCTCTTGTTGGCAGTTCTACCAGAGAAGCCAAAGACTAAGTGAATGTGGTAGGAGAGTATTCTATCTTTGTGGGAATATCTACTTGTCCTTTGATACAAGACAGCTTTAAAATTCAGGTTAAGACGGAAGCACAAGATGGACAGACATTTGTTTGTGAAGTATATTGTGCATACAGCAGACACTGTACTTGTGTATAGCTGCTGCCATGACTCTGTGAGCTGTTGTGAGCTATGCCAGATCATAGAATAACTGTCCCCCTACTACCAATATTGTGTTCTGTGTGCTCTGTGTGCTGCATTTTAGTGTCAAGTTGCTTTCCTGTTGGCCATACAATGGGAAGACTAGTTCTCAAGCAATGTTTGGCAACATTCTCCTAGTACTTAATTTCTTCCATTTTCTTTCAAGTTTCCAAGCTAAACACAAATGCATGTATATGTCATGAGAAAAGCTATTTTTGTGTTACTTCACGCCCAAGTAAAACTAGAAAGAAGGAGCAATCTTTCTCTCATGCACACACCCACATCCACGCTTTTCCTCATGTCCTATGCACACACTCCTCCTTCATTCTTGTATAATGCTCTTGCACTAAGAAGTGTGGGTGGACTGAAATGAACTGTGTGATGCTAATCTGGACTAAAAAGCTAAATCTTTCAAGATCTCCCATCCCCACTGCTTTGATCACTCTTCTGTCTGTACCACAGTTGAGAATCATCTGTCCTTTCCAAAATGCCCATTTCTGAATGGTTGCATCAAATGACCAAGCCTTATCTGCTTTTAAAGAAATGCAATAATCTTTCTATTGGTCCATTTTCTTTGTATTATGAAGCCTTTCAAATTCCTCATAAAATTGCTGAAGTATAGAGATTTTTTTATCTTTGGTTAATATGTTTGCTCTGAGGCAATGCAGGCTTAGCAGTTCTATTAAAGTTTGAGAAAATATGGGGTACAACCTCAGGGCTTAAGAATTTGATGGTACTGTTGTCTCTTCAGTGCTGCTATGAGGAATGAGGGGAACTGGCAGAATCAGGTCGTTTTTTTTTTTTTTTTTTTTTTTTAAGAGTTTTAAGAACTCCCTTAGTGATGGTACATCCATGTGCTAAATAGCTTCCTTCATCTTCAGTAGTCTTTTACTCTCCATCTAGTCCAGTGCTGGGTTGAGGCCTGAGTTGATGGCTTTCTAAGGAGGTGCAGAAGTGTGTAATCAGATTTATTCTTCTCACAATCAGTCTTTGAGCAATGAATGAAACCCCGCCTCTTTGCAGCCTCCTAGAAGACTTGTTGCTGTGTCCTTCCATTGTGTACAGGCCTCCACAGTACCGTCACAGCAGGGACTTGCTGCTTACCCTCAGCATATTTGCCTGACAGCCTTGGGTACCTATGTAAATGTAGCCATCCAGTTGCTAGAGAATGAAATCTACTCTTTATTTGACTGTCAACTCTGGTGCCAACAAAGAAACATGAATAAGCAGTCTGCATGTAGATAATCATACAAAGGTATTATTTTCACAGAAAGCATCATTTTCAGTAACTGACTTCTGTGGCCTCCTACTTCTAAAAGACACAGTGGAAGTGTTTTTTCCTCCTACTTACTCTTGTTTTTCAGTAGGAAGCCTGAGATGTTACAGGTATTGTACAAATTAAAGCTCACTTCATCTTCCTTGTTACACCCATTCTTCATTCATGGTGACTTCAATTACTTTGTCACTTCAGTTACTCTGTCACTTACTACCAAATATGGTGTAAAATTTAAGGATACCTGATTAAATAAAAATAGTAAATGCGATGGGTCTGCTCTGAGCCTTGGCAAGCAAAGTAAATGTTTTCTAATAATAGTATGTTATCCCTTCTGTAGAGTGTCATCCAAATGTATTGAAGGCCGAGGAAATCTGCCCTGTATTAACGAAGAAAAATATCTTTACCAAAATCATTAACCATTTTTGAGTATACATGACATACAGAAAAAGCTAATGGCTTCCTGACTCTGGAAATCAAACGTCTCTCTAGGAAAGAGCAGTACAGACTTCAGTGGCTGTTTTCTGAGGCGTTCAAATGGGGAATGTTCTGAAGCTAAAAGGAAGGTTTATTCTTCATGTTTGTCCAGAGTTCTAACAATCCTATTAAAACTACTACCAAAATATGATAAAATTGCATGTTGTAGTGGTTGTTTGGATTTTTTTGACCCTTAGAAAGAGAAGGGGGGGGTAGGAGAGAATGACATTTGTACAGCAGGTACTTGAGTGATTTAGCTAAGTGTATATTTATATTTATAAACAAGGATGATCTGCAATCCATAACTGAAATACTAGTGGAGAATAAATAGGGAGTTCTGCATTACAGGCAAAGGAGAGAGATAAAATAGCATAGTTAAAATTGATATTAAAGCCCATAACTGCACTGTTCATGTTCCTGTAGTTCAGAGCATGATCATCTTGTAAGATGAGAGCATCTTACAAACTGCTGTTTAAAATAACATCTGTTTAACTGTTGTCTAAGTTTTATGTCTAACAGGGTTATCAAGGTTTTTGTGTCTGTGAAAAATTTGGTCACAAAACTGAACGATGTTATGATTGGATCTTTTTGGCATGTTAGGAAGCTTGCATTTGTACTGGGTCTGGCTGGGATGTTAACTTTCCCTGCAGCAGCCCATACAGTGCTGTGCTCTGCACTTGTAGCTAGAACAGCAGTGGTATCACACCAGTGTTGTGTCTGCTGCTGAGAAGTGCTGGCACAGCATCAGGACTCTCTCTGACCCTCCTAGGGGGTGGGCAAAAAAGTGAGAAAGAAACATCAGCAGGGCAGCTGACCTAAACCAACCAAAGGGATATTCCATACTATATGATGTCACACTCAGCAATAAAAGGTGGAAAAAGGAAGAAGAGGGGAGGGGTGGGCTCTCGTTGCGAAAACGTCTGTCCTCCTCCCGAACACCGGCTGCGTGCGTTGAGGCCCTGCTTCAAGGACTTGGTCAAGCATCGCTCATTTGTGGGAAGTAGAGAGTAATTTATTTCCTCTGAACTTCCACATAGCCTTTACTTGTTTTGTTTAGTTATTCCCTTTCCCCCTCCCTTTTCCCCTTTCCCTTTTTTTCCCTTTAGTTGAATTGTTTAATTAATAATAATATTTCCTTAATTATATATATATATATTTTCCCCTCTTTAATTAAATCATCCTTATCTCAACCCATGAGTTGTTCTTTCCTTTACTTCTTCCCCTCCTCATCTGAGGAGGGGGAGTGAGAGAGCGGTTGTGGTGTTCAACTGCCTAGCACGGTAAAACCACCACAGCATTTCAGGATGATTGTTCATGGGACTTGGAACTGATTGAAAATGGGTTGTATTTCAAAGGTGTGAAGGCTGCTATTTTTACGACCCATTCTGGGGATTCAGAGTTTTGTTTTCCTCCCTGCCATGCCAGCAGGGTCATCCTGCTTCAGGGTGTTGCTGGGACATTCTGAATGCTGTCATAAGCCTTTTGGGCTTACACTCCAAGCTGTTAGATATTTTTTTCTCTGTAAACATTACTGATTTTTAGGAACACCAGTTTACAGAAGAAGTTGATGCACAGTGTCTGACTTAAAGCCAAACGCAGAGCCTATTGCAGAAGTCTTGGTTTTCCTGCTGTCTCTCCATAATATAATTATCATGGCTCAGAAGACAGAGTAACCACTATGTGTTTTTTTCTGGTTAATTGAATCAAATGTTTTTCCCCAGTTGCTTTGTGTTTTTTTTGTTTTGTTTTGTTTAAAGACTATTAATTCATTAAACTTTATACAATGAGTTTAGTAGAGGTAGATCCAACTCTGACCAAATTGAGATAATTATATAGAACTACTGCAATGTCACCACCACCCAAGAACAAAACAAAGCAAAAAAACAACACTTCTTTAAAAAGGTATCTTAAAGGATTAAGTTGGCTTGCACCAGGTGTTGCCATTGGCTTGTGCCACACATTCTTATGGACCAGGACATCCTGTCATGTACTAACCTCAACAAATACTCTTCACACATGACCAGTTTTATTCCAGAAGTTTTAAATTACTAGAATGTGACCATCTCTGCTCAAGTTGCTCGTTTATTCTTTATTTTTGTATAATTTCATATACAGAGAGATTGCATCGTCTTGAATGAGAAGAGGAAAATACAAAAATTCTTCCATTTAAAAAATTAATCACAGGGAACATTTTTTTTACAAGAGAAGCACAAAAGGTGTTTAATTATAAATGTCTACGTCTACATCATGAAGAACATGATCCAACAGTCCTTCCATTGCATCAAAGTGCGAAATGCTTCTCAGCCCTCTCTGAGTTGACCTGATCTTTTCCCATACATGTGTTAACGTAGGCCAAAAAAAGCTATTTTGTGTGGTGTCTACACCTTTTGGAAAGGTTTCATAAACCAGCTGCAAAGCAATAGGAATTTGGAAGATGGGGTTTTCTGGTGTTTTTTTTTTTTTTTTTTTTTTTTTTTGGGGGGGGGAGTCAGGGTATTAGTTGTTTTTTTGTACACGCAGGAGGGATAATTAAGGGAGGATCTGTACTCACCCCTCACCTACTACTAACTTCTAGTGAGGATGCTACAGGATTCCTTTTTTTTTTTTCATGCCTCATCTCTAAGTGATCTTGTCAGAGAATATGGCATCTTCTGTCACTTTTACAGCATGCATGTGTGCATGACTCAAGCATTTCCCAGCACTTGTATTCATACCCTTAACTTCTCTCCTCTTGAAGGCCTTTTCCATATGTCTTGCCTTTACACTTACACTATTCATCTCCAGAACCACTCCCACGGGGCTTTTCATTTACACAGAACTGAAAATCTGTCCTGTGTTGTTGTATCTTTACTTCTGCACCTTCACCTTCTAAAACGCTGTCTTGACCATCCACTACTTGCTCTTACAAAGAAACAAAGCTTCTCTCCTAGCTCAGATTTCCAACAAGTGATTTGTCCCACTTATGAACTGCTTTTAGTGTACCTTGAAGTCATTGACATCCCTCAGGACAATTTTTTTTCCATGTGTTACTAGCCATGCTTATAGCATGTGCCCAAGAGCCATGAAAAGGGGGCTTTCTGTGTGGTCAGCACTTGCAAAACAATAACCTGAAGAACATCCAGTGTAAATAGGGAAGATGGATACAGAAAGGAGGAATGGGCTGGCATAGTGAACAATGTGATGGCATTAGTGAGGATGTCTGATATATTTTGTGTTAAGTAGGGTTACTTAGGTTTAGCAATCTTTACTTAGAGAGGTGAGGGAAGGTGGGCAACATGAGGAGCTCCTTCTCGCGAACATAGAGATCGAGAAGGAGACAGGAGGGGAGGGAGCCAGGACCAGTCAGAGACACCCAGGCAGAGCAAGGGAAAGCACTCTTAGTTTCTACCCTCCCTGCCCGGCTGTTTTTGCAACTGTTCTTTCTATAGCTGGAATCTGGCAGCCAGACTGTGTGTCCCATTTCCTACCAAACGCCTTCACACTTTCTGCTCTGCTCTCCATTATGCATAGGAGAGTTTTTCATAAAGCTCTGCAAAACTATTAGCATTCTCCTCCCTCAGATTTCTTTTCAACTTACCTTTTCCTTGTGGCCCCCAAAATTCTTGCTGATTGTTAGGCATTTGCAGTTGTGTCTGTGTGCACTGTGGGAACAGGGTTTCTTGTAGATGTGAAATTTCATAATGGATTGTGGGCAAGTTATCCATAATTGTTTTCTGTATCTGTGTTGCTTCTCAATTTTTAATTTGTATTGATAACACTTGCATGCACAGGCAGTGTTATAATATGTGCTTAGCACAGTGTCTCTAGGCACTGACATATTGTTTTGCCTCTTAGGAGCTAAAAAATAATACAAGGTTTTTGTCCCCAGTAAAATAACTAGGGAAGATCTCCAATGTGTGCCTTGATAGTTATGTTAAGTGGTGTGTCTACTCCCTGTGTGGTGTAGTTTGAGCTGTTTATTCTCTCTGGAGTAAAATAATCCTTCATTTTCCTCTTCACAGCTTTTTCTTTCCTCCTTATTTTCCCTCTAATTTCTCCCATTTTATGCTTTGATCCTCTTTTCCCTCATCACAACCTTCCAAGGCTGGGGGAGAGGTTTTCTTAGGGTAATTATACACATTAAGTACATTTATTAGGGTAGAAATACACATTTGGTTTATCTTCATTTTAACCCTTCCATTCGCACCATTCCCCTGCCTGCAGGTTCACAGGTCTCCATCACCACCTCAAAGCCTATTTTGGTGGTCCCACCATCTCACTCATGCAACAGTGTCAGAGAAACCATTTACGTAAGGCTCACTGCTGCTGCCTGTACTTGTTAAAGCTCTGATGGTGCTCATCCATGCTGTCCATCACATCCAGAGAAGGGTAACAGATTAATCCTTTCATCCCTAACTAGCAAGGCCTTTTAGGGTGTGTGTTGGATTTTAAAGGTTTTATATGAGAATCTCCCTACGTTTTTTTTTTCTTATCTGAAAATCTCTTCCAAATCCCTCAATTGCTAATGAACGTATTTGCCTATGCCATCATTCTGTGCTATTTTCATTTTACCTAGATGTCTTCTTCATTGTTGGTCTGTGTGTCTTTTCATGATGAAAGAACCCACAATATATAAAATCTTGCTAATAAATCACACTTTTTGCATGTGGAACTATTAATTCAATAAATCTATTATCTTAGTCTGTGTGACATCTTACAGCGATTAAATAAATGAGTCCTTTCTGCTTTTAACAAGAGACATGGAAACACAGTGATTACTCAAATTTTCCCAGTGCTGGTTTTCCACTAATTTCAATCCTGTTGAATGATGACATCATCCATAACTGCCAAGCTCTGCAGCCTTCACAGTGTTTGTTGCACCCCTCTACTGTCTTGGTTATTCTGAAATGACAGTGCAAGGATCAGGCCTTTTTTTTTTTTTTTTTTTTTTTTTTTTTTTTTTTTTTTTTTTTGTGTGTGTGTGTGTGTGTGTTAATACTGTAGCCTGCAATGTTGGAGAATGAGTGAACCTTTTCATAACTGTTGTGATGCCTTTTTCAGAAACACCTACAGTGTGAATTACTAGATACTGTTATTAACAAATTATTATTTTTTTAACCTTGACATGCAAACTGTCACCAGCAAGCATGATTAGACCAAATTAATTAGACCAAATTAGACCATTAAGGAGGGGGCAAACACAAGTGTTTTGGGAAAAAATGCAAGGCAGGAACACTTGTTTCAGCATCATACATAAAGTTAGTTACACAATATCATAATTTAACAAAATGTGTGGACGGTAGTGACTGTATATTCTTTAACTGCATGAAAGCAAAAACCCATACATAACCAGGTTTTCCTTCTCATGCAGTTTTATACCACCACAATTCTGCTGCTTTTGCAGGATATGACCTAATTCATGGAAGAAGAGAATAAATAGTAACTCCATCTATCAGAATGTGTCTTAAACAAGTGAAATGAACCAAGATGTCCAGGTGATCAAGCTAGTCTATTATTGGTGCTTAAATATACATTAACTTGTTAATATTTAATATTGGCTTTGAGAACAGCTTTAATTTTATTTATTTTGAATGCAGTGCACAGCAATTCCCAGCATTGTTTTTTTAACTGCAAAATAATAAAGAAAAAAAAAAAAAAGACCGTTAAAAGACTGTCAAAACTGATCAATTCAGGGTCAAATCTTCCCTATAGAAATTACATTTCCAGCTTCAGATATCCTCAAAAAATATCAGCCCTTCCTAACATAAGGTCTTATACCCAGACTGAAATTGCAGCTTCAGGCATAGGCAGTCTATCAACAAATAGGCTCAGGGCATTAAGTTTAAATATAATGAGCTGTGACATATTTATCTAATAAGCACAGTATATATCGTTACATATTGGAATAAATGAAAAGAGTTGACTCTAAATAATCAAGGCATGTTTTACATGCATTTCATTAGTACTCATGCAGTCACTGAGAGTTCACATCAAGTCACACTCTTCATTCTATTCCTGAGTTGTTGTTGTTTTTTCTGGGAGTATTGCAATAAAAAGGAACATTAATTTGCACAACAAAGAACTTTTATTTGCATATTTTGATTTGATCAAAATGTCCTGTATACTTTTACTTTGTTTTACGTACTTTTCCATAATGCGTTCTTCTCTCTTACAATGATCTGTACTGTGGAACTAACACTGTTTTTCTAAGAAATCAAAGTGAGAAAACAGATTTGAAACATTCTGGAAATTTGAAGGCATTCACAGCTAAATGCCCCTTAAATTAGATCCCATGTTAATTTAGGATACTTTTTAAATTGAGAAAGTTCTGTACTTCTGTATTTTTGTGTCAAGTCTGGGCCACTGTATCTACATTGTGTGACATCCTGCCATTATATTTTGATAACTAAATCCACAAAAGTCGTGTTGCTAACATAATTTTGTAAATTGGATTTATACATGACTTGCATAGGTAATGGCTATTGCTGATGTGCTTTTTTTTTTTTTTTCCTAGTCTTTCAGTTTAGTAATGGCTCAATTCCATATCCTTTTCATCCATAACAAAGTCTCCACTGCCTGTTATAAGAATGTGGACTGGCCTCATCCTTCACAGAGAAGTATAGGGATAAGCTTCAATGCAAACAGACTTCTGATCACTTTCATAACACTTGTAGATCAAGTTTTTGCCATAAAACTTGTAGATCCAATCCAGTGTGGTTTTCATAGTCATGTTTTTCAGACTCATGCTTTTGGTTAAAAAAGGTTAAATTTCTCTTCTGCTTCCTTCCTCTCCTCCTCCCCCCCCCCACCCTCGCTTTGTCTGCCTTCCCACCTGGCTCTTAAATGCAGTGCATCAAACATCTTTAGAAGGGCTCAGATGAAGAATTGTACATTACATTTCTAACAGCAATAATGATGAAATCAGCATTCTAATTCCTGCATAATAAATGGGAAAATGAATTATAGAAGACCCAACTCAAAGTTTAAGTCCAAGTTTTGAACAGAATCTTGGTAAGGTCACTTTTTTATTGTATTTTTGGTTTTTAAAATAAAAAATAAATAAATAAAAAAATAAAAAAAAGGAAGCAGCCTGTGGTCTTTCCTTATGTGCACTGGAGGTGATTCAGACTAAACTCAGATTTTCAGGTGGTTTCTCAACAGGGAGTACTTCAGTTTGGCACTTTGTTACCTGAGACACCTTCAAACTCAGTATTCTATCAAGGTGTAATTACGTTTTCAAGAGACTAAAATGCATTAATTAGGCATTGGATTGGGTGAAGGGGAAAGACTTCCTTTTTTTCCCTTCACTGTCAGTGATGGCTGATACAGGCATGTCAAATAAGGTGGTTATTGTAAAGCATGATTGAGGTCTTGGTCTGTAGTATTACCCACACCTATATGCAAAAACACATATTTTGCTTTAAATAGCAAAGGAGAGCCTATGTTGTAGTAGTAAACACGATTGTAACAGGATGATGTAGCTGCATGAGCATTTAAAGTCATTCTACTGAAAAAGGGAGCGGTCATTAGTGTTTTCAGTGGTTTCACATAGCAGCCAACAGACTCCTTTAGCAAGAAGTTCATCTTTTGTCAGTGCTGTGGTGTACTTCTATTCCAAGGAAGGCCATAAGACAAGTGAGCTTGCAAGCACTCTGAGCATCACTCTGCATGTGGCCAGCAGAAATGTTGTGCTTGCCAAAGGGCTTCAGAAGAGTCAGTACCCCTGGCTTTGGATGGAGGTAAGGCAGCAGAGAGTGCTGAGGATAGAGGCAGCGGCGGGCCGATCAGACTTCAGAACTGATCCCTAGCCCAACCTCATCTATGCTGGAAATAAGCAGGGGAGCTGTGGTCATCTCTTATCAGAAAAATAAGAGCACCCTTTGCTCTCTGAGGTGTAGTAGTGGTGGATGTTTTACGGCCACATGAGAGTTTGGTATCTGGTTCCAAATTTTGGGAACCCTTTTTGTTTTCTACAACTATTCAGGGCTTTCCTACTTGATCAGTGGTACTGTAAAACAACACCCCCCACTCTGCACCCAAAAACTTAAATTGTTCCAGAGCATTTTAGATACACTCTGTTTCTTGTGCCAGTAATCATCTCAGCCCATTTTTACTGGGGGGAAAATGCATATTAAGTGTTTAATATGAGAAAGAATTGTCCTCCTTTATGACTTTCCAGCTATTTGCAATTTATGTTTATTTCCAGATAAAGTTAGAATGAAATTATGTGAGGAAATGATTTACCAGCTTTCTGCTGGCATCAATATCACTGGCTTAGAAAAATACGAGAATTACAAGTTGGCTGTCCCCAGAGGAAAAATCGTGTGCCCAAAAGGAACTTTATCTGATTGCCACTCAGTTTCACTGCAATGAGGAAAACAATTATCTGCCCCGTTTCCAAAGCATATTGCAGTTTGTGCAGCGTCTGAGTTTTAATAAATGTGACCAAGTTAGCTTGTACAAAAAAATTTAAAGTATGAGCATCAGGTATCATACAGATCCTTTCTCTGCTTTGTGTCCAGCCTTCTCTATTTATACATGGAGAACCAGAATAATCTTGGACTTGCAAAGTGACTATAAATATGTACCAGAAAGACACTTTATGTATTGGGAGAGGAAGGATCTACTTTGTTTCCTGCATCTCTGTACTGGAAAGGACTTTCCTTTACCACATGAAATTTGCTAGCCTGCAGGACACATTCCCATGGTTTCAGACCATTCTCCATTAGAGTCCACACTTCCACTCAACGCATCCTAGTTCTTGTACATCTAGATGATGGTTAACAGGAAGATCAACATATTAACACACCAATGGTATACCTAGAAGGATGCCAGACATCACTGCATATGTAGCCTGTGATTCAGCCTGACCTCTGTGCTGAATATAAAGGGGATACTATAGTGAAAAATAGAGAATTTTCAGATTCAGGATATCACTTTAGTACTTGTATTCACCAAGTATGCAAGAGTAGGTCGATGCCTAGAAAAAGCCTTGAAATCATCACTTCTTAATTCTTCCTCATCATTGCTAGTGCCAAATAGTGTAGTAGGATCCTGTCACACATGGCATGTGCTGGATTCTTGTTTTTTTCCATGCTGGACATGGCTGGATATTATCAGAGCCTGTATGCCTGGATTTCCTTCTCATGGAAATGCAAGGAATCAAGGTATGTCTTATCCCACCATGGAGTCAGGATAACGTGCAGGTGCACGATGTGACACTAGGGAAGCAGGTTGTGTGGTTTTAGACACAGATGGTATATTGTTGGGAAATCACCCCTGTGCATTAGAAGACCTTAGCCTTAGTCTTTCTGTACCTCAGTTTCCCTGTCTCTTCAACATGTGCATGACCACCACCCACCTACACATAAGGGAACCTTGCTAAGAAAAAAATCTTTCAACATTTATAAAAGAGCTACTCACAGCACTGTGGGCTGCTCCTGCTCTGCAGCTCCAATATTAAACTTCCATCTTACACAAAAAGGATACAGAAAAGGGGAAACCTATTCCCCTTGCAGATCCTTTCTGTTTGTTAAAGGTGCATCTGTATTCACAGCTCTGCAGGGTTGAGCACAGTAACAATATTCATTGTGTTCAACTCAAATTCTGTGCAGGGTAACTACTTGACTATTTATTCCTGAACTAGTTTGACGTTTCTATTACACAGATTTAAAACAGTCAGTAATGAGGAGATCTTCACTTTTCTTGTGTAACAACCAATTAATTATTTCAAGAATAATCATTGCCCTGAGCTGGTTGGGGAAGGGAGAGAAAAATAACAGGTCACTGCTTGTTGTGCTGTATCATTCCAGAATCCAAGGCAAGAATCAAAGGCTGCTCCTTATACAGCACTGTGGTCCTTTATTTCACCCCAAATGAAATTCAACTGTGAGATGTCAGTACAATACTTACTTTGTACTGATTGCACCCCGGGCTTCTGAGCAGAGAGCAAGGAGCTAAGAAATCCCCATGCTGATAATAACCCTCAGTTGTCAATTAGATGGTATTAGCAATGATTGTGTACTGGTACTATTTCATGCTGGAATTCAGATTTGTTTAATTTTTAAACTTCACCTCCATCTTGTGGTCAAATAAGACATTGCATGTGAGAGGGATTGTTCATTGTCTTGGACAGTTCTTAAGCCCCAGTTTTTCAGGCCTTCTCATCTTCAGTTTCTATTATGGTGCAACTGTATCTATTGTCAATGTGTGTTGTTGCTTTTTCTTCTTTTATGAGGGGTGTATTGATTGCTTTCTTAGCCAGATGCTTGTCTCAGTGTGATATAATGTCTTGCAGCAAAGCTGTTCTTTTTTTTGCAGATAAAGCTGGGCAGACCATCATACAGCAGAGGGACATTTCATGGTACAGCTGAGATTACTTAATGATTCTTTCCCACTAAATCAGCATTCCCACTCCTCCTTATAGCCTGCTCTCAGCCATGAGGTCCTGCCCTCTTCCTTTGTGCTGACTTGGCTATTAACAAACTATTCATTTTTGTTGTTGTAGCACTAATTTTTCCAGATTAATGAGCCACACAAGGGAAGCAGCATGAGTAAGCTGCCTCCAGGGGGAAGGAGAAAGAGGAGAGACGGATGCCTTTTGGCAGCGGAAAGCCATTGTATTAGTTCAGCTGCTCGATTATCATACTTTAACTGCCAGGAATCATCTTTTGAATATAACCAGACTCTGAGATATACTCAGCCATTAGAAAATGAGATTTTTCTTGGATTTACAGCCTAACCAATTTTGAGTAGGTTTAAAGCAATGACCTATTGAACACAAAGCTCGTTTGGTGCCTGATCATACCACCAGTTGGTGGAATCTCCCTTGCAAAAATCTTGTTACCTTGAACTTAGGTCTGTGTGCATGCACACTTGACAGTCTGTATAGCTGCTTTCTGTAGTGCTATACTGAGCATGTCTCATACTGGGCAGAGCTAATGAGCTGGGAGAGGCAGATACCTTTTTAGCATCTTCTGTTTTGGTGAGTCTCTCCTTAGGTCACTACTGGTTTTCCTTCAGCACAGTTCTGCACTTCATTGAAAGCCAGCAAGCCCCTTCAAATGTTTCTCAAGGCAGAAACACACTTTCTCTCACCTGGGAACATCTAGCCCTGTCCTTGGGTATTTCATGACATATGTATGAATAAGGAAATTGCTTTTCAAGAATGCAGAAGAAAAAAAAAAAAAGTTAAAAATGAAATCTACCTTGTGAAGTGAGAGCCTTTGTTTTAAAGAAATACCTACATAGCAGCCATGAAAGCTACAGAGATATATATGTTATTTTCCATTAGCAGATGAATTAGGGTTAATGGGAATCTAATTTCTGCTACTGTTCTGCTTGGATAAAAGAAAAGTATGTCTATCCCCATGATTTAAAGAACGAAGTCAAAATTTCTTAGTGACTAAGTATCCTTTATTGACAATGCGCTGGATGCACGGGGGATCCTTCCGCCTAACGTGCATACCCGAAGTGACAAACTATCTCATATTTATACAGCAGAACAATGAGTGTTCAATTAATGCCTATACATATTCATTACTAAATCTCGCTTCATATGCTAATTAGCTTATCAGTCCTTTGCACTTGCGCAGTATTCTCTGGTGGTCATCCAGGTGGTCGTCGGGATGAAGTAAGATGTCTTCATCAGAGTTGAACTTTTCACCTTATCTTCTTGCACATGCTCTCTGAGCCCTTGGTCTCAGTCCAATCCATAAGGTTGGTTTGTCTTGGTTCCCAGGGTCCGAGGGCCCCCTGTTATCTAGGCACCTTGCAAGTGTGACCTTCTTTTAGTCCTCCTCCTTACTCCCTGTCATAAATCTGTGCTGGCAGCTTTTAGTCCTCCTCCTTACTCCTCATCTGTGCATTCTCTCATGCTGTATTTGCACGTACATTTTGTATTTTCCCAGCGCAGCACAAGCACAGTACATCGCAAATGTAACATTCTATTTTCCAAGCACAGCACATAATAAGCAATGAGTGTTGCCTACATATTTATTCTTAATCAGTCGCTCTCTAATTTCTAATCCCATGTTTCACACATAATAAATGATTTGGGACTGAACACTTAAGCTTAAAAACAATTTTTTTCTTATCTGAAAGCTTGATAGTATAGCAAAAGAAAGGATCAGTTAGTTTCTGGATGCTTTAATGATCCAGAAAATAAGATTTAATCAAGACAATTTCTCATCCATGGGTTCTGATCATGTACCCTTAAAGCCAATGGGACTTAAAAATGTGCAAATTAAAACTTAAATGTGAAAGGATGCTATGTGAAAAGATAATCATGTTGTCAGGACTCAGTAAATTGCTCGTACCACATCTTATTAGGTCTTATGTATCAAGTCACAATTGTTAAACCTTTCTATTATGAGTGTTTTCTTTCCCATAAAACTGTAAGTCATAGCCCAGGAAGTGTTTATATCAGTGAAAATAAATTCTCTTAAAAAAACAATCAGTGTGAAGACATCTATGATGGGTTGTATTGAACTTGGATTTATTTCCTCACAAGTGTTCTGTGATTTTATCATGTGTGCGCCTTTTCAGTATCCATTCAATTCCTTCACTTGTCATGATTTTAAGTCCCCTTCAGTATTCTCATTTTATCACATATTGAGGTAATGTCTCCATTAGAAGAGGCAGCTGCATTTTTGAGGAAGACAACGTGGTATATGGTTAGTTCTTTGGATCTTCGTTAGTGCAAACTTGTCCCTCCTCTGGACAGAATAACAGGAGCATCTCAAATGGATTTCTGAAAGCAATTATGTCGGTGCAGATGCCACAAGTAGTTGCTTTATGAACACCTTTTTGCACAACCTTTTGTCACAATATTTTTAACAATGTGTAAGGAAGAAAAGCATTTAACTTTATATGCTCAGCTTCTGAAATTTCTAGGGCTTCTTCACCATAACATGCAAAAAGATGGCTCTGAAAGTGAGCTCCAGTGCCCACAATAAGGTTTAATTATAATGAAATAACAGTTTTGTTACTAATTATGTAATAGTATCTACCATTTACTGCAATTAATTTGCAGTGCCTGAGTACTAGGAACTGTTTTGTCATAATAAGGGTGGTTTCCTTTATTTGCTTATGCTGAGTTGCAGGATCTGTAATTATATGCATGGATTATCAATTTCAGTCTTGTCTGTATAATTATAAGTAATTGAACATGAAAGCAATCTAGAAATATCAGACTATAAAGTACTCTGTCTATTGTGAAAACACTTCATGAGTTCAACAGTAGCTTCCCTTGGGATACTCAGATATTTAGTCAATAATGGATAGTCAGATTTCCAAGGTTATTCAGCTGTGTGTACAGCCAGAATGATTTTGGTTTAGTCTAGTATGTTAGCGTACTAATCTCTCCCAATAATATATTCTCTGTACTGTATTAATCCTTGTGAATACAAGCCTTATTAATAGCATTACTAAAGTTATTAACAATACATTTTATTGCTTAAAAACTGAGGGGCTTATTAAATAAAAAAATGTCTTGATACTCGGTGTACATAGAAAAGAGCTTCTCAGTGGAAGCAAACACTTCCTTTGGAGAAACTGCTGAACAGTTTGGTACAGAGGAAATCAGATATTCTTCTATACATCAGAAATGCCACTTTAGGTGTAAGAAAGTATGTAAATGCTACTGCAGGCCAGCTGTTGCTAAGCCTGGCTGCAGAAAGGCCTGGTTTCATCCTGTCCCCTGTGGTGAAGGCAGGGCCAGAGGGGCAGTGCCCTTTGCAGTGCCATGAAGCACAGGAAACAGCTCTGCTGGGGTCTCCCTGGAAAAATTGTTTGAGTGTTCTGATAGTTTTATACCTTTTCTCTCAAGGGTGTTTGCGTTAGAAGCATACAGACCTTTGTGTTAGAGTGTCGGTCCTCCCAGTAGTGGCCAGGAAAGAGGCCTCCTGGGATCCTCTGGGCCCAGCAGGGGGAATAAACTCAGCATTTGGGAACTAAACAGATCATCTTTCAGTGTCTGCCAGCTCTGGTTGTGCAGTATTCGGAGTGCCTCCCACCAATGGAGCATGCTGGATGGTCGCCCCCTTGCTCAGGGAAGGGAAGTATAAACAGATTTCCTTGAATTAATACCATCTTATACCAACATTGGGAGCTGAACTGAAAATTCAAAGGAACGAAGTAGGCTAATCTTAGCCAAAGAAAACAGCAAAACATTGGCAAACACAGCACCATCTCCCCAAGAAGCAAAGGGGGGCTTGCTTGCAGTGTGAGCCATGGTTGTTTTTAGTGTTGATGGTGACATTTGAAGCCTTGAGGGGTTATTACCCAGTTCTGTGTAGTTTGTAGTCTTTGTAGCTTCTGTGTGCTGGTGCTCAATATCATTTATGTTGCACTGACATCTGGTGGCAAGAGGCAATGCAAGTTCCTCGTTGCAATTTGTTTCCGTGTGTTTTCCATTAAATGCAGCATGCTGGAAAATTAAACAATCGTGGAAGGTTTGAAGCTCATTAATGCTACCACAAAATAAATATTGACCAATAAGAAAAATCTGATCACAATTTAAAAAAAAAAAAAAAAAAAAAAAAAAGGCAGTTAAGTGGGTGGTTGGAACTGGGGAGAGGCAGGGAAGAAAGATGCAAATTCAAAGCGTTATATTCCTTTCAGCTATGACATCTTTCCAAAGTAATTTTAAATAAGTTGATATTATATGTGAAAATAAAATTATTAAACATTCACTAAAATAACTTTGGGAAATTCTGCAAGGTAGAATTCTCTCCATCTTCTAGTTAAGATTAAAAAATGTTAAGGTGTTCATCTCCTTTCTTTGCTGTCCTGGTTTTCCCTTTCCTCTTTTCTGCTACATTACTTCCATTGTGAGTCTCAGGCTTGCAGTTATCAGAGCACTCAAAAGATTGCAATAGCAGTGCCAAAATGAAGAGCTTAAAGTCATGGGACATTCCGAAAGGCACATTAAAAGTTCCTGGGGTATTTTTAAATTAAATGTGTAGTGTTTTCTGTTTTCATTCTGTAGTTTGAGATGTGAGGGCCCACATTTTCAGGGTTATCTTCACAGTCTTAAGGTTGAGTTTTTCTCCACTTTATTTTTTCTCCAAAAAATGTGGTTCTGAAGTGATTGCCTACTTCCATGATCTGGGACTTCCAGAAAGCTGTCATCCCATGGGAGAGTCACAAAAGCACTGCAAGTTTGCTACACTGAGAATCTGGAACTGCACAAGTCTCTGTACAGTCATCTCTCTTCATACATGTAACTTGCTGTGTAAGCAGAAATTTGGATTCCTATAAGAGATGGTTACATCTCCTATAGCTCCTGCCTAAAATGTTTGTGACGGTAGTTTCTCCCTTGTCTTTGAGCATATACCTTAAGATCTTTGGAGATGTTATTCACAAGATAGCGTTTCTTACTAGCAGTCTTCCATAAGTGATATCTTAAGCACTCTGTGAACTTAGTGGATTTTTCAAAGCAAAAGCTGTTACTTGAAATGCATAGCTTGTAATTTTTTAATATCTGTTAGGGGGCAACATTTCTTTCAATAACATCATCCTCTGTGTGAATATTGCTAAGAACTTAACGGCAATTCAGTGAAAAAGAAGCATGTGATAATGATGCAGAATTTCTGTACTTGTTGAAGGTAAATAATAAGTATCACTGAGATTCACAGAAAGCCAAAGAACAGCAATGGCTTGGGATTCTAAGTGTATTTAGATGAGAAGTTGCTAGCTAGTTTATAGCTTTGAGCAGATATTTTTAGATATATGTACAAACAAGATTGTCTGTGCATATTGGTCATGAAGCATGTGAATAGACTGCACAAGTGAGTCCAATCATACACAAATGCACAAATATAGTTTCAGTGCCACAGACGTTGCAATAAGCACTGCTGTACTGCTGCTAGTGTGAAGTCTGATGACTAAAAATCTAAGTCTCTTCTAGAAATGAGGTCCCTGTGCTGGGTCTCTAAGTCATTCAGATGTATAAAATAATCATAAGTACCACTTCTAATGAATGACAACAGGACACTAGAAAACACCTGTTTTGTACAGATGAAAAATCATTTCATGTTTATTGTATATAGGTATACAATAGGTATATAGGTACAAGGTATATAGGAAGAGATGGTTTGTACCCAGGTTTATGCATCTGATCAGAGATTCAAGATCAGAGAAATAAAAAAGGCTGCAAGTCTCTTCACAAATCATATGTTTTTATGTGGTAGGAAGAAACAAAGTTATGTTAATGACAGAAATAGAATCACATTACTTATTAGCATCTTTGGTGGAAAATGCACAGATGCACCAAGCCTATTTTTATGGATTGTATATGAGGAAAAGGGTGATCAGGCACTGGAACACTCTTCCCAGGGAAGTGGTGACAGCAGCAAGCCTGACAGAGTTCAGGAATCATTTGGACAGCTCTCTCAAGCATAGTTTGATTTTTGTGTGATCTTGTGTGCAGCCAGAAGTTGGACTCAAGGATCCTTGTGGGTCACTTTCAACTTGGGATATTCTGTCATTCTATGATTTTAAGTTCTGGTGATTGCAGTACAGTTACAGTATGTTGTATACATTTCTACTCATGTTGCATTCCAGTACAGTTTACCTACAAGAAACTCACAGATGCAATCCAACTACTTGAAATTTCTCATTGCTTCTGTAATATTTGATCACTTATGAAATTCAAGAATGCAGATTCATGTATTTGTTCTAGGACATGCTTACGTGCAGGCAGATGGTTAGTATATCCACTGGGAACATATATTTTACGAGCACTAAACTGCTTTTGAAAGAAGGAAAGAAATTCACTATGGAAATAATTCAAGAGATAAATGGTAGAAATAATTCACTTTCTGTTATTAAAAAAACATCATCACCGTATCCTTTTAAAACTAATATGCAAGTGTGGGTGCATTTAGCAGAGCATGAATTTTATAAAAAGCAAAGTAGGTACAGATATAAGCGAGTTCTTTTACTTACCGAAGTCCAATTGAATTCTTTACAGGATACAGGCCCTGGGAAATGTGATGGGTGGTTTAATTAGTTTTAAACCATCATACTTAATGAAGCACTGTGCATTCATTCACTTCTAGGAAGGCTTTTTCGGGTCTTTTTATTGTTACTGGATTATGAGACTTTGGAACTCTTGATTCAGTGTGGAGCAAATCTCTTCTTCTGACATCACCACACATAAAACTAAATGATTATAAGTCAAATTTTGAACTTAATTTACAAGAAGGAAGAGCCATTAGACATCTCTGAGCTAAAATTTTAATTGGAATATGGTTCATCTGCAAAATACCCAGAGTTCATGCCAGTTATCCCAGTGATAAGAAGCCAGAAAAGGTGTGCATAATAGATAGTGGGCAAAATAAAAGGGAATATACCCATATCAGTTAATTTCATTTTGCTGAACGAATATTTGAATCAGAGCTGCTGTGGGCCAATTGTTCTTTCTCAGGTCTTTCCTGACACAGGTTCTTTCCTGGACAACTGAAATGTTTGGTTTATGCTTCTATACCTTCTTTCAGCAATTATCAAAGCAAAATAATGATGTCTTAACCTCTTCCAGACTACAGTTGTACTAAATAAGCTTGATCAATTTAAAGGGAAAGGAAGGGGAAAAAAAAAAAAAAAAAAAAAAAAAAAAGGCTTTTTCTGTGTTTTGATTAGCTGCAAAGGAAAGTAAATGGATTACAGGTTTGTTGACCTACCATGTGGAAGCAACACACTTGCTGCCCAAGTCAGTGTGGGCCATATTGTTTTCTGCATTGAACAGGTTTGAGGTGTGCTGATGCTGTAAGGCTGTTGAGGTACAATCAGATTGTTACTTGGACACAGGGAATGTGCTTGAGGGCTACAGCCCTTCCCACAAGAGGCTAAGAGGACAAGGAGCACATTCTGTGTCCAAGATTAGACTGCAGCTGTGTGAACAAGTAGCCTAGACCTCCTGCAGACCTGCTGGCTTCCTTTGCTAGGTATGTACCTGTGCTTCAGCTGTCCTGTGTAGCATCTCTTAGAGCAGCTTTGGAGTCATAGATATAATTGTGGAAGTGATCTGAGCATGTCATACCTCTTGGTACTAATATTGCACTATTCACAGACTCGGGAAAACTTACTGGACATCTGAGGTCATTTTTGTCATTCACTTCTGAAACTTCATGGGCAAAATGCATACATTTGAGTAAGCATTGAGTTAATCTTAAAAATCACAATCTGGCCTTTTCCACAAAAGGGTTATGTAATAGATTTTGAGAAAAGTCTTTCCTAAAAATAGACTGCCATGAAATTCTGAACTATGTGCTTATGATTTTTAGAAGGTTTTTTATCATATTTATAACTGAATTCACAACAACAAATTAGTTTTGCAGAGCCTGCACGGTCTGTGAGACAAAACAAGAAACAGCGGTTTTCTTTACCTGTTGAATAGCATCATCATGCCTAAAGTACTTCAGAATAGTATTTGGTTACCAGTCTTCAGTCCTTATTAATAGCAGTAATAGTATTATGATAAAAGGTAGTAATTGGCAAACCATAGCCTCTTCAGCCCTGGTGTGAGTACAGTCTTTGCCGTGAAGAGTTTACAGTCTAAATGGACAAGGAGATGAAGGGAAGTACTTACTGAGGGAAAGTAGAAGTGACTTGCACAAAGTCACCCAACTCATTTGTAATAGAGCTAAAAATGTTTTTCTCAGTGCCCTCAGAGCTAGGTGGAGATTTTCCAGCCATTGACAGATTTAAGGTTTGCTGTCTCACAATCCTTCTGATTTAGTGTCAGGATTCACAACATTTCAGTAAAATTTATAGCAATTGCTTCTAGCCATGGAAAGGAATTAAGCTATCAGATCTAAAATCTGTAAGGTAGTCTTACATATAGGAAAGCTGTATTGGGTCACTTTTAGATGCTTGTGAAATTGTGTTAGACAATTCTACCCAGAGGGCATACAGAAAATATTATCTCTCCTCAGCCACTCCCCG